>NC_136270.1:25074122-25394032 GCF_964187855.1 Myxine glutinosa | reverse complement strand
GGGGAGGGGGAGGGGGGAGTGGAGGGGAATGGGGGAGGGGGAGGGGGTGAGGGGGAGGGGGAGGGAGTGGGGGAGGGGAGGAGGGAGTTGAGACGGGAGGGGAGGGGGGAGGGGAGGCGGGAGGGGGGAGGGGGAGGGGAGGGGAGGGGGGAGGTGAGGGGGAGGGGTTGAGGGGAGGTGAGGGGGGAGGGGGGAGGTGAGGGGAGGGGGAGAGGGTGAGGGGAGGTGAGGGGGGGAGGGGAGGAGGGAGGGGAGGGGGGAGGGGAGGGGAGGCGGGAGGGGAGGGGGGGAGGGGAGGGGAGGCGGGAGGGGGGAGGGGGAGGGGGAGGGGAGGGGAGGGGGAGGGGAGGGGGAGGTGAGGGGGAGGGGTGAGGGGATGGGGGAGTGGGGAGTGGAGGGTGAGGGGGAGGGGGAGTGGAGGGGGAGGGGGAGGGGGGAGTGGAGGGGAATGGGGGAGGGGGAGGGGGTGAGGGGTAGGGGGAGGGAGTGGGGGAGGGGGAGGGAGTGGGGGAGGGGGTGAGGGGGGAGGGGAGTGGGAGGGGGGGTGAGGGGGAGGTGAGGGGAGTGGGAGGGGGGAGGGGAGGAAGAGGGGGGAGGTGAGGGGGGAGGGGGGGCTTCGCCCAGGTTGAATAAGAATAATACAAATATATGATGAAAAGAACATGTACATATATTTTAGAGCAATATCACAGTACATTTCCTCCATGGCGTTTTGTCAATTTTCAATTTCTCAAAACCTCTTGGTGTACAACATTTCTGGTTTTCTTACTTGGTGCCAAGACATAAAGATTGCTTGGTTTTCCAACCCTCGAGCAGCCCACGTACAGCTGGCCATGGGAAGTACCCGGCATTGCCGGTTGGGGGAAGGGGGGGAGGAGGCAGGGGAGGGGAGGGGAGGGTAACGGAACGTGGGGGGGAGGGGAACGGGGGGGGAGGGGAACGGGGGGGGAGGGGAAGAGAGGGTGGGGAGGGGAGGAGAGGGTGGGGAGGGGAGGAGAGGGCGGGGAGGGGAGAAGAGGGGGGTAGGGGAGAAGAGGGGGGGAGGGGAGAAGAGGGGGGGGGGAGAAGAGGAGGGAGGGGAGGAGGAGAGGGAGGGGAGGAGGAGAGGGGAGAAGAGGAGGGAGGGGGAGGGGGAGGGGGAGGAGGAGAGGGGAGGGGGAACGGCTAGCTTGGCAAGCGACAACAGGATTTTTACTTTTATTTTTACCTCAATGAGGGCGAAATATATAGTCCGTGCTTGGCGCCTTCAAGTTCAACATAAAGTTTTTTATGAAAATAATGCAGATGCATAACAATCCACCAATGCAAGTTCAGAAATGAATGCAGATCCTTTACTTTGCGATACAAACGCAATTCCCGCCATTTCCACTCACGATCGAGGCCCTCCACTGTGGCCGCGCCTCTTCTTCCTCCTACAACTTCGTCTCACTTCTTTCACTCAAAATGTCCGAAATTCTGCCGCATGAAATTATGTAGAGGCCTCGTCGGGGGGATATAAGGTACATAAGGAAGGCGTTGTAACAGAAGAATCAAAATAAAAGTGGAAGAACATGAGGAAATGGGAGCTATTCTGGACCCACAGCCAAACCAGCAAACCATTGCAATACACCCCGAACGTCTAGCGCCGCCACAAACCACCATGGAATTGCAGGTGGCGCGGTTTTTTTAAACCATTGATATTAAAATAAAACGTAGCCTATAACCACCAGGATTTTATGCTGATTCGGAATCTGTGTCTAAAACTTTTCTCCGATGTGTAGTTCTTGAGTTATAAGCGGACATCCAGACAGACACACATATACACACACACACACACAGACACTCCTCCTTTATATATAGAGATATATATATATATATATATATATATATATATATATATATATATATATATATATATATATATATATATGTATATATTGTTACAGACACGACTTTGATGTTAAAGTGGGCCGAGCGGAATGGCCGTCGTGTCCGCACAAATTACCCGACTATACTCGACGTTGACGAGCCGCGCTATGCTGGCTCAATAGGAAAGAGAAGACACCCGGCTGGGTTATAATCACACAATACGACACCAGGGGTTCAGTTCTCAAGACCTCCGGAGGAGGTTATATTAAGGCGGAAAAGGTTAGATTACAGGGGCTAGAGGTATATTACAGGAAGACAGGCACTTAGACACACTCTTATATTAACCCCGGACAGACGACAGACACACGGGACAAAATGCTGACTCACACGGGGGTTGATGAAAAGGAAAGGCAGGTAGCGATGGCTCAAGGTGCACTCTTGGCTCAAGGCAGAATCGACTCGGTCCGGTCCAGAGATGCGGGGAGGTATCGTCGCGCTGGGGGTGGCGGTGGCTTCTCTCTCCAGTCTGGGGGCGCATCTGACGTCACATCCGGCGCGGGGCCGCGTATATCCGGCGGGGAGTGACACGCCCTCGGCTCGTTAGCTCCGCCTCGTGGAATCGGCACGTTGCTTCTCATTGGGTGCGTGCGGGGGGGGTTACTGGCTCCGCCCCTGACGAGGAGCTGACAGCCAGCCCCTTCGGGGTAACCCCGTGGAGCGCATGGTCTGGAGCTAATCGAGCCGGTGTGAGGACGCATCCTCCCCCGCTCCGCCGCCATCTCCTCTGTTGTTGTTGTAATTGTTGTTGTAGTTGTTGTTATTGTTGTTGTTTGGGGAAGAAGATGGGAGGAGGTATGGGAAAGGTCCTAAACTCACTACTGATGCCATATAATCACATTCTGGTGCAACGAAGAGTCATAATTAATGGAAACGAGGCCTTAACTGACATAGATTAAGAATAACTAGGAAGATGTCCGAAAGTTGTCTACGTGTGGTGCGGTGGACCTGGGCACGACATTTAATGGGGGAATAAGGGGAAGGTCGGCTCTACTGATTGTTATTTACATGCAATGGGACTAGGGAATGGGGGATTGGGGAAAGTTGGGGAGTATCGGAGAAAATAGGGGAATATTTACAAGCGGATATGGAGGCCAAATTCCATATTCGCAACATTGCACCCTTCTCTACCCTCGGGGCGTCCCGACCCGATAAATTTTTACCTACTTTAGTGTGGCACGCAATGTAGTTCCCTCTACTATTAACTCTACCCTGAGTGCGACAGTTTTACAGATATTCACAAATGAGTAAATATGTCCCCCTGCGACGTTGCACCCTTCTCCTCACAGAAACACACCCACAGGATAACCGAATCCGGAAAGAATTCTCAAACTAAACATACAGCCGGTAGGGAGCATTATTTACAAGACTACGCTGCTATTTACACTACGATCCCGGACCTGTTTTTGGAGGAACACATGCAGATGTTATGCATAGAGAGAGCGCGCTTGCCAACATCGATACACCAACCCACGAGTGCTCTGTGGCCGACGGCCTTTAATAACGTGCAGAGCACCCTTTCCCAGCATCAAAAGCACCACCCCACCACACAGTCAGCACCATCCGGTGCAGTCACCATTGTTCATTGGTATAAAAATAAATTCGACAACCCCTAACCCTGCAGGTGTCTCTTGCTCTTCTTGTGGTGCACTTGGTGGTAACTAAAAGTGGTTCACCTGTATGGCATAGGTGCCACGTTGACCCATAGGTCCATCCCCGGGTGGTGCTTGGCCGCAAACGAACTGCGGTCCATTGTGGGTGGCCACAAACATTGCGGTCCATATGGTGTATCGATCCCGGCAGCAAACAGCGAAAGTGCAGGCCCACAACTGCGCAGCCAGCACCTCTCTTTCCTCTCTCTCTACCCCAAAGCCAGATCCTCGGAGGTGGGAGACAAAAGAAGCAGACAAGTGAGTAAGGTGGTAAGGGCGCAAAAGTGCACGCAATGTAAGGTGATGCACACTGGGGGCACATGGGAACCAGGTGAGACAGGTACGTTCCTATCGTACGCCCCCCCCCCCCCACCAGGTAACCTACATGGCCCCTCCCTTACCCCTTACTGTATCCACAAAACACAACACTACCCATAAACATCTACTTTACAAATCAACAAACATCCCTACTGTCTTCCCCGTTCCTCCCATATACCAAATTCGTCTTCTCTCCCTCCTAACCAATCAAATTTGCCATTTTCAACTCTCATCAAAATTTGCCCTCTCCAACGCAACATCAAAATTTGCCATCACCAATTCATCATCAGTCCCTCCTAGGGAGGGAGAGATGGAATCACCCCAATGTCTCATCCACGTCGTGATGCGTCTCACAAATCCAACAGCAATTCTCATTTCTGCAACACAAACAAAGAAAACACAGGTGTGGAGTCATCATCATCACCACAGGTAAGTGGCTGCGTATGGTGCGACAGGTTCATCAATCCTAACTATCTCCTAAATGACTTTAACAACTTTACACTACCCGGGGTCTTTCTCCGGCCAAACCATTGGCCCTCTTACACTATGGGTTCTAAAAACCAATTCCCATTGGCCAAACTGTGGTGCTCTTCAATTTGGGGTCTCACTCCCCCGATTCATCTCCCGGTGCCCTCGTACAATTTCTGGGCTGCGACGTGTACCTCTCCCAGTGGGTCTACCCACCTGCACACCTCCACCACTGCAGTTGCCTCCGAGCTTACCTGCTCCTTACCCTAACCTAACTACCAGGGGAAGGCCCTCTGGCTCTCTCCCCACTCCGTGCCCTCTCTGGCACTGGGCTACCCGGGTCCATCCTCCGGATCCTCGGGCCCCATCCACAACTCTACCGGCTCCCAGAGCCCACCTGCGGCCTCACCTGGCCGACATCCTCACAGTGGTGGAGTGCCCAACCAACTACACACACTAACAGGCTACACGCCCAGCCATTTCCACAACACTAATGCACCCATCCACAATACCATTCTGCAACCGCACCACAAATGCCAATATCCAACCACAATTTACCTGTACCCTCTACCTAACACTTACACTACCCGCCCCGGGTATCCGTGATGGGGGTCCACTCTTCCCCCATTCACACCTTCGCACCATGCACACCACTCCGTACCACTTACTCCAACTCTCTCCACACACCTGTACTTGCACACCTGTGCTCTCATTCTTGGTGCCGCCTGCACCCTTCTCTCCCCAAGCGCATTCGCGCTGATCCACACACTCACTACTCACTCACTGCTCCACACACCTGTCCAGTTGCACACCTGTGCAATCACACCTGTTCAATTCTCACACACACGCGGCATCATCTCATCTAACTACTCCCTTCTGAAACTTGCGCTTCCCAGTCGTCCCTTTAAACTATTGCGCTCCCTCGTCATTATCATCCATACTAATCTACCTGCGTCCCCACTACAGGTATCAGTCACTAACTAAACTTAACGTCACCTAAGGTCATCTTCTCTAGATCCCTATCAATATAACCTAACCCACCCGGGCTAGTTTTCACTGCCATACACCCCATAAGCTATTGCTCCTTTGCCCCCCCTGTGAGGGATGGTGGATTTGCCATCCCACCACATCGGGGGTCTCTCACTACCAATTTTGCACATCAAATTTCAACAAATCAAAAATTTGGCCAATCACTGCCCATCATCTGCCAATCACTACTGCCAATCCCTTGCCAATCATCAAATTTTGTTTTTCTCTAATTTTGGGTCCAAAACACTAACCTCATCACCCAGTCGACTCACTAATACCTCTCGGTGCGCCAATCCTTGTCCAAAGCCCGGCTTCGTAAAGCCAAGCAATGGATGCTGGTTGTTTTGTGCCAGCGGCTGGATGCGTCCGGCACTCGGTGCAGGGACGGGGGCTTACCCGGGCCGAGATCCCACGCATCACCTCGGCGTGGAGCCATCCAATGTCCCGATCTCGACCTGCCGGCACGTCTCAACAAAACGTGGTCGCCATGACGACCCTTCCTATCCAGCCGCCCGCTCCGCCTAGTGGAGCACGGACGCGGCCGTTCAAAGCGAGGCCCGGCACGCACCGAGGGCCCGATTCGGCTAAAAGTCGACCTAACCTCTAACCCGTGTAACGTCGATGCTTCACCTGCATGCTTACACCCCGCAGCCCGTTCCTTGCTCACACATCCAGCCGTCCCCATGCTCCTCGTACCTTTCCTTACACATCCAGGTACCCTCATTCCACTCACAGCCTTGGTCACACACCTGACCACCGAACACTTTGGCACACACTCGTTGGTAGCACACCTCACCAATACACCTCTTCGCGCCCCCTCCTCGGTCACCTCCTCTGTGACAATCACAGGTGTGCTCTCATTCGCACACCCAACCACGTGCCTCACCACCAACTCCAGCGTGCATTCCCACTCACGCTCTACCATTCCAGGTGTGCATCCTTCCATCCCAGGTGTACATCCTCGCTCACCTGTCACAACTAACTCACGCTCCATGTCACTCTCACTACTTTCACCTCCCTTCCTGACAGCGCACTCACCCTTACTCTTGACAGCACACTCTTTCCTCATGCACCTGTCCGTCACACACCTTTCTCGCGCACACTCTCCCGTTACACCCTCTGTAACACTCACCACAGCTGTGCATTCTTCCTTGCCTTTGACAGCGCACTCTTTCCCCATGCACCTGTCCGTCACACACCTTCCTCGCGCACACTCTCCCGTCACATCCTCTGTAACACTCACCACACCGCGCTTCCATGTGCCCCCTCGCACACGCGCTACGACCGACTCACTCTCGCCAGCACCCTCACGACTCCTTGGCACGCACTTTTTCCTCACACACCCCAGAGTCGGACTTTCTTGCACACCTCCATTTTCGCACACCAGACCTGTCGCACACTTCACCAACGGCCTCTCACGAACACCCGGGTCTATCTCGACCCCCAAGCCTCTTAAATCACCTGGCGCATCATACGCACGACCATATTGGTCACCACTTACACCGGGTCCTCTTTCTCTTCGCTTCTCCTCCATCACCTGCGAATCCCTCATCCGGTTAATGAGCACATCATCACGATCCGAACACAGACTTTGGACCAATTCTTTTACTTCCTCCTTTATCTCTTTCTTATCCTCTCTCCGTCGCTTCTTAATTTCGCTCACCCCTTCTTCCACTTCTTCTAATTTTTGCTTCATCTCCTTCATCTCTTCGTGCGCCCCTTTAAGTTCTTCCTCTAACTCCACTTTATTTTTTTCTATGTGCTCCCGCACCTCCCGCTCTTTAACCTCCATTACCTCTACCACCTTGTCCATTTTCCTCGTCAGGTCCTCATGTACCGTCTGGCACTCTTTTTTAATTACCCCTACGTCCTTTTTCATCTCTTTCTGTGTCGATTTTAAACCCTCTATTACCGCTGTGTTCTTCTTTACCTGGTCCCCCAACTCCTTTTGTCCCACTGTCAGTTGTTCTACTCCCAGCGTCAACTCCTCTATACCACCTTGCAATTTTACAGTCCCCTTTCTCACCTCTTTCTCCATGCGCTCCTTACAGTGCCTCACCTCCTCGCGCACTCCTCCGACCTCCTCACTCACTCCTCTTCTGATCTCCTCTCCCATCTCTTGCATCTCCTGCCCAGATGCCACCCTCATCTGCTCCATTTCCTCCCTGTGAGCATCCAGTTTGGTTTCTACCCCCATTCTGACCCCCTCTATCTGCTGCCCCATTTGGTTAACTTCCCTTTCCGCTTGGTCCCTCATGTCCCTCAATTTGCCTTCCATACTGTTTTCTAACCCCTCTAACCCTTTTTGCATCCCTTCCATTTGATTCTCTTGAGCGGCCATTCTGTTTTCTACCCCCGTTAACCCATGTTTCACTCCCTCTATCTGATTCTCTTGAGCGGCCATTCTGTTTTCTACCCCCGTTAACCCATTCTTTACTTCTTTTATCCCGTTGTCTAACTCCTCAAAATTATTGTCTAACTTCCCAATTTTCTTGTCTAACTCCTCAAAATTATTGTCTAACTTCTCACTGGTACCCCTCGCTTCGTCCCTCATTACCCCCATTTGGTTTCCCAAGTCATTCCTCAGGTCTTCACTTGTCTGGACCATGAGCGCCTTTATTTGTTCCATAAATAGGCCCCAATCCATCGGCGGCGCTGCTACGGTCGCGGGCGCGGTGACCAGCGAGGCGCCATTTTGTGCGTTTGCTACCCTCGCTGCTTCGCTCTCCTCATGTCCCTCATGTCCCTCAATTTGGTCCTGGACCGACCCTGCTTCACTCTCCCCTACCGGACCCCAGCCGTCTTGATCCGCCATAGCGCGACTTGCAAAATTCGAGTTTCGTAAAACAAAACAAATTTCGGCCGCTCCAAATTTTGACCAAATTTTTTTTTTTTCCTCTATTCGTTTTTTTTTTTTTTTCTTCAAAATTTGGTCGGGCCTCGAATCCCACTCCTGACACCAATTGTTACAGACACGACTTTGATGTTAAAGTGGGCCGAGCGGAATGGCCGTCGTGTCCGCACAAATTACCCGACTATACTCGACGTTGACGAGCCGCGCTATGCTGGCTCAATAGGAAAGAGAAGACACCCGGCTGGGTTATAATCACACAATACGACACCAGGGGTTCAGTTCTCAAGACCTCCGGAGGAGGTTATATTAAGGCGGAAAAGGTTAGATTACAGGGGCTAGAGGTATATTACAGGAAGACAGGCACTTAGACACACTCTTATATTAACCCCGGACAGACGACAGACACACGGGACAAAATGCTGACTCACACGGGGGTTGATGAAAAGGAAAGGCAGGTAGCGATGGCTCAAGGTGCACTCTTGGCTCAAGGCAGAATCGACTCGGTCCGGTCCAGAGATGCGGGGAGGTATCGTCGCGCTGGGGGTGGCGGTGGCTTCTCTCTCCAGTCTGGGGGCGCATCTGACGTCACATCCGGCGCGGGGCCGCGTATATCCGGCGGGGAGTGACACGCCCTCGGCTCGTTAGCTCCGCCTCGTGGAATCGGCACGTTGCTTCTCATTGGGTGCGTGCGGGGGGGGTTACTGGCTCCGCCCCTGACGAGGAGCTGACAGCCAGCCCCTTCGGGGTAACCCCGTGGAGCGCATGGTCTGGAGCTAATCGAGCCGGTGTGAGGACGCATCCTCCCCCGCTCCGCCGCCATCTCCTCTGTTGTTGTTGTAATTGTTGTTGTAGTTGTTGTTATTGTTGTTGTTTGGGGAAGAAGATGGGAGGAGGTATGGGAAAGGTCCTAAACTCACTACTGATGCCATATAATCACATTCTGGTGCAACGAAGAGTCATAATTAATGGAAACGAGGCCTTAACTGACATAGATTAAGAATAACTAGGAAGATGTCCGAAAGTTGTCTACGTGTGGTGCGGTGGACCTGGGCACGACATTTAATGGGGGAATAAGGGGAAGGTCGGCTCTACTGATTGTTATTTACATGCAATGGGACTAGGGAATGGGGGATTGGGGAAAGTTGGGGAGTATCGGAGAAAATAGGGGAATATTTACAAGCGGATATGGAGGCCAAATTCCATATTCGCAACAATATATATATGTATATATATGTATATATATATATGTATGTATGTATATATATATATATATATATGTATGTATGTATATATATATATATATATATATATATATATATATATATATGTATATATATATATGTATGTATGTATATATATATATATATATGTATGTATATATATATATATATATATATATATATATATATATATATATATATATATATATATATATATAAATAAATATATATATATATATATATTGAGATATATTTTATATATATATATATATATATATATATATATATATATATATATATATATATATATATATATATATATATGTCTGTCTTGTCTTGTCTTGTCTTGTCTTGTCTTGTCACTGAACTACTCCCTCAAACTTTTGTGAAATCGTACCAAACTTCTGGTATGCACCTGTCTTTCCCGTCGGTATGTCCCAAGGGTATTTTTTAGAAAAAATTTCCAATTTTTTTTTTTGGGGGGGGGGAATTTTTTTGGGAAAGAATATTTTTTTCAACTTAAGTTTCCAACTTCAATTGTTTATAAAATGTAATATCACGTATATTACAAATACATTTGTGCATTATGATTGTTTGAATTATGATTGGTGTAAACCATGACAAAACAGCAACTCAGGTACAGTCATTTATCTATATCTACATATCTGGGCAGTGTCTGTTGTCACTGAACTACTCACTGAAACTTTTGTTTCCGTGGTTGTGAAGTATTTATAATAACGTGGTGGTGGTTTTGAATCACATGGTGGTGAGGTATTTTGAATTATGTGGTGGTGAAGTGTTTTTAAATCATGTGGTGGTGAGGTGTTTTGAATTAGTCGGTGATGAGGTATTTTGAATTATGTGGTGGTGAGGTGCTTTAAATTATGTGGTGGTGAGATGTTTTGAATTACGTGGTGGTGAGGTGTTTTGAATTACATGGGGGTGAGGTGTTTTGAATTATATGGTGGTGAGGTGTTTTGAATTACGTGGTGGTGAGGTGTTTTGAATTACGTGGTGGTGAGGTCTTTTGAATTATATGGTGGTAAGGTGTTTTGAATTACATGGGGGTGAGGTGTTTTGGTTTACGTGGTGGTGAGGTGTTTTAAATTTGGTGGGGGTGAGGTGTTTTAAATTACGTGGGGTGAGGTGTTTTAAATTACTTGGTCATGATGTGTTTTAAATTAGGTGGGGTGAGGTGTTTTAAATTACGTGTGGGGGTGAGGTATTTTAAATTACATGGGGGTGAGGTGTTTTGAATTACGTGGTGGTGAGGTGTAATCGTCACAAACTTCCAGTCTGCACCTACCCCTCCCGTGTGTATGTGCTGAGCGGTTCTTTTTTGAATTTTATATATTTTTCAATCTAAATATTCAACCTAAATTGCTTATAAAAATGTAATATCACAAACACTACAAATAAATTTGTGCAAAACAATTGTTTGTATTATGATTGGTGTAAATCATGTCAACGCAGCAACTCAGGTACAGTCATTATCCTCAGCTAAAATAAGGCCGTTCCTCAGTAACGACGCGTGGTGAGGCGAGCGTAGCGAGCCGAGCCAAGCTAGTATCGATATATATATATATATATCTGTGTAGTGTCTGTCTTGTGTGGTGTTGTCTTGCTCGGCACTGAAATACTTTCTCAAACTCTTGTGAAATCGTACCAAACTTCTGGTATGCACATATCTCTCCCGTCGGTATGTCCTAAGGGTATTTTTTTGAAAAATTTTCCAATATATATATTTTTGGAATGTTTCAGCAAAAAAAAATTTTTCAACTGAAGTTTTCAACGTCAATGGTTTATAAAATGTGATATCACGTATATTACAAATACATTTGTGCAAAATAATTGTTTGAATTATGATTGGTTTAAACCATGACAAAACGGCAACTCGGGTACAGTCATTTATCTATATATCTACACATTTGGGCAGTGTCTGTGATGTCACTTAACGACGCCCTCAAACTTTTGTTTCCGTGGTTGTGAAGTGTTTTTAATAACGTTGTGGTGGTTTTGAATCACGTGGTGGTGAGGTATTTTGAATTATGTGGTGGTGAGGTGTTTTTAAATGACGTGGTGGTGAGGTGTTTTTAAATCACATGGTGGTGAGGTGTTTTGAATTGCGTGGTGGTGAGGTATTTATAATTACGTGGTGGTGAGGGTTCTTAATTATGTGGTGTGAGGTGTTTTGAATTATGTGGTGGTGAGGTGTTTTTAAATGACATGGTGGTGAGGCGTTTTTAATTTCGTGGCTGTGAGGTGTTTTTATTACGTGTTTTATGGCTGTGAGGTGTTTTTAATTTCGTCGTGGTGAGGTGTTTTTATTACGTGTTTTATGGCTGTGAGGTGTTTTTAATTTCGTCATGGTGAGGTGTTTTTATTACGTGTTTTATGGCTGTGAGGTGTTTTTAATTTCGTGGCTGTGAGGTGTTTTTATTACGTGTTTTATGGCTGTGAGGTGTTTTTAATTTCGTGGTGGTGAGGTGTTTTTATTACGTATTTTATGGCTGTGATGTGTTTTAAATTACTTGGTGGTGAGGTGTTTTGAATTACTTGGTGGTGAGGTGTTTTTATTACGTGTTTTATGGCTGTGAGGTGTTTTTATTACGTATTTTATGGCTGTGATGTGTTTTAAATTACTTGGTGGTGAGGTGTTTTGAATTACTTGGTGGAGAGGTGTTTTGAATTACGTGGTGGTGAGGTGTTTTTAATTTCGTGGTGGTGAGGTGTTTTTATTACGTATTTTATGGCTGTGATGTGTTTTAAATTACTTGGTGGTGAGGTGTTTTGAATTACTTGGTGGTGAGGTGTTTTTATTACGTGTTTTATGGCTGTGAGGTGTTTTTATTACGTATTTTATGGCTGTGATGTGTTTTAAATTACTTGGTGGTGAGGTGTTTTGAATTACTTGGTGGAGAGGTGTTTTGAATTACGTGGTGGTGAGGTGTTTTTATTACGTGTTTTATGGCTGTGATGTGTTTTTAATTACGTGGTGGTGAGGTGTTTTTAATTTCGTGGCTGTGAGGTGTTTTTATTACGTGTTTTATGGCTGTGATGTGTTTTGAATTACGTGGTGGTGAGGTGTTTTGAATTACGTGGTGGTGAGGTGTTTTGAATTACGTGGTGGTGAGGTGTAATCGTCCCAAACTTCCAGTCTGCACCTACCCCTCCCCTATGTATGTGCTGAGGGGTTCTTTCTTGAAAAAAAAACATTCAACTTAAATCTTCAACCTAAATTTCTTATAAAAATGTAATATCACGAACACAACAAATACATTTGTGCAAAATAATTGTTTGTATTATCATTGGTGTAAATCATGACAACACAGAAACTCAGGTATAGTCATTATCCTCAGCTAAAATAAGCCCGTTCCTCAGTAACGACGCGTGGTGAGGCGAGCGCAGCGAGCCGAGCCAAGCTAGTATATATATATCTTTGCAGTGTCTGTCTTGTCTTGTGTTGTCACTGAACTACTCCCTCAAATTTTTGCGGAATCGTACCAAATTTCTTGTATGCATCTATCTCTCCCGTCGGTATGTCCTAAGGGTATTTTTTTTGGAAAAATGTTCCAATTTTGTTTTTTGGGGAATCTTTTTGAGGGAATTTTTTTTTTTAACTTCAATTGTTTATAAAACGTAATATCACGTGTATTACAAATACATTTGTGCATTATGATTGTTTGAATTATGATTGGTGTAAACCATGGAAAAACAGCAACTCAGGTTCAGTCATTTATCTATATATCTACATATCTGGGCAGTGTCTGTTGTCACTGAACTACTCCCTGAAACTTTTTTTCTGTGGTTGTGAAGTGAGGTGTTTTGAATTACTTGGTGGTGAGGTATTTTGAATTATGTGGTGGTGAGGTGTTTTAATTACGTGTTTCGTGGTGGTGAGGTGTTTTTAATTTCGTGTTTCGTGGCTGTGAGGTGTTTTTAATTTCGTGTTTCGTGGCTGTGAGGTGTTTTTAATTTCGTGTTTCGTGGCTGTGAGGTGTTTTTAATTTCGTTTTTCGTGCAGGTGAGGTGTTTTTAATTTTGTGTTATCGTGGCTGTGAGGTGTTTTTAATTTCGTGTTTCGTGCAGGTGAGGTGTTTTTAATTACGTGTTTCGTGGCTGTGAGGTGTTTTTAATTACGTGTTTCGTGGCTGTGAGGTGTTTTTAATTTCGTTTTTCGTGCAGGTGAGGTGTTTTTAATTTCGTGTTTCGTGGCTGTGAGGTGTTTTTAATTTCGTGTTTCGTGGCTGTGAGGTGTTTTTAATTTAGTGTTATCGTGGCTGTGAGGTGTTTTTAATTTCGTGTTTCGTGCAGGTGAGGTGTTTTTAATTACGTGTTTCGTGGCTGTGAGGTGTTTTTAATTTCGTGTTTCGTGGCTGTGAGGTGTTTTTAATTTAGTGTTATCGTGGCTGTGAGGTGTTTTTAATTTCGTGTTTCGTGCAGGTGAGGTGTTTTTAATTACGTGTTTCGTGGCTGTGAGGTGTTTTTAATTTCGTTTTTCGTGGCTGTGAGGGGTTTTTAATTTCATGGTGGTGAGGTGTTTATAATTACGTGTTTCGTGGCTGTGAGGTGTTTTTAATTTCGTGTTTCGTGGCTGTGAGGTGTTTTTAATTTCGTTTTTCGTGCAGGTGAGGTGTTTTTAATTTTGTGTTATCGTGGCTGTGAGGTGTTTTTAATTTCGTGTTTCGTGCAGGTGAGGTGTTTTTAATTACGTGTTTCGTGGCTGTGAGGTGTTTTTAATTACGTGTTTTGTGGCTGTGAGGTGTTTTTAATTTCGTTTTTCGTGCAGGTGAGGTGTTTTTAATTACGTGTTTCGTGGCTGTGAGGTGTTTTTAATTTCGTGTTTCGTGGCTGTGAGGTGTTTTTAATTTTGTGTTATCGTGGCTGTGAGGTGTTTTTAATTTCGTGGTGGTGAGGTGTTTATAATTACGTGTTTCGTGGCTGTGAGGTGTTTTCAATTTCGTGGTGGTGAGGTGTTTTGAATGACTTGGTGGTGAAGTAAAGTATTTAACACACAACACAACACAACAACACAACACAACAACACAACACAACAACTCAGGTACAGTCATTATCCTCAGCTAAAATAACCCCGCTCCTCAGTAACAACGCGTGGAGAGGGGAGCGTAGCGAGCCGACCCAAGCCAGTACAGTGACGTGAAAAAGTAAGTACACCCCATGTAAATTTTTGACTTTTTCAACATATTTCAACATACAGCTATTTGATCTTCATTTCAACAATATTGATAGATAAAGGTGATATAATATAACAAATATCATGAAACATTTACATTTTGTAGTCCATTGTATTATTTAAATAAACATAAATGCAAATTTCGCATGTGGAAAAAGTAAATACACCCCATGAAATTTTTTTTTTTTTTTTTTTTTTACATATGTGGACATATCAATATTTGATCTTCATTTAAAGAGTATCGAAGATAAAGGTGATCTAATTGACCAAAAAACAATGAAAATTGACTTTGCAATAATTAATTCAACAAAA
The DNA here is from genome assembly GCF_964187855.1 of Myxine glutinosa. Lineage (NCBI taxonomy): Eukaryota > Metazoa > Chordata > Myxini > Myxiniformes > Myxinidae > Myxine > Myxine glutinosa. The sequence goes on along the minus strand of NC_136270.1, from coordinate 25,379,080 downwards.
AATTGTTGCACATCATGCACAATTGCATGCATAGCTCGTTTCAAATCCCCCCACATCATCTCGATGGGATTTATATCCGGGCTTTGACTTGGCCATTCCAGAACCCTCCATTTATTTCTTTTCAGCCATTCCTTGGTGGATTTACTGGTATGTTTAGGGTCATTGTCATGTTGCAAGGTCCACCTTCGGTTGAGCTTCAACTTTCCGACAGATGGCCTCACATTATCCTCAAGCACCATCTGGTACAATGAAGAATGCATGGTGGATTCTATGATGGTGAGCTGCCCCTGATGCAGCAAAGCTGCCCCAAACCATAATATTTCCACCACCATGCTTTACAGTTGGTATCAGGTTCTTGTGGTCAAATGCTGTCTTTGGTTTTCGCCAAACATGTCTTCTGGTACTGCGGCCAAATAGCTCTACCTTTGACTCATCTGTCCAGAGCACATTGTTCCAGAAGTGCTGGTCTTTGCCTAGGTGTTCATTGGCAAACTTTAGTCTTGCCCTGATGTTCTTTCTGGACAGCAAAGGTTTCCTCCTGGCACACCTCCCATGTAGATCAAATTTGTGCAGCCTCTTTCTCATGGTAGCCACAGGTGCGGAGGAGATAGAAGTGAACGACACTGAGAGAACGAGACGTCCATTCCTCCAGACGGTGCCGTGACTCCGGCCATGGTGATTTGAGGTTGGTCGAGCCTGGAGGTGAGGACGCGAGCGAATACGTGCTGCGCAGAGGTGCTTCTCTACTTAATTGGGTGCGGTTATGGATGGGAGAGCCGTGCTTTGATGCGACAGGAGGTGCATGTAGGAGGTGCGCGGCAGCGTAGACGTTGAGTTGCCCTCCAGGAGTCATTGTTCAACCGGCATGGGTGCGTATGTACGATGTGAATAAGGTTGCAGGAATGTACGTACTGAGGTGTTTTGTGGAGTAGGCATGCTCGGCATGCTTGTGAAAGAACATGGCTTGGATAGGGTGTGTGCCCAGGTCCATTGTGGGATGTCAGAACTTGCCGATTATGGAGGTGAAGGGGCCTCCCGCGTGAGGCATGTTGAGTGAAACGTGTGCGGAGCCCCGACTGAGGTTTGGAGATTCGAACGCATGTACCGAGGTGCTTTGTGAGGTGCTGTGCAAGGCGCGATGGCTTGCGTTGCGGACAGTGTCGGAAGTTGAGGTTTTTTTTTTGGGGGGGGGGGGGGAATTGAGGCTTCTCTGGAAATATGGTGAGATGGGAAATTACTGTAATGTGGAGCCTCTCTGTCTGTCTGTCTGCTGTCTGTGGGCAGGACGTCTCAGGACGATGTGGACGGATTCGTACGCAATTTGGCAGGGTTAGGCATTGTGTGATGGCTGGTTACATCATTTGCAATTTTGGGTCAGAGGTCAAGGGTCAGATATCCTGTTGTTGCGATAATTTGCTCACTAGGGACGATATACTGACCAAATTGGGTATGATGGAATGATGTAAAATTAAAATTAAAATTGAGTATATTTGGGGGACAGATATGTGTGCAACAAAGATAAATTGATTTGATTTTGGTAAGGGTCTGGAGGTGTAGAGAGATCGACAGGAAAAATGGTTGAGGAGGTGTAGACATATTGGCAGAAGTGATGTGAGACGTATAGGATAGTTGGAAGTGTACAATATCAAGGTAAAGATAGAGGAATAGAGGTGAGTGGTTAGAGTTCCAGTCTGTTTGGGCTGGCTATGCCAGGCGGGCTGTAAAGTATTCTTTTGGGGGGTAACAGCGGTGTTGTAGAGTAGGTAGGAGGTTTTTGTAAGCTTTTAAATAGAATATTTAGATGTGGAGCTTCTTCTTCCTCAAACAATAAGTTTGTATCAAATCATGTTTGTCCTTCCTTTTTTCAATTGGATGTTAAAAGTGACCAAGAGGTCATGGGGTTATTGGTATCAGAAGTGGTCACCGTGCTGCTCAGTAATTTAACAGCGCACGTGATTGGTGAAATTTGGAGCGAACATACGATACAGGTGTGCGAGACAAGTGTGTTTTAACCAAGTAATAAATACTCACGTTAGGTGGAAATGCAAATTAACCAAGACACAGGTCAGTGTGGTGGAATGGCTGGACAAAGGTGAAGTGGAGAAGGTGGAAATGATTGGTAGGAGGGAATTCTCATATATTGTCATGTTTGTATTTGCATCTGAAAATGTTGCATTGAATTGTTGCATTAAATTAAAATTAAAATTGGATTAAAAATTACATTTAAAGGTTGCAGTAAATTAAATATTGGTTTCATTGTTAAGTGTTGTACTGTTTGATTTCTGCATGAGGTTGTCAGAATTTGCCCTTTGTTGGCAAACGATTTTTGTTTGCATTTCGTTTAATGAATGAGCTGGCAAAGAGACTGTGGATGAGACTGCGCCAGTCTGGAGAAGTGGAGTCCTTTGGAAGTGAGTTCAAGTCTGAGTTCTGGGGCTTGTGGTTCACGTCTGTTGTCTGTCTATCTGTCGGTGAGTAAACCATCTCGGAGGGTTGTGACCGGACTTGAGCAGAATGCAGATGGAATGGGAACGCTCTGGTATCCTGCTTGGGGGAAGGTAATTGTGATTATGGTTTCACCCCTGTGTCTGTCTGGCTGTGTCTGTCTGGCTTTCTAGCCGTCCATGGAGTCATATTTCTGAAACACTGATTTCAAAAGAGGTGGAAATATGGAGGGGTGAGGATGAGTCTGAAAGAAGATCTGGTTGTGTGAGTAGTGGATGTAATTTGACCTCAAATGGTGGTGGTGCTGATTGCACCGGGCAGTTGTGTTATGGTGTGCAATGTCATTGTGGAGAACACTGGGTGGCGAGTGTGGAAATGTTAATCGGCCAGGATATTGCGGATCTCTGTTTTATGTTGTGGCCTGGTTGTTGGCAATGACGTCATTAGGGCTGTAATTGTGGCGTCGCGGTTTCAATGGGGACGGCGCTTGGTCTGTTTCTTTTTTGGAGGTTTGGAGGCATTGTGACTGCTGGGTAATAAAAAAAGGGACGTTGTGGTGGTTGGCAGCTAGTGGTGGTGGCTAGTAGTGGTGGTCGTGCTGGGTAAATGTTCACCACCTGAATGATAACGTGTTGCCTTTATGTGCAAAACTAATGAAAACTGTGAAAAATATCCATTTGCAGGTGGCTTGGTTCTGATTGGGGGGCTTCGGGAGGAGGCACTGCCTCAAACCAAGGTGAGCTGGTGGTCACCACTGCCAAGGTGAGTGGTCACCACTGCCAGGTGTTGTCGACCGCACACTGCGGTGGGATATGGAGGTAAAACCACCTGATACATGCATCACATTGTCAACAGAGGGCAGCTGCACCCACACTGAGTCTTGACGACAGTAATACATATTAGAACGATTTTGTTTTGGATATTTTTATTTGTTTTATTTGCAATGAAAGAAATAAATTTTAAAAGGGAGGTGAATGGACGGCCTTTTGGCTGGAAATGTGGCAAGTGTGTCGCAGGGACAGACGGATGGAGTTGGATGTGAGAATTATTTAATTGATTCTTCACCATTGAGCGATGTGGCCAAAAATTTCGCCAAGTGCCATTCTAGGTCATAGTAGATATTGGGATAGTGATATAATTGTGATGATTTTTTTTACAAAATCACCTACGGGTGCAAGGAGGGGGGGGGGGGGGGGGGAGAAGGAACCGTCTGGGGGAGAAGGAACATTTGGGGATTAGGACATGTGGTAGAAAGAAACTTGTAAATAGTCTTTGAAACACGTCCTTTGTGGCTTAGCTCAGCAGTTTGATAAAGGATAAAAGCTGGAGCCAGGGCTGATTAGCAATTCCAGGGCCGATACGATAGGGAATAAAAGCCTGGAGCTAGGTCTCATTTATAAATCAAGCTGATAGGACGAAGGGTGGGATATCTTCCCGCTTCCTGTTCTTTGTTTCTGCCTTGACTCACTGGGAAGTAATCTGATTCAGCTCATGTATAAAGCACTACTCTTGGCTTAGTAGAATTTAGATGTTTGGAGAGTCTGAAGGCTTTGTGAGTCCCTCTCTTTCCAGCATCTCCGCGATCGTGCTTGGTTCTTCAATAAATTTTGTTACTCTTCTTCTTCAAACGTGGTGGAACTTCGATTGATTCACCGACATATTATATATATATATATATATATATATATATATATATATATATATATATATATATATATATATATATATATATATATACGTATATATAATATATATATCGATATATACATACACATGTAGCGGTTACCTTATTGGGACATAATCCAAGGGCACGGGCCAGTGGGGCTTTTGATGGTGTGGGCGTGGCGTGCGCGCGGTTGTTGGAGCCACGCCCTCCGAAGAGGGTTTTGGCGTTATAAAAGCTGTTTGAGTTCCGGTCGCATTTTCAGTGCTGTTGGAATAAAGGAGCTTTGAACAGCTAAGCAATGTCTTGTCCTCTCGTCATCTGCAACTCCTACATATAGGCTATATTGTTGCGGTTTTGAGAACCCTTCACTTGAAAATAATAATACTTGTAAATAATTCTCTTCATTCAAAGGTCAAAGGTCGCACCCATAGTTAGTCCACAAGCAACACGTAGGGCACCATAGGAACTCTAGTTATTTCATTAGTATGTGTTTTAGGTAAGGCTCTGTTTCCAATAGTTGAATCTGCGTTGCATTAATTAAATAAGATAGGTCCTTCAATCCCGTCCATTTTGCGGCTCTTTCCCTCCAAATTCTGTTGCACGCCTTGCTTGGCATCCGCCCCGGGCACCGCGATTACGCACGCGGTCAAGCTGGAGAAGAAGGGGGTGGAGCGCCCGGAGCGGGGCGTGGCCCTGTCGGCGAACCAACCAGGGCTGAGGTGAGCTCAATGATAGGCGTGGCTCGCTGAAGCGCGGCTTGATTTCCAAGCGCCCTATATAAGCGCGAGCGCGGCGCCTTGACACGAGTTGAGAGAAAAGGGTTGGTCATGAAGAGTTGGAGTGGAGTGGAGAGTTGTGTTGAGTGAAGGAGTTGGAGTTGGCTGCCAGTTGAGTTGAGTTGCGAGTTGCGTGAGAAGAGTTGAGTTGAGAGGTCGTTGGAAAGAGAGGAGAGAGAGGGCAAGGACTGCGCGGAGGTTGAGCAAGATTGTATTATCGATTATATTGAACTGTGCATATGGCCGTGCGAAGGGGTACCCCCCCACCCCCCGCCACGTATAAGGTCCGAGCGCGCGCCAACGGTACGCGCTCGCTGCTGCCCGGGTTCTCGCCAACGGTACGAGTGAACACCTGGAGCCAGACCTTCCTCCCCAGCCATCTGCCTGGACCTTCCTCCCCAACCATCTGCCTGGACCTTCTCCTCCTACCACTGCCCTCCCGTGTAAGTCTGTTTGTTTGTCCGGGGTTTGTTAAGTTAAGACTGTAATAGTTAAGGTTGCCCTGTGTCTGCTTCTTCTTCTTCTTGTAAATTCTATTCCTTTCATTTCCTCTTTAATTATTGTTGTTAATAAATTATTGTGTTCTTCCTTTACACTTTGGTTTCTGCTTTCATTCGATCGTCATAGTCTTTTCTGTCCATTGGGTACCCGTGGCACGATTGGGCCAACCGCTCAGGATCGGGTTAGTCCTTTTGTTAATGGCTCGGGCTTCGGATTGCTAACCGCTCGGCAAATTCCATCTTGTCCGTGGTCCGAGCGGGAATTATCTCCCTGCTTTGCGGAGAGATTGGCACTCAGGTATTTGGGACCTCCATTGACCAATCACCCTGGCCAATCTCGACCGCAGAGGAGCGTTATAGTTTCCAGGATTGGGGGACGGCCAGCTTAAAAGACAAGGGGATTAACCCCCCCTTGGTAACGGGAGTGCCGACCCCGAATCCGCAACAATTTATATATATATATATATATATATATATATATATATATATATATATATATATATATATATATATGACTCCATGGTAAGATCTCCAACCTTTAATTGAACAAACAATTGGAGATCTTACCATGGAGTCATTTGGATTTACTCCCAACCGCAAATCTTTGCATATATATATATAGGCCTATACATAATAAAGGATAATGCCAGCCTCATTAATCCCAGTAGCTCATCAGTCATCATCAATCACATCAGACTGCATGAAAAGCTTCCTGCATTTATTAAGTTTGATTGAATGGATAAACACCAGTGGCCATTAACACATAATTAGTGACAGATTAACTCGGAAATAGGGGATTATCTCAGAAATAATTAAGGAGGGAAATTAGCACCATGTGATCAATCCATTCATTGATAGGGGGCTATAGAATTAGCTCAGTGATCCAGACTGATGATGTCTGTGGTATGGATGTGAACTGCTGTCCCGTCTTTTTAGGGACCCTTAGGCGAGACTCTACAACACCAAAAAGATCCGATACAATCTGCAGTACCTCTTGTAATGTGTTGTAAGGTGCAGCCAAGTCCATCTGCAGCAAGTTTCCTACAAAGGGCCATCTTCTGGGTCCAGGAGGAAAGATGTCGTGGTTCGATTTCATGGTCAATAATCTTCGGAGGAATATCATCAAGATTGACCCAGCAATGAGCAGCACAGTTCCAACAGGCACAGGGCCATATCCAGGCAAAAACTCAGCCATCACATCAAGAATATTTAAAACCTGCAAAAAGAATAGTTATAAGTCAAACATTTTTGGTGTATTTGGTTCAAGGTTCAACATTTCCATGCACTGGTTGTGCCTGGGTAGGAAAATGTGAAGGAAGTACAACCAGAATGTCCAACCTTTAACCCCTGCTCTTTTTATCTTGCCTTGACGTGCTGTTATTGCTTCAGGAAGGTAAAACAAAGTGCATGCCAAAGAGTAAACCACACTACACTTTGGCACAAAAGAGTAACAGGACTCTGTCCTTTCCAAGAGATACAATAAAAGGCCCCTTGCGTAATCCCATTTGCACGACAAATTGTAACTGAAGACAGCTTGGAAACCAAAGCAGGATTTTACAAATGAGATAAGAGAATGATTTTCATATACATTCACTTGACAAACAGCTGTTGAACCTTAGTATCTTACGAAGGTTCAACGACTGCTTGTTATTGAGCAAAAAAAGCCTGGACTGCAGGCAGCCTGGAAAAGAAATTAAACCAAAAAAGAAAAGAGACAAGTACAGATACATTCAAAGTACACCGCCCCCATGCCAAATAATTAAATATCCTATAGCGCGGCATTGCCGGGGCACCTCCGGTGCCCGGCAATACCGTAGTGCAGCTCATAGAGGCTGCATTGGGAGGGGAGAGGTGTACACTAATTGATTGATTAATTGCATAATTAAAATCAATAAAAGATTATCACAAAATATTTTGTTAATCAATTGGCTAATAGCATAACGAAACCACTCGTGTTTCATCCGAAGATGTATCTTTTAGAAATTTAATTAAATAAGTCATTAATAAAAAATTAAATAATTATTTGATTAATCAATAAATAATTAATCGATTAAATGATTAATTAATAAATCAAAAATATCCTTGATAGCCACATCACTTGGTCACTGTCATGTCCAAATATTAGCTTCCTAGCTCAAATGGTGCCTGAGATATTGGCCAAATGAGAAAGAAAATAAATAAATGAGAAATAATGAAAATAAATACAAGACTTCCGCTTCCGGTCTTCCGGTTCCAGTCAACAGCGCTGTCTGTGCTCTGTCCCCCAAATATTCCTACAGGTCGCACAAGATCTGCCTGCAACCCTCTTATGGTTAAACTGCCAAAATCAAGGCTCTCTGCTCACCTTCACTCCTTCATTCCTCTTTTCTCCCGCCTCTGGAACAAGCTCCCTCACTCTCTTCAATCCCACTCCTCCCTCCAGGTCTTTAAAACAGCTGTTCACCACCATCTCTTATCTTCCCCAATCCAAAACCTTGATCTTTTTTACCCCCGCTAATTTCACCCCAAATCCACTTTTTTGAAATATCAATTTCTTTCCTGGAAGTCCTTGGTGTCCTTGCGTTTTATACCTATCCTGCCTCCCCCCAAGCCCTCTCCCTCCCACACATCTCCCGATGTCCCTGCTCTCAAATGTTGTGTTTGTGTGCTTCCTCCCCTTCTCTCCCCATCTTTTCTACCGCTCCCCTTTTTATATACTTTGTTTGCTTGTTTGTTTGATTTGTTTGTTTGATAAATGTTAGCTCTTTCACGAGCCTCGATTCTGTATACAAAATATATATATATATATAAAAATAAAAAAAAATAAAAAAAATAATTAAAAAATTAAATTATTAATCAATTCGGTCATAGAACACATAAACCACCACCATTTCATCAGAATCTGTAACTTTAAAAAAAATATTTTTTTTAAGTCATTAATCGAATAATTAAATAATTAATCGATTAATTAATAAATCAAAAATAGCCTTTGCAGCCAAATCACCTGGTCATTGGCATGTCAAAATATCAGCTTCCTAACTCAAAAGGTGCCTGAGTTAATGGTCAGAAGAGAAACGAAATTTAATTAATTAAATAAGTACTTAATTAATCGCTACTAATTAAATAACTCCTCAATTAATTGATTAATCAAAAAACAAAAAATATTGTTTTTGACAAAGGACTTGCTCACTATTGTGTCGAAATTTCAGCTTCCTAGCTCAAAGGATGGCTGAGATATCACCCGGACAAACAAACAAACAAATGAAAAATCAGTCAGAGAACGAGGACTTGCCGGAATTTACTTTTTTATCGGCCATTTAGGACAAATATGGCGGCCGAACCACGTGACCGATGACGTCATCGTTAACATATTTTATTCCCCATGGAGAGTTCTTTACAATGAGCCATGTCAATTTTTTCTATTCAGCACTTTTGTAGATATAGAGGTGCTAAGTTTTTCGGTTTTTCCAAGATGGCGGCCGAACCACGTGACCTATGACATCATCATTAACATATTTTATTCCCCATGGAGAGTTCTTTACAATGAGCCACGTCTCAATTTTTTCTATTCAGCACTTTCGGAGATATGGAGGTGCAAATTTTTTCGGTTTTCCCAAGATGGCGGCCGAACCACCTGACTGATGACGTCACCATTGACATATTGTATTCCCCATGGAGAGTTCTTTACAATGAGCCATGTCAATTGTTTCTGTTCAGCACTTTTGGAGATATAGGGGTGCAAATGCTTTCGGTTTTTCCAAGATGGCGGCCGAACCACGTGACCGATGACGTCATCAATTGGGCACAGTCTATTCCAGGGCAGGACAAATACGTGTGCAAAGTTTGGCGATTCTACGTGCAACGGTGTAGACGTAGTGCTGCAGACAGACAGACAAACAGACAGACAGATGAAAAATTGGTAAGAGACCGAGGACTTGCCGGAATTTACTTTTTTATCGGCCATTTAGGACAAATATGGCGGCCGAACCACATGACCGATGACATAATCATTAACATATTTTATTCCCCATGGAGAGTTCTTTACAATGAGCCGTCTCAATTTTTTCTATTCAGCACTTTCGGAGATATAGAGGTGCAAAGTTTTTCGGTTTTTCCAAGATGGCGGCCGAACCACGTAACCGATGACGTCATCAATTGGGCACAGTCTGTTCCAGGGCAAGGCAAATACATGTGCAAAGTTTGGCGATTCTACGTGCAACGGTGTTGACATAGTGCTGCAAACAGACAGACAAACAGACAGACAGACAGACAAACAGACAGACAGACAAACCAACTGATCAACATACTTGCCGGAAAACGAACAGATCAACATACTTGCCGGAATCTTTTCCGGCAAGTAACAAACAAGAAAACAAACAAGAAAGCAAGGAAACAACCAGAGTGAAAACTGAGTACTCCCTTTCAGAGTGCGTCACTGCCGAGCCCCCTTCGGTGCCCGGCAATGATGATTTGCAGCGCCTGGAGATGGCATAGGAAAGGTGCGGTGTACAACAACCAGAGTGAAAACTGAGTACTGCACTCCCTTTCAGCGTGCGTCACTGCCGAGCCCTCTTCGGTGCCCGGCAATGACGTTTTGCAATGCCTGGAGATGGCATAGGAAAGGAGCGGTGTACAAAAAGAAAAAACAAGAAACTCTGTACGTAGTCTGTTGCTGATGGTGGCATCATCGCTGGAAGTGGAGCTGTGCTGCTGATGCAGTACCCCCTGTTTCCCGTAAGCTGGTATTCATTTTGCAGACCTTGGAAGGTCAGTGTTGTTTAATGGCACGACAGGGGCTTAAACACAAGAACCTAGATCTTAGATGTTAAGGCAGGCACCTTAGTCATTAAGCCAACAGCAGGTTTGAAAGCCAATAAGTGAATCACACTTGAGACTGCAGCCTGTGAAAATAGCAATTCACTGATCACACAGACTTGTCATTGACAGACAGCAGGCCTGAGCAATCCAACCACTACTCCTCTCTCATTTACTTTTCGGTCATCACATCTCGATTCTCAGAGATTAACTTATAAAACGCGTTGTGAAGTCTGGATGTCTGTCCGTCCATGCGTTAACTTTTTGCTGTTTTTGCTACTCCTCCCTAATCACCCGGTTGTTTGCTCTGAAACTTGACACATGAACACAAGACAGTAGCCCGCACAATCACTCAAGCTTCAATTTTTTGATTTTTTCGGATTTGGACCATGGGGGCTTCGAGGGGTGGGTGGAGGGTTACCCCCTGAAACTTCGGATCTCTACTCATCCATTATTTACCAACCGACTGCTCTGAAAACTGATACAGCCCTTCTTTCTACTCGATGGTCCACAGCATCACTCGGTCTTAGATTTTTCGATTTCAGATCACAAAAAGTCCATAGGACATTTTGGATCTTCAGAGTCTTCAGGGTATTTTGGGTCCTTAGGGTATTTAAGGATCTTCAGGGTATGTTGGGGGTCTTGGGGGGTCTTAAAGGTTCTTCAAAGGTCCAATGGGTCTCAGCAGTCCAAAGTGTCGAAAGGTACATTCCAATAGTACTCTCATGTGCCTGCCCTCTGGCGAACACCGCAGGGTGACACAGATGACCAAACAAGCTTTAGGTCCGAGGCATTCAATTCAATGGTGGACCTTCGTTATATGCATGGGGAGCAAGTGAAGGGGGGGAAGCCATAAGCGCTGACCTGCACAAGTCCATCCGACGTCCTCGACCCTGCAATAAATCAACTCAAACCGACACGGAATTAAAATGTACAAAAACACCGGCTTTATTAACGAAAATGCTGGTCACAAAATAATGCACGATAAAAATAAATTCCTAATTGGAGCGCCCCAACACAGATTCAACTACAAACAATTTGAAAAATAACTGTAAAAATTAATATGTGATTGTGTGGCACTTAGCTCTAATCGGCTCTTGAACCTTTTCAGGAATCGTTAAAAACCCCTCGCGTCCTTGACAGGAAAACCGCAGACTGCATTGCCGAGGGCACGAATTAGGCCTCGCCCACCCTCGTCCCTCGTTCACCCAGCCGCGCTCGTCTTCGTCGTCCTTGCGTGGGAAACCGCAGTTCTCGGTCCGCAGTTCCTCCTCACGATCACAATGAAGATGTCGGAACACGACCGTTCACCATCAGATCCAGCGACCGAGAGATACAAAATCGTGCCTGCTCCCAATGAATGTCCCTCGCTCAAGAGCGCACCGTATATGTCCCCGTTATTTATGAATGTCCCTCGCTCCGGAGCACCCCAACACAAGAGAGAAAGCCACAAGGAAAGTGAGAGCAGATGAAAGAGACAAAATGTCTGGACATGACTGTTTGTGATGAATCTCCCCTGCGCAAGAGCATAAAAATGCGACTGTTCGCTATGGGGTCTAGAATGAGAAGAAGAAAATGCTGGCACAGCCTTTATAGTCAACGCTCTGACGTCATCTGCGTGTCCGCTGCTATCAGCGAATTCCATCTTACCAGTCCTCGTGCCAATCAAATCCCGGACCAATCACTGCTCTTCGAGGCGTGGCCTCACGGACCTTGCCTGATTGAGGTGGTGATGTAGCGGCTGTGGGACCAGCAGTAGTGTTCGATGCCTGGTTTCCGGTTGGTTTTTAATTAGTGTGGTTAATGTGGGATTTCTTACAAGGTGTGTTCTGCGGTGTCATAAGGAACAAAGGAAAAATAACAGAGGCCATTACATACAGGGAATTAATTTACCGATATTCCCTCGCTAATTAACAAACCCAACCCCTCTCATGGGGACGAAGATACAAGCCTACCCGACATACGGTCTACACAAATTTCCTACTTATTAAATTGGGTTTCTTCTTCTTCATGACACTACCTATACACCTATACAACCTATACCTATACCTTGTATACCTTGTAGAGCACACTGCCTATACAAATCTACCAGGACTAAGGTATTGCCTACCCCCCATAAACGTAACACAACCATCCCCCCCCCCCACCCCTCTGGAACCGAAGCCCCCGCAAGGTTCACTGCAGGTGCTATTGTTCCAGTCTTAACACTTACCGACTCACACTTAATTAGCCTATGAAATAAATCAGGAAGACTGTGGGAAGCGAGCCGTAGCTATTGAATGTGGAGTAGCTACTGCAGCAGGTGTAGCTGCTGCATGTGGAGGCGTATGTGCCCCTGCTGGCCCACCTTAGCTGACTGTATCGAGGTTGAAGAGCCGAAACGGAATGATGCTGAGGATCTCGACTGAGGACCCGGTCAGTGAGGCACACTTGTGACCAGGTGTGTTTTGAAATCATGTATGTATTGTTGTGGTTTTGTAAATAAAGGCAACCCCCCCTTTAGTTAGTTGCACCACAACATATAGCCTCGCTTAGTTAGTTATCTCTTATTAAATGTGAAGTATAGTCTCCTTCCCAGTTTTAGTATGCGTTGAGGCAGGTAAAGTAGGGGTAGGCCTCTTTGGAGCCTGGAATGCCATGTGGTGGGCCTAGGGCAAGTCGAACAGGCCTGAGGGAGGAGCTAAAGGGGAGTGGCCAGCAGCAAACAGCCAACGGGATCTAAAGGGGAGTGGCCAATAACGGCGGCCAATGAGAGCTAAAGGGGAGTGGCCAGCAGCAAGCGGCCAATGAGAACTAAGGGGAGTGACTGATGAGGGGCTATCACGACACGTGACCCCCGGCGTCCAGTGGAGGCCTTTGGAACATTCTGGTTGGACTCCGGGGGCTATAAAACGCGGCCCGGACCCCCGAACACTTTCTCTCTGCCCCCGCTTTCTCTTGGCCCTGGACTCCGACGATCTCCCTGCCTGAACTCCCTGCACGTGCGCTTTTGCCTCACTGGCTTCGGGACACGCTGTGTGGATTCCCGTTCGTGCACGATTGAGGCCGACGTCCCTGCCGCGAACATCCTTGGGGGGAAACGCCCAACGAGCCGTCCAGGGTGAGCTGCACTAAGCGGCCGCGCTTTGTGTGCATCCCCTTCTTCCTCCCTATCCCCGAACGAGTCAGAGGGCCCTTGTCTGGGAAACGTAAGTAAGGTGGTTAAGGTTCTATTCTGTGTCCCTTTTCTATCACCAGTGTACATTTGTGAATAAATCTGTGCTTTGTTTCCAACTTGGCCGTTTTCGTCCCTTCACCATTGGCTTCGCATTGCACAAGTTAAAACCGCTCGATCGGGTTCATAGTAATTAACGGCACGAGTTACGCGACACACAAACCACTCGGCGTTAAAGACCAGCGTGACTCGTGTGAGGTCCAGCCCCCGTCCTCGCGGCGGCGTGTGTATCGAAGGTACTCGGGTTGTGACCGGAAACCCTTCCACGCGCTAGCTGCGGGTTTGGTGGCTGGAATTGCTCAGCAATCCGCCCCCACGAGTGGAGAGTGGGTAGCGGCCTCGGGGACTCGAAGCTCGAGGGGGAGCAGGGCTTAATCCCCCTTCAGTACGTCGATGAGCTCGAGAGCCGCAACAGTATATATCGAGGTTGATAATCACACACACACACACACACACATCTGGTTTTTTCATTTCTGTTCCTCACAATTCTATCTCTCTCATTTATTCACAGACACGCGCGCGCACGCACACACACACACACACACACACACACACCTCGTTTTTAAATTTCTGTTTCTCACAATTCTATCTCTCTCTTTCATTCTTTTATTCACACACACACACACACACACACACACACACACACACACACACACACACACACACACACACACACAATTAATTGTACAGTATTGGTTGTTCCTAAACTTAAATATAAATAATTTAAAGGATTGTTGTAAATGATGTTAATTTCACAACATCCCATATTCAACTTTATTTAAATTGTAAACCTCAAACATAGTTTCTCTACCTAAAGCAAGAACCTTAACCCGTAAGCAATTGACTAGTTTCCCGACTGCATGGATCATCAGCTGGGCACCGTTCTTCCTCGAGGTTTCGATCCTTTCAGCCCAGTAACTCTCCAAACGGCGGATCCACAACCTCGATCATGGATCCAGATCAATAGATGGTACATCAGTAGATCCACAACCTCAGTTGTGTCCAGGCAGTCAGTCAACCCATCAATGCAACATCACTTATTCCAACTTTACTCGCAATAGGATTTAATGTATTATCATATATTTATAACTTTCCTTACACACTCGATAATATGATATCATTAAATCATGCACATCTTACCTTAAATACACCAATCTACCAACCAGCACGACTAGACTGGTCGGAAATCTGATAAATGTGCTTCTATAAAATCCTAGAAGCATTTTTGGGGAAAAGTTGACAGACCACTTTTTTATCATAATTTGGGGGTGCTGAGTCCATTTTTGCTCTGTCACCCTCTCAAATGAAGGCAAAAGCTTCAAAAATGGCCGAAAACAAAATGGCTGCCAAAGATTCAATTTTACTGTATTTTTTTAATACCTCTCTAAATTAAATACAAAGTTGAGTACTCTCCTCATTTCAAAAACATCATTATGGATCAAAATTATTCTCAAATATGCAAAATACTGTTCTTAGTTTCTTAACATAGGTTGTTGATGTCCATATTGAATTTCAAGATGGCTGTCATTGTTAATCGGTATGTTGTCAATATAGGAAATATGAAGGCGACACGAGAGGCTATTTGTAGGCACATTCATATGATGACAAACAGTGAATTAGATAAGGTACAAGCATTTAAGCAGTACATAATGCTACTTTATATGTATTCAAATAAATTTAGCCATATATAATACAATGTACATGTGATGTTCTGATAGAATGTGCATCTCCCTCCAATGTCTCATATGAAAATGATCGAATTTTCTGCAATTGTGTCACACAGTCATTCATATACAGTTCTACTCATTGTGACAGTTGTCGTTATCCTTGCATTTGCATTGTGATGTACACAACAGACGAGACTTTCTGCACTTGCACCGTAAATTCATACAGCCAGTGTTGCAGCTACAGGAAATCAGTTCCAGACACGACTGGGGTACAGGTGGAAATGACATCAAAATGGGCACCAGTTTGTCCTCGCTCTGTTTCCAATCCATGGAGTCGGGTGGAGGCAGATCTGGGTAGTTCAGATGTGCTTGTCTACACACTAATGCCTGATAATGTGAACGTTTCACATGGAAGAATAGTGCATCACTTGTTGGGGGGAAGTGACTCTGGAGCGCGGGACTTAATGAAGAGTACTGGTCGAGCCTTGTCAACTGTGTCAACGTGTTGCATCTTGTACATTTTGCAGACAAACAGCTCCGCATCTTTAGCAGTTCCTTCTGTAAGATCTCCATTTCCAAGATTTTGCAGTAGTCCGTGGTGCTCTGTAAAGACTTTCCATGCAGTGGATTTGCTGTGGCCCGAGAAGAAGGATGTCACATCACTTCCAGTCAAAGCATGGAAGGCTGGAATAGTTTCCAGCACAGTCGGACCAAACGACATCTGTTCTGCTATTGTGTGAATAGGTATATGTTTTCTTTTCTTAGCTGTGCCCGCTTTGAGCCAGAGTTTTGTGCAAGACATTCGAGGGAAGTGAGCCAGAAGAAGAACCAGAATGTCAGTATCCCTGGCTTGAACCACTATTCTGTCAGCTTGGTTTTTAACACAATGTAAAATAATACGGGTATCAGCCTCTTCATGCCGAGCTTCAAGCAGGGATGTGTCCACATCCGGGTTGTTTGATTCAACCCTCTCTTCATCAGTGAATCCACCAGCCACAATGATGGTTTTGTCATGCTGATCATGCCTTACCATATGTTCAGAAAGAAATCGTGCCAGGTCTGCCTTGTTTTCCCCTAAGGCCAGGAAATTACTCCAGTCAGCTGGCAAGGGCATCTCATGGCTGTCAATGACTCTTCGAATGGGTCTGATGCCCTTGGCACGCCTCTTCCTCATCCCAGATTTAATGGACACCTTATAATATCTGTCGAATGCAACATCAATGCAGTCAAACAAATATCCTATCTGAAGGACAGTGTTTTTGAAGACATCAGCCAGATCTCCAAATGTAGAAAGTCCGTGTGGCTTCCCAATGGCAATCACCAAGGCTTGTCCATCAAAAATAATGGTTGCATTGCCACCGAGCTCATCTGGTGCCAGCATCGGTGGGCATGGTGTTTCTGCTGTCAGAACTTGAGACAGAATGGCTTTGGATCCTGTACGAATGTCACCATTCATTTCTGCCAGTGCAATCGGCACTGGCAAGAGCTCATGGGACAAAATTTCATCTAGATTGACCTTCCTTCCTGCTTCATAGGCAATGATCAGCTGCTGCAGGATTGATCGGTCTGCCTTTAATACTTTGTCTTTGCTTGATTTTGAGCATTGCCTTTCTGCATCAAAGAGGGATGAAAATGTCAATGGCTTGTTCTTGTGCAAAGGGTCACGAAATCTGACCTTCCATTTCTCACATGGCAGAAGCCTATCCTCGACAAATGTGTTGTTGCGTTTGTCCTTTCTCTTTGGCATTCAGGAGATCATCTCCAATCTTTTGGGTGGCCAGGTCTTTTGTTGCGATGTTTTGCAAGACTGGAGACTCTTCATTCGCAAATATGTTGAATGATAGCAATACTGCCATCAGGTTGTCTTCATCTTGGCTGTCCTGTTTTTGTCTTCCTTTTGTGGATTCATTGTGCATTGGCTCTTCGTCCATGTTCAGGTGGTACATTTTTCTGGTTTCACATGACATGTGGGATCTAAGGTTGTAAGACAGGGCCCATCTGCTTCAGGCTGTCGTGGTCTTGGTGATACCAATGATGCCACCTCCATTTTTCCCCCGTCCCATTTAGCCATTCTTGGCTTTGGTCTGGATCAACCTGGTTAAACCTACGCTTTGATCTTTTCACTACAAAATTTCCATTTTGAAATTCATGTAGCACTTCTGGTGGAAGTTGGTGCATTTCATTCACATATATTGTTCCCCATCGTGCGTAGTTTGTGTGATCATAACGCATGAACAGTGGGAGCATAGACTGGAAAGCATACAAATGAACTTCCCAATTTCCATCACGTTGGGCACGGGTGAACAAGAGAAGTGTATGTACCATCTGCATGTAACTCCACCAGAACTGGCAGTTTACATTGTCCATGGAGTTTATGTACACTGTCATTGCATCCCTGAACTCATCTGTTTCGAGAAGCGAGATCAAAGAATCCAAGTCTCCATCACTAGTTTTGTCTGTTATGTCTTGCCTGAGTTGTTGGTTGGTATGGCCAATTTGATCCAGCAACTTGGGCATGATGATACTCCAGAGAATCTGAAGGGTGATTTTGTGAACTCTCATGCCCCTGGCATATGCCTTGCCTGCCATCACTTGTTCTGCAGCCCTAGGACCAATGAGTTTGCTTTCCACCCATGAATCCAACAGTCCAGATGACTGAACGTGCTTACCTACAACCTTGAGGAAATTCATTGCTGTATGGAGTCCTCCAAGCCGCATGATCAAGAATGTCTGGTATTCATCCTTTGCCCATTTCAGTTCCATCAGCTTACAGTAGAGAGCTTCGTCCACTGTTAGCACTACATATTCTTGACCAAGACAACGAGCCACATGTCTGCACCGTTCGACCACAGTATTCAATGTGTCCAATTCATGGGCTGGTGCTTGGACAATAGGCATGTATCCAACTGTTGTCAAGGTTGGATCTACCGTACTGATTTTCTGATTGAAACGTGTCCAGCCTATTTTATTGTCCTCTTCTTGACGGGTAATAAAAAATGCCACATCAGTTGCTTCTGACCGACGTACTGCTGCTTTATTTGTTGATGATTCATTGTACCATTCCTTCTTTGTGTCTCTGGTTGATTTTGGTTCCACGACACCTTCTATAACTTCAGCAGGCAATAGTTCTTCCATCACTGCAGGCACTTCTAGAGTAGTGTTTTTCGATGGCCCTAAATTCTTGAAACCCATATCCGATTCTGGACCCCGTTGCCACGCTGCAATTTGGGTGGCATGGAAGCTATCTTTCCCATCAAGACTGCTGTCATTGATATCTATGTTGTCACATGTGAAATGCACAAACCGATTTGGTACAAAATTTGGAGGCGTCACTGCTCCTGTTATAATGTTCATGGATTTCAGGGTATGTTCTGCCAGAGCTGTGTCAACCTGTAGAACATTGTCATAGCCAATGATGTGACCAGCATTGTGAAAGAGCTGCACCAGCTCCTTTGATCTAGTGGCTTGGTGTAATGTACATGCTAAGCCTACATGCTTGGGCGTCCAGCGTTTTCCACCACTGACATTGTAAACCAAGTCTTGTCCTATGCTCAGAATTATACCTTGAAGTTTTAATTCACCCTGGGATATTTCCTCTTCTTTGATTTCTTCAGTTTTATCTTCGATATTTTCAACTTCATCCTCAGTTTCACCAAATTCGCCCTCGAGAAGACCCTGTCCACCAAAGAGCAAACGAAGAAACATAAACAGATTATCAGGAACACAGGATATTGCTTCATCCTCACTAATGTTGAAGCCTTCATAGGAAGATTGGGACATTATTTCAGATCGCAGCTTCAATGCAACATGTACCATTTCCAGGAACGAGTCATCCACTAGCTGATAAGCAGGCATGGTATGGGCATCCTCATCTTCAGCTACCAACTTTGAAATTAGGACATGTCCGTATTTTGTTGGCACCAGCAATGTTTGTCTGTCTTCAACGGCTTGGTTGTGCATAACTACGAACTCAAAGAAGTGGCTTATATATAGTTTAAGCTTTTCCTTGAAAGATGCCCTCCTACTAGTGAAACATGGGGGAACGTCAATATCAGCTGTTTCAGCCAAGTGACAATATCTTTTCCACACCTCAGATAGTTCGAGAACATGAGCTAGTTTTGCTGCATCCTCTAGTTCTTCTATAAGCCATTGCATAGCAAGATCTGTTTTTTTTGTGTGTTTTCCTTTCTTCTGGATGTATTGCGGAGGAATTGTTTGTAGCAGTTAGCATGGTATTTGCCCTCAGAAGCTATAAGATCATTCACCCCAGACAAACGTATACTGGTAAGTTGATCATATGGAGAAGCTTCAAGGACCTGCTGACTCATCTTCAGCGTGGTCACAGATGACAATTTGGTCTTAGTGCTGTCATCCTGACATAACATACAGGCTGCCCAATCAACAGGCTGTATGGAACTTCGAAGTCTAGAGGGTGGTCTAGAGGGCAGATCACCAGCTGAAGCGCTTGTGCCAGCTTCACACGATTCAGAGTAATTTCGTTTTTGTAATCTGGATATGTTTGTTTTGCTAGTAAAACGAGCATAGCAAGATTTATGCCATACCAAGGAATCAGGGTTGGTAGTTAGTATCATAACAAGTCTATCGATTGCTATTCTGTTTTGACTGTCTCTATGTTTCTGACGTATTTGCACAGACTCTTTCAGTTTGGTTAGTCCTTGTTCTGTAGCACCTAACAGCTTGTCACTTTTCTTCTCCTGACAGATGATGCATTGTCTGACATCAGTGGATCTGTCTCTTTTAAGATTCAGTATTGGCTCCATATTCTCATTTTTGTATCGGCACATTCATCATATGAAAATCACATTCGACAATCCTTCATCTGAAACAAAAGAAAAATGAGTTAGTGCATTTTATCACTCAACCATATAAGCGCTTTCTGGTGATGATGATATGAGCGTAGAGTGTTTCAGCATTTTTGGTTACACATATATGGAGCAAATATGTTTCTTGATTACAACTACGATTGGAAATATTTGGGCCAAATTACTTTATTCCTCAAAACTTTGAACAATTAAACTCCGACTAGGATGTACCTTAGAAGTCGATATAAGAGAAATAGTTGCTGGCCATGGCAGCCATCTTGAAATACAAAATGGCCGCCATTGCCACTAATTAAAATGAAGACAACATTATAATTTGATAGGACAACAAATTTATATATGGTGATACGTCATATCTATGGATGACACTTCTAAACTGTGCATTTGACCTCAGGAAGACCGGATATAACAGGTAAAATAACATTTTGGCGGCCATTTTGTTTTTGGCCATTTTGAGGAATTTAGCTTCACAGGAGAGGGTGACAGACAGCAAAAATGAACTCAGCACACCCTAATTATGATAAAAAGTGGTATGTCAGCTTTTCCCCAAAAATGCCTCTAGAAGTGTGTTTTCCCAAAAATCCGACCAGTCTAGACCACACCACTGACCTCTCGATCAAACTGTATTTCGAATGTTCAAACTTTCACCGAAAACGGTTTTTTGCATGCTGCCGTATCCTAGCAATCACTGAAAACTGTTTTTTGCATGCTGCCGTATCCCAGCAACCACTGATTCCTAGCAACATTGATTTGTAGTATATTTAATTCTTATATTGTGTTGTATTTACATAAATATCTCATGAATAATATTTTTACAATTCGTATTGTATTTTACTAATTCGATTTGGTGTCGTTTTGTGATTTTAAAGAAAACTTGTTTTCATCTACCAACTGTAGCTCCCTGTGCTAACATATGTCTGACTAGTTGTTGTAATCTATTGACAAGTTCAGAGCTGTGACACACACACTGACAAGTGATGTTGTTGTAATGTATTGACACACACACACACACACACACACACACACACACACACACACACACACACACACACACACACACAATTGTACTAGTGAATATTGGAGCAACGGGAATGATAAAATAATCTTATAGAGATCTCAAAAACTAACCCTAGGAATATTATGACAAACAAACTGCATTTGGAAGCTGTCTGGGGCTCGGTGACGATCCTCAAAATAACCCTCGGAATAAAACTTTGAGAATAAGAAAATATCACAAACTGGTCCATGAATCATGATCCCTTACTGAAACGAAGGTGGATACTTTGAGACCTGGAAGAACTCCGTTTTACATCTGGGAGGTGTATGTAAGCATGCACACATGCATACACGTACATACACATGCACGTGCATATACATATGCATGCACGCGCACACACACACACACACACACACACACACACACACACACACACACACACACCAAACATCCAATAAAAGAACGTCCAACGAAAGAAGAAAGGTTACACATATAATATTGTTGCGGTTTTAAGGTTTTGATAACAGCCAGTATAATAAAGGTTAAATTTCCCCCTCATAGTTAGTCACACAAACAACATGTAGCCTCGCGATAGTGTAGTTATCTCTTAGTATTTGTGAGCTTAGTCCTTTTCCTATGTTAGTTCTGCATTGAGTAGAGTAAGGAGAATAGGTCCTACCTCTACTGACTATCCCGCCTCCCTAGCCTCATGCCTCTTTGTGCTGACTTTGGTTCATTTTGGGCGAATTAACACGAGGCAGGCCTAGGAGGGTCGGGGTGGGGCCGAATGAGGGCGGCAGAGGAGCTGACGGTAAGCGCGAGCCGCCAATCAGGGCTCAGAGGGTGTGGCGGCAGCACTGCGTCACAGGGCGTGGTTGGAAGGTTCGAGAAGGTTTGGGGCGTATCAATATAAGCCGTTGCGAAAAGCCCCGAGCAGTTCAGTAAGAGCGAGAAGGACTGATGAGCAGAGGACTGAGCACCAGCAGTTGAGTTCCAGCAGTGTGGTGAGTTACAGAAGCAGTGAGAAGTGAACCAGGATACGCGCTAATATAAAGCAACACTCGGTTGAGCTTGAAGCCGAGCCGCGTACAGTGCATCGAGTTACGCGAGTGATAACGGCTGTGTAACCGCCAGCCGCGCTGAGAGACACGTATTTTCCTTCTTACCTCATCGGCTGCCTTTTGTTCGGGAGACGTGCTACGAGGATCCTTCCACCGCCTGCTTGCCATCTTCGCGGGACGTGCTGGGACCATGGAGAGCCGGACGGGGCCGTTCCTGGACAACCACGTCGATGCGTTTGGCCGGAACATCGACCTGCCTGCAATTCCCTGTGTGAGTGTGACGGGCCCGAGTCTGGGCATTAAGAATAAGTCTGATTAAGTGCTGCTCTGTGTCTCTGCATACCGATCATTGTACATAGTTGTGGGAATAATAATTAAACCTGTGTTCTTCCTTTTCCATTCGATCGTTATCGTGATTTCCTCATTGGCTAAGCGTGGTAAGAGTAGAACCGCTCTAATCGGCGTCCAATATTGAACGGTAACTGCACGGACCATGTGGTACTCAATCCGCTCGGTGTACCCAAATCACACGTGACTCATGCGAGTCTTGCTTCCCCACTTCCGTGGTGGCGCAGGGATTTAAGTATGAGCGAGACTTGGTCCCGAAAGCCTACCTTGCATTTGTCCGGAAGAGCCGTTTCAAGTCTCTCGGTTCCGCCAAGCCCAGAAAGAACAAGGGGATTCATCCACCCTTGGTAAGGGGAAGAAGGGTGGTGGAAAACCGTAACAATTGGTGTCCGGGAGTGGCATTTGGAACCCTAACAAAAATTTTTTGAACGAATTGGCCCCAAAATTGCGAGCGACCGAAATTTAGTATTAAAAAACAAATTTAAATCGTACCATGGCTAGTCAAGGCGGTCGAATGCCGGTGGGGTAGATGATGAGGAGGAATTAATGACCCAGGATCCACAGGAAGGGTTGGTAGAAGAGGAGGACATTGAAGAGGGCCGGCAGCAGGGGCAGAAAATGGCGGCGCCTCGCACGTGTCGGCGAGAGCCGAGCCCGCTGTACCAACGGTCTTTGACCTGCAGCAGTTCATGGCACGATTCAGCGAATACATGGCGGAGTCAAAGTGCGACAATAATAAAAGGAGTAAGGAAATGAAAGAAATGAGGGATGAAGCAAGGTGTAACATGGAGGGGTTGGAAAACAAAATGGGTGGTCAATTGAAGGAAATGGGAGATGAAGCAAGGAGTAACATGGAAAAATTGGAAAACAAAATGGACATCCAAAAGAATCAATTGGAAAAAATGAGAGTGGCGTCGAAGAAAGAAATGGGGGAGGACATAAGGCGCGGGTTGAGCGAGGAGGTCGCAATGCGACACGATGAGGTGACACGGTGTGAGGAGCGCGTGGAGAGTGAGCTTGGGCAGAGCACAGCTAAGTTGACCGAGGGTATGGAAATCGCGATGCGGGGTGTAAAAGAGCCGATGGTCGCCGAATTGGAAAAGGAAATTTTATTGGCGCCAGCCATCGTCGAAGAAAAAGAAATAATTAGAATCGAAGAGATAATTCAAATTGAAGGAACAATTGGGGCCGAAGAGACGGCAGAGATAGAAAATGAATCACGGGAGATAGAAATGGAATGCACACAAAGTTGGTATTTGCATCATGATGTCGGGCTTGCTAACCAAATGAAAAGTTTGCAGGTTCTGGCAGGAAAAAAGGTCCCCAAGGTGAGTAGGAATGTGTTTGGCGCGAAAAGGGTTTTGGCGCGCTTGGGACATGGACGAAACCTGGGCGGTCGTGGAAGGTCCATCGTGCGGTGTATGAGGGCGACTGAGAAAAGTGTGCACCGGAGCGCGAGTGTGAGTGAGAAAAGTGTGCGAAAGAGTGCACACCCGAGAGTGGGGAAAAAGAGTGTATGAGGATTGGGTGTGCAACAGGAGAGTGCACACCCATGGGTGTTACAGAGTGTGTAACAGGAAAGTGTGTAACGGAGTGTGTGGAAGGTATGAGTGCGCCGAGGTGTGCAGGTGCGAGTACGGTGTGCGAGGGGGAATGCGCACCAGAGGACGTGGAAGGAGAGTGTGCTGTAACAGAATGTATGGAGTGTATGGGGGCGCCTGGGTGTGCGAGTGTGGAGTGGGTCGCGAGTGGTGAGAACGCGGCTCAAGCATCGACACCGACCGGGGTAGCGTTTAGCGCGACAGATAGCCGACGTGAGCCCTCGGTGAGTTGTGTGCGGCAGGGACCAGCGGGGATCGATGCTACGGCCGTGTCCCAAGGACCGACGTGCACGATTCGTGCCGGCCCGCGCCCTGTATGGTTGGTGCCGTGTCGTGGCGGTAAAGGCGAACGGCAAGGCTCAAGGGGAGGTAGGAGAGTTCGAAGCCGCGCCCCCTGGCGGGTGCGGTGCTCCGACCGTGGGCGGTTGGGCCATCGTGCGTGGGACCCTGAACCTCGGCCCATCCATTCCTCCTCCCCTGGATCGAAAATGCCGGACGGACACCCCATACAGTAGACCAACCAACCGCATGGATCGCTCGGCCTTTCAAAGCCGAGCTTTGACAATGTATCCCCACACGGAGAGGCTCAAGTGTAGTTGACGAATGGACATAGTGTAAACTGCGTGGCGGAATGGTAGTTTGACCATTCTTCACACAGCCCGGGCCCATGAGCATTAGATTAGGGGGATGGCAGTGACAGGCACATGGAGGTCCAGCGATGGTTGCCTCCATGGGGCACCGAAGCTAGCCGAGGGAGGGCTAGGATAATTGATAGGGAATTAGAAGGCAGACTTTAGAAGACAAAAGATTTAAGTTGTGACATTTGTACTGTAGTGGGGACGAAGAGAGATTAGATGGATGATAATGACGAGGGAGTGCTTAGTTTAATGGGATGATGGGGAAGCACGAGTTATTAGGGGCAAAGTAGTTAGATAGATGATGCTGTGTGTTTGAGGATTTGTATTGAGACAAAAGGAATTGTGTTTGGAGTGCATGGAAAAAGGTGTGTGACCACAAGAGGTGTGCAAGATATTTGGTGTGCGAGATAAGTGGTGTGGAATGCTTGGTGTGGGAATAAAAGGTGTGGAATGCATGGTGCGAAGGAGTGAATGGGGGGAGATGGACCCATTCACGAAAGCCCGGGGTGGGTAGAGTAAAGACAGGTAGAGGGCTTAGGTAAATTGTTTGGATATTGACACCTGTGGTGCAGGTAGTGGCAAGTAGTGCTTTGGAGGGTGCATGAGTATATGGAATGGCTGGGCGTGTGGTTCAATTGGTGCGTATGGTTATTGGGGCACTCCGCCACTGGTAGTTTGTCGGCCAGGTGAGGCCGCAGGTAGGCTCTGAGAGCCAGTTAGGGTAGTTGTGAGTTGTTGAGTGGGGCCGGAGGATCCAAAGGAAGGACCTGGTTGCCCAATGCCAAGGTGGGCATCAGGGGGTAAAGAGCCAGGAGGGGCCTTCCCCAGTTTAGGTAGTCGCAGGAGCAGGTGAAGCTCGGGTGGCGACTTCAGTGGCGGAGGTGCGCAGGGAGGTAGACCTGCTAGTGGAGCTACACGACCCAGCCCCGAAATTGTGCAAGGGCACAGTATGAAAAATTTGGGAGTGAGACACAAATTCGGATGGCATCACAGGGTGGTCAATGGGAATTCGGTTTTTAGAACCACATAGTTTAAAGATAGCCAATTGGCAGGGTACGACCCTGGGTAGTTTAAGAGTTAATGGCACTGAGTGTAGTTAGGAAATGAGGAATTCCCTTCGCGCCATCCACTTCCACAGCCATTCACCAAGGAGAACGAAGCTCCACACCAAGGCCAAGTGAACTGATTTGAGTAAGTAAGATGCATCATGACGTAATGGGACATTGTGTTTGTTCCATTCCTTCTTTCCTGGGAGGGATTGGGAAACGGATTTGGCATAGAGGGGGATATGGGAGACAAGACGTAGAGACGAATTTGTAAATACCAGGAAGGGCTAGGGTAATGTAAGCCGACGTTGGGGGGTACGGACGGTTAGGGACGAGCTTGCTCTGCTCGCTCTTCCGCGCCCCTCATGTTGCATTACCTTGTTTTGCTGTGTACCTTTGTGCCCTTTCCACTTTGTTGGTCGTGCTTTGTCTCTCCCCCCACCCCAGGACCATTTTGGAGGTGGAACTGTGCAGCACAATCGACCTGTGCAGCATTCCTTGCTGCACCTTGCTACATCGGTGCAGCATCCCTGCTGCACCCTTGTTACATCTGTGCAGCCGAACTGTGCAGCATTTTGCTGCCGTATCCTTTTACAGTAACTTTGCTGCACATTACACATATGGACCACAGGTTTTGTGGCCTTACACCTCTACTGTGCAACACCTTGCTGCAAATTCACCTTGCATCTTGGACCCCTTGTTTTGAGTGGCATAAATGTCACGCAGTCGGACCACATAGGGTTGGCCCTGCCTGGCAGAGAAATAAAACGAACACATTTGTTGTGTATTGTTTTTATTATGGTGTGCTAGTGACGAGAAGATTGGTAAGTTTATTTAGCCCTGAAGAGCAGGAATGGCCTGTATGCCTATCCGGGGACTTGCCGGTTTGATATATGCACACAGAAGATGCAAGATGCAAGATGCAAGAAGCAAGCAGCAAATGTGACTTTTGAATGTGTTTTTGTGTATTTTGCTGTGCTTTCTCTCCCCTCCAATGTTCTTTCCAAAAAGGACAGGTCCTGGGTCATAGAACTGTAAATAAGGAGTAGGTTTTTGTGCTTGCATATAAAAATGCTGCCCACCGGCTCCATGTTTAGTTTAACAAATTCCGGATTCGGTTAATTGTGGGCGTGATTCTGTTGGAGTAGCTACTCAACGCAATCGGTGGGACATATTTAGTGATTTAAAACTGTCGCATACATGGGTTAGAGTAAATGTTAGAGGGAACCACATCTATATGTCACATGTAAACATAAAAGTTAGTTCCCAGATCTTTCTCAAAACCCGTCCTTCCAATTTTTGTAGGTTCGACTCGGGGACGAGTCTGACGAGGGAGAGGGGTAGTGTTGCGGGTTTGAGTTTTGATCACAGTCAGTATAATAAAGGTGAAATTTCCCCCGCATAGTTAGTCACACAAGCAACATGTAGGCTCGCGATAGTGTAGTTATCTCTTAGTATTTGTGAGCTTAGTCCTTTTCCTATGTTAGTTCTGCGTTGAGTAGAATAAGGAGAATAGGTCCTACTTCTACTGACTATCCCGCGTCCCTAGCCTCATGCCTCTTTGTGCTGACTTTGGTTCATTTTTGGCGAATTAACACGAGGCAGGCCTAGGAGGGTCGGGGCGGGGCCGAATGAGGGTGGCAGAGGAGCTGACGGTAAGCTCGAGCCGCCAATCAGGGCTCATAGGGTGTGGCGGCAGCACTGCATCACAGGGCGTGGTTGGAAGGTTCGAGAGGGTTCGAGAAGGTTTGGGGCATATCAATATAAGGCGTTGCGAAAAGCCCCGAGCAGTTGAGTAAGAGCGAGAAGGACTGATGAGCAGAGGACTGAGCACCAGCAGTTGAGAGTTGAGTTCCAGCAGTGTGGTGAGTTACAGAAGAGGTGAGAAGTTGAAGGAGTGCGGTGAGCCGAAGAGGACTTTGAGAGATACGCGAGTGGCGAGAGCTGCGCATGAACCAGGATATGCGCTAATATAAAGCAACGCTTGGTTGAGCTTGAAGCCGAGCCGCGTACAATGCATCGAGTTTCGCAAGTGATAACGGCTGTGTGACCGCCAGCCGCGCTGAGAGACGCATATTTTCCTTCTTACCTCATCGGCTGCCTTTTGTTCGGGAGACGCGCTACGAGGATCCTTCCATCGCCTGCTTGCCATCTTCGCGGGACGTGCTGGGACCATGGAGAGCCGGACGGGGCCATTCCTGGACGACCACGTCGACGCGTTTGGCCGGAACATCGACCTGCCTGCAATTCCCTGTGTGAGTGTGATGGGCCCGAGTCTGGGTGTTAAGAATAAGACTGATTAAGTGCTGCTCTGGGTCTCTGCGTACCGATCATTGTACATACGTGTGGGAATAATAATTAAACCTGTGTTCTTCCTTTTCAATTCGATCGTTCTCGTGATTTCCTCATTGGCCAAGTGTGGTAAGAGTAGAACCGCTCTAATCGGGGTCCAATATTTAACAGTAACTGCACGGACCACGTGGTACTCAATCTGCTTGGTGTACCCAAATCACACGTGGCTTGTGCGAGGCTTGCTTCCCCGCTTCCGTGGCGGCGCAGGGATTTAGGTACGAGCGAGACTTGGTCCCGAAACCCTACCTTGCGTTTGTCCAGAAGAGGCGTTTCAAGTCTCTCGGTTCCGCCAAGCCCAGAAAGAACAAGGGGATTAATCCCCCTTTGGTAAGGAGAAGAAGGGCGGCGGAGAACCGTAACAATATGCATGGATGATTTTAAACTATTTGCACCGAATGATGAAAAATTGGCAGAACAACTGAAATTAGTGAAATGGTTCTCCACCGACATCCAAATGGAATTTGTCCTCGATTAGTGTGCCAAGGGCACATTCATGCAAGTTAGGTCAACAAAAAGAGATAACATAAAAATCGACCTCGATACAACAATACAGGAGCTAGACAAAAAAACATCTTACAAATACCAAGGAGTAAGAGGACCACCAAATTTGTCATAAAAATGCACAGACCAATTACCAAAAATACCTGCTTACAACGAGGCTGAACCTGAAAACTTATCTCACCCCAAGGAACAAAATCAAAGCCATAACCTAACTAGCAGTACCAGTGTTCCAGTACAGCTGCAGAATAGTAAACTGGTCACAAGCGGATATACCAACGACACACACTTATTAGGAGCCCACACACTTATTAGGAGCCCACACACTTATTAGGAGCCCACACACTTATTAGGAGCCCACACACTTATTAGGAGCCCACACACTTATTAGGAGCCCACACACTTATTAGGAGCCCACACACTTATTAGGAGCCCACACACTTATTAGGAGCCCACACACTTATTAGGAGCCCACACACTTATTAGGAGCCCACACACTTATTAGGAGCCCACACACTTATTAGGAGCCCACACACTTATTAGGAGCCCACACACTTATTAGGAGCCCACACACTTATTAGGAGACCACACACTTATTAGGAGCCCACACACTTATTAGGAGCCCACACACTTATTAGGAGCCCACACACTTATTAGGAGCCAACACACTTATTAGGAGCCCACACACGTATTAGGAGCCCACACACACCTAAAAGTTGCACACCAACACAAAGTCTTTCTTCACTTGTTCAATGGATGTTCTGGTTTCATAACAACAACAAGTACAAAAAGTTTTAATTAAAACAAAAGTCGCGTCGATGTTACACAATGCCTAGATGCAGCTGTGCCTATAACGTCGATGTTATAGGCACAGGACATTCCTATTGATTCGATTACTTGATGTTACTTTTGTGCAAAGTGAAAATATATCTCGGCAATTTCCCGTGTGTGGCGACGAATTTTTAATATATCTCGGCATTTTCCTGTCTGTTATTTCAGGCGGTGTATGACTGACCATGCCGCGATTTAAAAAAAAAAAATCTCGCCAATTTCCCGTGTGTGGCGACACGTGAACGAAGCTATGTTCCTCTCTCCACATTATTGTGATGACGTATAAATTAAATATTTCATCGTGACGATTGTCATCAAATGGACGAATTTTTAATATATCTCGGCATTTTCCCGTCTGTTATTTCGGGCGGTGTATGACTGACCATGCCGCGATTTAAACAAAATATATATATCTCGGCATTTTCCCGTCTGTTATTTCGGGCGGTGTATGACTGACCATGCCGTGATTTAAAAAATATATATCTCAATGGACTTGAAGTTACAGGCCTTTGAGAATTCATTTCGTTCTATAAAGGGCAACTTTCATCGGATTTTCTTCACGTTTTTTTTCAACCGAGTCTAAAACTATGTTAGCGACTGCGAAAAATGAAATGATATATCGAATTTGATTTGAAAGAAAACTGTGTGAGAGAGCAAGACACCACGGGCCTACAAAACAGGCCTCAAAGCTATGCGAGTTAATAAAATGGTGGATATTTCTTTATATGAAGCCTCTCCCACAATGGGTGGAGCTATGGTTCCCAGAATGGGTGGAGCTTTGAGGTTTTGTCTTCTCTGCAAGAACAACAACAAGAAGAAGAAGAAGAACAACAACAACAGCAGAGGGCACTCTATGAGCAGCGTCTGCGACGCGGCTAAAAATTAGAAAGAATCTCAAAATGCAAAGCCTGTCCGCATCTATTTGTATTCAGACTTGTTCTTCTTATTCCGTATGCTCAAAAAAACGAAAACAGTTTAAAAAAAAAACACAAAATGAAAATTGATGATTTTATGCAGCTTTGACCTTTGAGCTTAATCGATCTAAAAAACAATAAGCTTCTAGATTTTGATTGGTAAACCAATTTAGTGACCTAATATGCAAATTCTTTAAATTTCAGGTTAATCAGATAAAAATTGACTAATTTATATGATGCTGACCTTTGACCTTTTGACCAGATTATTAATTTGCCTTCTCCATAGTCTCATAATAATGCTTTGTTGAAAATTTGATGGGAAAACTCAAATGGTAAATTTAAATTTCAGGTAAATTGGATGAAAATTGATGATTTTATGTGACTGACGTTTGACCTTTTGACAAAATTATTAATTTGCCTTCTCCGTATTATCATAACTAGGGCATGCCCGTACTATATCTATATCTAAAATTATATCCCCCCCCTCTATTTACATGAAATGGTTTGGTCCATGAAATGTTTTGGTTCATTCGCAACGCCAAAGCGAACGGCGAACGCTTTACATGAAATGGTTTGGTTCATGAAATGTTTTGGTCCATTCGCAACGCCAAAGCGAACGGCGAACGGCTTGCGAGTACAGTGACAATCCCCCCGGGGTTTTAATTAGTTTTAAAACATCGTTTAACGCCAACATAGCGCCAACATAGTTTGCCGACGGGAAATAAATGAATACGCTCTCAAATGTGCCATCCGAGGCAGAGTGTGTTCGCCACGTTCGGCACACGCGATAGCTCGCTGCTCTCTGATTGGTTGAATCGTTTTTTGGACATAGCTCGGTAAGTAATTGTCCGATTAATATGAAACCTTGAAAAGGCACATCCTCGGGTCCCCAGCAATATACCTGGCAAGTTTAAAGTATATCGGACCCGTGGTTGTCGAGAAACAGCGGTCACAGACAAACAAACGTACAAACAAACAAACGTACAAACAAACAAACGTACAAACAAACAAACACACAGAGATTACTGGAATTATAGATAGATAGAGCTTTGTTGAAAATTTGATGACAAAACAAATGGTAAAACAGCATGGTAAAAAAGTTATGGCCTGGACAGACACACACAGTCACACACACACAGTCACACATGCACAGTCAAACACGCAGTCACACACACAGTCAAACACAGTCAAACACAGTCACACATTCAGTCACACATTCAGTCACACACACACACACACACTGTCACACACACACTCTGTCACACACACACACTGTCACAGACACTGTCACAGACATACAGTCACACACATACAGAGTCACACACATACAGAGTCACACACATACAGAGTCACACACATACAGAGTCACACACATACAGAGTCACACACATACAGAGTCACATACATACAGAGTCACACACACACACACACACACACACAGTCACACACACACACACACACAGAGTCACACACACACACAGTCACACACACACAGAGTCACACACACACACAGAGTCACACACACACACAGAGTCACACACACACACACACACAAAGAGTCACACACACACAAAGAGTCACACACACACAAAGAGTCACACACACACACACAGTCACACACACACACACACACACAGAGTCACACACACACACACACACAGAGTCACACACACACACACACACACACACACAGTCACATACACACAGTCACACACACAGTCACACACACACAGTCACACACACACAGTCACACACACACACACACACAGAGAGAGACACACACACAGAGTCACACACACACAGAGTCACACACACACAGAGTCACACACACACAGTCACACACACACACAAACACACACACAGAGTCACACACACACAAACACACACACAGAGTCACACACACACATAGAGTCACACACACACATAGTCACACACACACATAGAGTCACACACACACACAGAGTCACACACACACACAGAGACACACACACACACACACACAGACACACACACACACACACACAGAGTCACACACACACACAGAGTCACACACACACAGTCACACACACACACACACACACAATTCAGCAATTTATAACAGAAGGAACAGCTGGGCAAGTCGTTTCACCAGTTCCTCGGTCTGACCCCATTAGTCATCGCGAATCTGCTGAACTGTTGGACCAGGGAAGAACACAAGGAGCTGCAGAAACTTCCAACAACGCACGAAATGGCATTTCTGACGATCAATTTTAAAAAAAAAATGCCTGGGATAGGACCCCCAGACCCCTCTCATCCCCCTCCCTCCTCCCACCCCTCACCAGGCGCTATGGCTTCGTGCATCCTCCGTCGTCACATTCCTGGATCCGCCCCTGGATCTTCACCAAAATCGAATCATTTCCTCCTTGTGATATGGTAAATCCTACATCTCTGCCAAATTTCGTCCGAATTCGTCCACAAGTTTTTGAGATATTTTGTTCACAGACAAACAGACAAACAGACAGGGTTGAAAACATAACCTCCATCCACCTTTGGTGGCGGACGTAACAATAATCAGGTAAATATTATTAATAACTGATTTATGACAATAAACCTCTTTGGCAGGCAATACAGTTTGATGATACCAACACATGCAATAGCCATGTACTACTTCAGCCAATAACATCAATCATACGGTAATTAACAGGTTTTTAATACAGAATCACATCGGTTGGTAATTACCACGGATCGCTAGGAGACAATTTAATAAAACTCCGAAAAAATCACCACAAGGCGCACACAATTAATTACCTCTCCAACGAGACTTCGGGTCTTGTTCGAGTCCAAACTCCGAATAACAACCCAAACCAAAGACAATCAATAAATTATTCAGTGACAAACACGGTTTGGGAACGCCCCTCCCGCCAAAACCTGCTTCGTTGCAAAGCAGAACAGGGGCGCCTCGCATTCCCGGAGGCCAACAAGCTCCTCCCCTCAGACTGCGTAGATTACAGGGGCGGGGCAGGGGTAAAGCCTCGATGGATCCATGTTTGTCTATTATTTACGTACCTTTTGAGTGTGATTTGGACCGTGATGATCTATAGACATGTATTTATTAGACCAAGCCGTCGTCTATTAATTTCATTACTTGCTTAGCTATTCCTATTAATTCATTCCATTAGTTCGTTCCATGAATTAATTCCGTCTATTAGTATTAATTAGTAATTTCCCTGCGCTCGCGAAGCGAAAATCAGGGCGTGCGTACGTGTGGCGTACGTACCGTACGTGCGTGTCTGCATTTTTAAAATTCTTTTTCTCAGCGACCGTTGGTCCAATGGACACAATTCTTTCACCATAGGAACGCCTCCTCGTGTAGAATTTTTTTTAATGATAATTATGACGTCACATGTCATGTGGTACAGGCTCCATCTTGGAAAATCCGAAAAACGTTGCACATCTATATCTCCGAAACAGCTCCATGGAAATGTTTTTAATCGTGGCTCATTGTAAACAACCGTCTGTGCATGGGGAATAAGTGGTGTTAAGGATGACATCATTGGTGCCTTAATTATGACGTCATAATTCGACAGGGTCAATGCTTAGGCAAGATAAAAAAAATGAGTTGGTGATCGTCCCCGCCCGACCCTACGAAACACACCCGACCCGAAACTTTTTTTATTTTTTATTTTGAAAAAAATCATTCAAAAACGATCTTTTCAGTCAAATTTGGCGCCGTTCTGCACCGCATGCGCAGTGCGTGCTGCGCAGAGCGTCGCAAGTGCCTCAGGCAACTTCACCCATTTTACGTTAGCCATTCATGGCGGCTATTGTGTGAGATTTTTCCCGCTGAAATCTGTATCGATTCGTGATAGAATCGGCTTGAAATGCCTATTGTGATCGCATCAATAGCCCGTGAGGGCTCTTCCAAGACGGTGAAGGACTGGTTTGCGTGCAATATCGAGTTGGATGTTACAATCTCGGACTTCTATGCAGAGTTCTCAGACGGCAAGTATGATGGGGATAGGGAGCCATTGCCTGACGATACACGCGGTACTTTTGTCAAAGTATTCGCCGGCCCCAGTAAAACTGACATGACGAAAGTTTCACCAGCTTGCAAAGTTTCTGATGTGACAAAGACTCTTGGCTCATTTCTCAAATTTGTGTTGGCTGCAGACACGGCCACGGATCACAGGATGGAACCCGATAGTCGACCAACTGTTTTTAGTGTCCTCATGAATGCTGCCCGTGATGATGCTTTTTGTACTTGGGTGCCAAGGTGCCAAGGGCATGGTGTTTATCTGTTTTTCCGATGTCATGGTGTATATACATGTACAGGTGTCTTGCCCTTTCACTACCAAGCTCAGCTAGGACATTCAACATCATCCAAAATCACACAAACACTGTGTTTCATAGAGATTTGGGCAATGTCTGTAAATCTGTGAGATGAATGAAGAAATTAAATCATTTTGAGGAGAAAGGAGTCTTTATTTTATATTTTTCCATGTCAACAAAACTCAATGGAAAGTAGGAAAAAAAAATAAAATAAAAAAATAAAAACCTCCCTCCCTACCCGAACTTTTGAGAAAAAAGGACGATCACCAACTCATTTTTTTTATCTTGCCTTAGTTTGATCAGTTTGAAATTTCTTGAGCGTGATCTGCGCAACAACTTTATTAGAGAATGTAAACTTGGAATGTATTCACGTGGTCTGGCAGCCATATTGGATCAAAGAAAAATACCCTTCAAAAACAGAATAGTTAGCTCGCACCAAGTTGACAAGTATTCTATGAATACCATATAGTTCCATTTGTTACATAGCTTTTTGACACCACCGACCCCGAAGACACCTTCCACCCTTAATACCCCTTCGAGCTTAGACTGTTTAAAGACCCTTTACACTCCTTGGACATTTAAAAAACCTTAGACCTTTACACCTTTGAGACCCTAGCTTCGACCTCTTCATTTCCGTCTAGACCCACTTAGACCCCTTCAGATCAATTTAGACCCTTCAGACATTATAGAGCTTCAACTGTTTGACAATGACAATGTCTCCTGCATTGAGATCTCCAAAACCTACACCATGTTCAATTTTACTTCCTAATCCAACCGGACCTCCCCCCCCCCCCCCCCCCCCAAACTCAGTCCATTCGTGTCCAACAGCCTCAACACAACCATTACAGGAAGAAGAAGAACCTTTACGGTACTCTTTTCTCCCCTTTAACATAAAATGTCGAGAGCATACATCTTCCCACAAAGCTGTTTACAATTAACAATCTTGTTGCCATGGCATCCACGATGCCATGAAACATCATGCTACTCTTTCCCTCGACGATCTTTGATTGACGAATAATCAAAACCAAACCACTCTCAAATCCAGAGCCCCACATAAATCGAATCAATTCACCCTTGCTGCATATCCAATCCATCAACCACACCGCATTTTTTATTCAACCCAACCAATATGGGTTCTCCCAAATTTTCCACAAATCGGGATGGCCAAAACCACAACCACAAGATGAACAGTATACTTTAATCCCTTTATCTTGGTTTCTTACCACCATTGATTGGACTCATTCATCAAATTCATGCATCCATTTTATACCTCTCCCCCCTCCCCCCCCCCCCCTTCCCACGCCTCCTCCCCCCAAGCCCTCTCCCTCCCACACTTCTCCCTGCTCTCAAATGTTGTGTTTGTGTGCTTCCCCTTCTCTCCCCATCTTGTCTTCCGCTCCCTCTTTTTATACATTTTCTTTGTCTGGTTGATTTGTTTGTGAAATATATGTTAGCTCTTTCACGAGCCTCGATTCAGTATACAACAAAAAAAAAAAAAAAATTCTATTAGAAGAGTCCCAGACTCCATTAACAAAAATTTTTTTATTTGAAACTGGCCAGTTTTTAACGTTAAGCCAATTAGTGGAATTTATAATTCCTAGTCCACCCGGATATCTTTACCTCCGGCATCAAAGGTGGGTGGATGGAGGTTATGTTTTCACCCGTGTCTGCCTCTCCGTTTGTCTGTTTTTTGTTTGTTTGTGAACAAAACATCACAAAACGTTGTGGACGGATTCAAACGAAATTTGGTGGACCGGTTTGGTGTCTGACAAGGACCATTCGATTTTGGTGATGATCTGAATATGGATTCGGATATAATTATTTAATTATTTAAGTGATTCTTTAACATTGGGAGATTGGGCCAAAAATAATACATAGCAGGATATCTCAAAAAGTTATGGATGGCTTTGGACGAAACTTGTTGGACCGGTTGTGTGTGTGCCGAGGAAGAATCGAATCAATTTTGGTGAAGACCCAGATCTGGATCCAGCTATTATAAATTTTTAAGTGATTCTTCACCATTGAGTGATATGGCCAACCAGGCAGAGGTATGCTCTCTACTGAGTGCCATTGTAGTTACCCCTGGTTCAGCGCCAACATTCTTTCCAGCCATGGCTGTCTCTGATTGGTCCAGTGATGACAATTATTCATTTTTACCCCGACAGATACATCAAGTTCTCCATTTGATTAAGACTAAAATTGACGATCTTAATCAAAGCTCAGGTCAATCGAATGAATTATTTTTTTCTTTTTCAGATGAAAAGTGATGATTTTAGAAGTTTGACCTTGAGTTGGCGTTTGAGGGCTTGACCTCAAAAAGAGTTGGTTTTCCAATTCAGCGATGCACTATGCAATCGCTGTTTAATTTTCAAGTCAATTGGATGAAAATTGGTGATTTTAGAAGTTTGACCTTGAGTTGACCTTTGATCTTTTGACTTCAAAAGTAGTTGGTTTCCCAATTTAGTGACTCAATATGCAAATACTGTTCAAATTTCAAGTCAATCGGATGAAAAATGTCAATTTTAGAAATCTGACCTCAAAATCAATAGGCTTCTTCCGCATGACTAACTCTGCCATTTGGTGAAGTTTCGTGAAGATTGGTTTAAAATTGTGATCTTTAAGTAATAGACAGACAAACAGACAAACAGACATACAGAGCACGAGACCAACCAATACACCTGAAAAATCTTCCATTTAGCAAGTAAAAAAGTTTAATAATTACCCAACTCGAAGATATCTCACACATTTAGTGAAGCTTCACATTTTTATACAAATAGCAATGCATTATGTTCCACCTGTTCCGTATTTTCAAAGTACAATGACAGAATCAATTTTCCCCAGTATTACAACACTTAGGGTCACATTTAAGATTCGCTTTCATAAACAAGGTAGTGTATGTATGGTAATATCACTATGTATCACTATGTTCACATGGTAATATCACTTTGGTTATTGATTCACTGGACAACAAAGATTTTGCGACTGAGGTGGAAACATATGTTCTAGACTAAATTGAGTATGCTGATTCTGAATGTGAAGTCAGAATTTTCTCAGCATGTCAGGATTTTGAGTTATACATATGGTCCAATTACAGTAGCATGCCCTGGTGGGAGATTTTGAGTGATTATCAATTATTATTTTTTGTATTTTTTGTTTCAATTATAGCAATACATACAACTGTTGTAGAATATTATTTCTCACAAAAGAGCATTAGAATGCATTTCAGGTTATTAAAAATGAATGAAAACTGAACAATCTATGAATTTTAAAGTAAAATTTCCAAGCGGCATTACAATTTTCCACGCGGCATTACAATCAAACTTGGCCTTATGGAAAACTTTGTAAAGGCATTGGATCACGACCCGGTGTTGAATTAACGCCAGGTGGGGTTGACCCAATATCCAATGGCTTTCAATATCTCAGAGATTGTGATTGATGCTGTGAAGAGGAACAGGTTGAGATGGTTTGGTCATGTGTTGAGGAAGGATGAAAGTGACTGGTTGAGAAGAGTGATGGAAATGAATGTAGAAGGAAGTAGAGGACGGGGAAGACCGAGAAAGACTTGGCTAAAGATGGTGGAAGAAGAAATGCGGTCAAGGGGGTTAACAAGGGGAGATGCAGAAAATAGGGCAAAATGGAGAAGATTGTCATGGGGACCGCAAGGCTAACCCCCACTCGAGCAGGGAAAATGGCCTCAAAATGCCTGTTGTTTGTTGTTTTGTTTCAATATCTCAGAGAGAAGTTTGGCGCAGGGAAAACTGATACGATAAGCAGGCATTTTCGTTGGGCCCTAAATCCGAGAACAGATGTGTGATCCCGAGTTCAAAAATAAACTGAACCCACTTGAGTTTGGAGCATGCGAAGCATTTGTGTTGGTTGTGCAGAACTATCTAGGGAACCATAGAGCTGAACAGTATGCTGAATTAATGGACAACATGCTAAAGGCCTATCAGCGAATGGGCTGTAGGATGTCTCTTAAAATGCACTTCTTGCATTCTCATCTTGATTTCTTCCTACCTAATCTGGGTGAGGTAAGCGATGAGCATGGTGAAAGGGTCCATCAAGACATTTCGGTCATGGAAACTAGGTATCAAGACCTGTTCAACCCAAACATGATGGGTGATTACTGCTGGTTCCTCCAACGGGAGACCAATTCCACACACGAGCGCAAGAGCAAGTGTCTCACACTTCTGAACATGTCTGAATATTGGCGACGCTGTCTATATTGCAAGGAAGAGTGTAAACTTGAAGTGTTGTTTCTGAATCACTCACAACAACAACAACAACAACATGCATTTTAAGGCCATTTTCCCTGCTAGAGCGGGGGTTAGCCCTGCGGTCCCCATGACAATCTTCTCCATTTTGCCCTATTTTCTGCATCTCTCCTTGTTAACCCCCTTGCCCGCATTTCTTCTTCCACCATCTTTAGCCAAGTCTTTCTCGGTCTTCCCCATCCTCTACTTCCTTCTACATTCATTTCCATCACTCTTCTCAACCAGTCACTTTCATCCTTCCTCAACACATGACCAAACCATCTCAACCTGTTCCTCTTCACAGCATCAATCACAGGCTCCATTCCCATTCTGAATCACTCATAATGGGGCAGATTTCCCTTTCAAGTTTACACTTCCTAAGATTACCATGTTCTAATGTTTTATTAACTTCTTTTTCTGCAACCTGTTTATGTTCTTGGTTTGTATACTACACATTATACACGGAGATCAATCATCGTTATCTAAATATGATGTGAAAGTAATTACTAAGCACTGATATTAGATGTACAATGTGGAGATCTGCAACAACAAAGTATCTAATATAGCATGCCGGGTATCATTAATACACATACATATTTTGAAAACCTGACGTGCTGGCTAAATTCTGACTACAGATTTGAAATTAGCGGCCCAGATTTAGCCAAGAACACCTGCATTTCCCTTCGTAGCAGACGAAACGTTTTTTTGTTGCCCAATGGAATTATATAATATAGATTATAATTTGTCATTTGAAATATACTTGCTCGACCTACAACAATCTGATTAATCTCATCAGGAAGAATATTATCCAATTTGTAATGATAGCGGTACGTGTTCAATTAGCAAACAGAGTACAAAGCAATTAAAGAGGTAAACTTACAATGAAAGCTTTGCCATAATATATGGGATGAAGACTGATATAAACTGAACCACGTGCAACAAGTAACGAGGTTTAAAAGGTATTTGGACACTTTGCTAAATGTCCTTGTCCAAAATTGAATGTTTGATTTTATCCACAATTAAAAGTCTGCTGTATGTCACAGATGGGATAAAAGCTGCAAGCAATCTTTCTGGGCCAGAGTTTCGAGGAGTAGTCCAGGATAGTGATGTTTGGAGAAATCTGATAATGAATGTTACCAGAAATCAGACACGACCTAACGGAACTAGATAACTAGATATGTCATAGAACGTTGCACACATCTTTAAGTTCCATATGTGACTTTCTGCAAATTCCAGGACACACCGAAGATGGACCTAATAACAAATCCAGCTACTCTTTGGAGGACTAAGAATGGGCACCCAACTTAATTCCCCTTGTGAAGTATAAGATCCTTCTGCTCTCCTATATACATGATTGTTTTTATTAATTGCATAATCATCTCACATCGTTTACAAATGTCAATTAGATCACATGACCACCAAAGGCTAGACTACATTGTTCACTATGGCTTCTTTTTCATATATTGCATTTAATTGTTTTTGGCCACGCAGCATACATTGCATAATCACTATCCTACACAAACAAAACTACCATGTGTTTCGTGAAGTTTTCATACTTTGGTTCTAAAGTGTGGTGTCTCTTAACGTATCACAGCGCACAGTTTGTACGGTTTGGGGCCTATTGTAACGCCAAAGCATGGGGTTAAATCAGGAAGTGTAGATCCAAGAGCTGGTTTGAATGTGAATCGCTGCAGAAGCGCTGTGAAGAAGAGAAAGAGCTCCGAACGTGCAAGGCTCTCACCGAGGCAGGCACGTCGTCCTGGAAGAAGAAGAAAAAATTGATATAATTGGGCCCAAAATAATCAATAATATTGGTCATTGTCTCAACATTAGTTGAAGAGAAAGATTGATCACTCACATGAAAATTAATGTTCATGAGCAAGTTTTTATCAACTTTTATTATTGTGAGTCAAAAGAAGGAAATCAAAATACATAATCATGATATTTATATATATATATTAGTACAAAGACGGTCAAAAATGACAGGTTGGAACAGTTTATTCGAAGGTGTAGCCTCCTTGCGCCTTGTATTTATTGTTATTTAAAAAAAAACCAACTTATGTACACCGCCATTGAGGCTCATTTTGCAAGCCACCGTCTACAGTTCCAATAGAAGAGACATAAATACTCTTTTATGGAAATTGTTTTTAGAGTTTGTTTTATCCTCAAAAATAGACCATAGTGAACACACATTTGTGTTAAAAGATTGGCCTTTAAAACCTTTAAAATTGGCCTTTAAAACCTACCCTTATGAAGGGGGACAGACTGACAATGTGTTTTATATGGTAGATTCTTTTTGTGATTACGTGATCAAAGGTTGTCTCAGGCTATCTGCCTTCATGAATCTGGTGTGTGTGTGTGTGTGTGTGTGTGTGTGTGTGTGTGTGTGTGTGTGTGTGTGTGTGTGTGCCAGCGCACTGGAGTGGGTTGGGGGGGGAGGGGAGGTTGGTGGCGGAAAAGGAGGGCAGCATGTACCTTATCATGCGGACGCTCGAAAAGGTCGGACGACTTTACTGAACTAGCTGAGAGTGCACGACGCTTCAAAAATTCATCATATTCTTTGTTTGCCAGTAATTTTGCCCTGGAAGTTTAGGATTCGCTGATTTCAATTTGTCCTGTATTTAATCAACTTTCACTGCAAAAGGAGACCACCCGTATCTTGAAAGCGAATGACGCTAACTGACAAGCTTACACCTGCCATAGAGCTATGGAAAATACACTAGGGTAGCGATAATGTTGTGTGAACACTACCACTAATGGTAATGACTGATAATTCTTGGTGTCATGATTAATCATTATCACTTTCCCATCGCAAACAGTTTGGGGGTTTTTGTCTTCCACAATCTTTTCTGGTCTTTGTCTTGGTTCCCAAATGTCAACCTCCCCCAGGTTTCTGCAGGACACACATGGTCCACCATCAACTCCCTTCTGGTGAAACTATCTAAATCTAGAATCACTCCTCCCCTCAATCGTTCCTCTTTTTTTCCCCACCTGTGGAACCAATTTCGACATTCTCTTCAATCTAATTCTTCCTTTCAGGTCTTCAAGACGGCTGTTCACCACCATCTCAGATCATCCCCCATCCAAAACCATGATCTTTTTTCCCACTTCAAATCCCCTCATTT
The DNA here is from genome assembly GCF_964187855.1 of Myxine glutinosa. Lineage (NCBI taxonomy): Eukaryota > Metazoa > Chordata > Myxini > Myxiniformes > Myxinidae > Myxine > Myxine glutinosa. The sequence continues at coordinate 25,337,205 of NC_136270.1, read as the reverse complement.
ACCCCCAATTCCACCTCCTACCTGATTTCCAGTTTTTCCTTTGTGAGAGTTTGCTTCTGTATCAATCTTGTCCAACCCATGCATCCTCCCCTACCTCTCTTTCTTCCCTACATCTCTGATTTGTCCAAGTCTCCCTCTATTTTGCCCCTTAACCCGGCTGTTGGCGTTATCTGTTCTCTTTATAATGTTCCTGATCCGTTTAGTGTTCTAGCTCTTCCACGAGCCTCGACCTTGCATACAAACAAAACAAGTCTTGTTCAAATAATCTCACCACATGGTGAACGTGAGTACTTGCAATCACCTTTTGGTGTGTAACAGCCGACTGGTGTTGCACACCATAAGCGTCAGGCAACCATTTCCATTTTGATCTCGAGCATCACGATCTACGCATGTCTAATTCCGATTCCACGTTTTTCTTTGATTTGAGGCCTCGATTGCTTCTTCAATTTGCAACATGCTGTTAAATTCCAGACATGTTTTTATTACCGTACCCAAAATCAATGAAGGGAATGATATGATGTACTTGTTCTTTTTTTTTTTGGCCTCAAATAAATAGTACCCCCTTTGCCTTTCTACCGCTCCAACATCCACACATATGTGTGTATTGGAGTTCACTCTTTTACGTTTCTAAATTATCTTAACTCGATTAGTTAATCGCATTCTTGAAGACCAATGGTCTTCAGGGTGATGCTTATTGGCTAATGTTTGAAGGCCAGGATACTTTATTTATAAAGGAATACTTAACATGAAAAGCTTGTCAACTCAGACTTGTACATCAATCATTAAACGACATGGCAATGACATTCTCTCCCAACAGCTGTGCCTCCCGTATACAAATCATTCATACCGAGAGAGAAAGGCAGGAAAGCATCACGTTTTCGAAGGCAGCCATTGTTGTCAAGGAAGTGCTTCGGATAAAACTCATATGGCTTCTCCCACTGCGCCTTGTCTCGTAGTATTGATGACAGGAGCGGTATGATGAAGGTTCCCTGTCAAGGGAGAAAATTAGTAAATGTATTGTTCACTTCTTATGCTCCATGAGACACTACGAGGATGTCTTTAACGGTCCAAATATTCACACCTTATTGTGGGCCTGCCAAGGAAAGTTTTTGGTCCGAGTCTTTTCACGAACTGGCTGGCCAAGTCTGATGTGACAGAAATTTGGAATTTGTTCCAGGATGCCTGCAATAACTTACCTACTCTTCGTGAAAGACACCGTAGACCTTTTACATCCGCCATTGAGGTGTCCCTGGTGTTGGTGTTGGGCTAGCCCTGGTGTTGGTGTTGGGCTAGCCCTGGTGTTGGGCTAGCGGCTAGGGTGTCAGCTTAGGATCCTAGGATCCTGGGTTCGAAACCCGGTCGATCGCTGAATTAACGCCAGGGGGGTTGACTCAGCCTGTCATCCTTCCGAGGTCGGCTAATTGAGTACCAGTTCACTGGTAATTCCCTGTTTGTCGTTAAAGGCGGCAAAAAGGGGTGGCGTCAGGAAGGGCATCCGGCCGTAAAACATTGCTTCAAAAAGGGGACCGAAAAACAACAACTACCACGGTTCCCGAAAAAGGCCAACCCCCGCTTGCGGGGAAAAATGGCCTCTAAAGGTGGTTTATTGAAGGTGTATGGAGGTTGTTTTCACCCCCGTCTGTTTGTCTGTCTAACTGTGAACAAAATATTTTTAAAAGTTGTGCACGGATTTGGACGAAATTTTGTGGAGAGGTTGCGTATGTGGCACACACGAAATGATTAGATTTTGGTGAAGATCTGGATCTGAGAATTTTAAAAGTGATTCTTCACCATTGAGTGATAGGGCTAAAAGGACACATAGCACAATATCTCAAAAAGTTATGGACGGATTCGGACGAAACATGGTGGACAGTTTGGGTGTTTGACAAGGACATATCGATTCGATTTTGGTGAAGATCCCAATAGGGATCCAGATAGGAGAATTATTTAATTTTCAAAGTGAATCTTCACCATTGAGTGAAAGGGCTAAAAACGATATAACCAACCAAAACCACCGTTTAGAGGCCATTTTTCCCCGCAAAGCGGGGGTTGGCCTTTTTCGGGAACCGTGGTTGTTGTTGTTTTTCGGTCCCCTTTTTGAAGCAATGTTTTACAGCCGGATGCCCTTCCTGACGCCAACCCTTTTTGCCGCCTTTAACGACAAACAGGGAATTACCAGTGAACTGGTACTCAATTAGCCGACCTCGGAAGGATGACAGGCTGAGTCAACCCCCCTGGCGTTAATTCAGCGATCGACCGGGATTCGAACCCAGGATCCTAGGTATCCTAAGCCGGCACCCTAGCCGCTAGCCCAACACCAGGGATATGGGCTAAAAACAAAGGCTAAAGGCTAAAAACAACAAAGGGCTAAAAACGATATGTAGCATGATATTTCAAAAAGTTGTGGATGACTTATGACAAAACTTGGTGAATTAGTTGCTTAAGTGACAAGAACAAGCCAAATCGATTTTAGTACATGTCGGATCCAGATCTGTCTTATCAGTTAGATACAAAAAGTAAACTGTTCAGCCTGGCGGAGGTACGCGCTGTACCGAGTGCTGTTGTAGTTTTATCTTGCCCTAATCAGATAACAAACGAGATGCTCAGATTAATACTTGCTTAGGAGGAGAGCGCACTTTGTGGTGCAAAGCTGGGAAATACCAACCCCCCCCCCCCCCCCACCCCTTCACCCCGCTCCGCCCCCCACACACACACGCACACACACCAACCAGCTCCCATGTGTAAGCCTCGTTTTCCACAAGGAAACCGAATGCTTTCCCAGCTCGTTCTCTACATCAATCTAGAGTGAGTTTTAACGAAAACCATCACTCCTGGCCCCCTGTTAACCCAAGAAAATGGTGGACATGAAGTCCTGGGCTTTTGAAATTGACAGGGACATCTATTTCAGACGGAAGAGTGGCTGGTGTTTTCAGCAAAAATGAATAAACGAGCCGAACTAGCACCAAATACCAGAAATGTGATCAAAGTGTTGAGTTGGATTTCAGTGCAGCTCTTATCTAAGACCTGACTGAGTCTGCAAAACGATGCTGGGGCAAAATTTCAAACCTTAAGTTTCCCTACAAGTAACGGAAGGACCACAAAATCAAAAGTATGGTGTGGTCGCATGGAGCAACTACGATGAAAATTCCACTGTCGTTGGGAATATGTGTGCTCCCACATTATTTTTTGGTCTACAAGATCGAGGCTCGTGTAAGAGCTAGCACATTAAACACAAAAAACATGCCCGGACACATAAAACAAGATAAAGGGAGCAGGAGACAAGAGGGGAGAGAGGGGGAAGCACACAAGCACAACAACAGTAGAGAACAGGGACATCGGGAGATCTGTGGAAGGTTTGGAGTTGAGGGGGGGGGGGGCAGGGGAGGGGGCGTACACGGTATAAAACAAATTAACACTACCAGGAATTTCAGGAATTAATTTGGAGATTGAAAGACGTGGATTTGGCTGTTTTAACGGGGGAAGAAAAGATCAAGGTTTTGGATGGGGGAGGATAAGAGATGGTGGTGAACAGCTGTTTTAAAGACCTGGAGGGAGGAGAGGGATTGAAGAGAGTGTGGGAGTTTGTTCCAGAGGCGGGAGAAAAGAGGAATGAAAGAGAGACTTCCGATATCTTTTATATTATCTAACCCAGAGAAAAAAGGTTTTTGCCCTAAACTACAAAAATACGCGACATCTAGTAAGCAGGTAAAATAAAACAATTTACAGGTAAAAGTATTGCTCATAGCGTTAACCATGTCTTTACCATCATCCTGCCCTTATTCTGAAAATGGCCCAACCCTCGATACCTGAATAAAAATAAATTATCGATAATGTGGACACGGAGCACCTGTGCAGCAGGTCAGTCTTATTCTGGTGCAGAGAGATCACAAACCATCAAGTAAAGGCACGACATAAGGAGCTATGTATTTGTTAAAGTTGTAAGATGGCGGAATTTGATCCCCATGTGTGCCACGCAATCTCCTTTTCCTTTTCTCCAACTTTTGCCTCTTTCTTTTTTCTTCCTATCTCTCTCACTCACTCCCTTACCCTTACTTCCCTTGAAGGAGCTGTGGCTCCCACGTCGATCGAAAGAATGGACGCGACAAAAAGCTTGAATTCATCTGAGCTGCTTTAATGAAATCAAACACTCAGGCACTCTGGGAAAAACGTTTTACGGTCGGCAATATATATCTATTCCGCCAGGGGGTTTGCCCAGGCCTGGCGCCAGGGGGCGTGGCCCCGCGGGCCGGCTGCGGCCTGGCAAGCCGAGGGCGAGCCTGCCCGGGCGTCCCGACCGAGGCCTGGCAAGTCGAGCGCGGGCCTGCCCGGGCGTCCTGGACGAGCCCGGCCTGGTGATCGCTCCGCGTCCTTGATAGGTGCAAGGCGATTGTGTAACCCCAGCGGCAGCCGCTACACCCTCACCTATCTCCCTCCTTGCTCTTCATTTTCTCAAGTGCCTTTGATCCCACAGAATCGGGTTCAATAAATACACAAGGATGTCAAGTGAATGAGAAGATGAAGATCACTTTAGCTGTTGTCTTCATGGACTTTGTAAAATACCTTTGGCAGGAAGTAACCACGGAAATGGACATCAGTGGATGTTGCATGTGGCAAATTCATCGGTACGATGTTCCCAAATCGTTGAATTTCGTTGATCACCGCGATTGTGTAGGGCAGACGATGGCGATCGGATAGCGTTGGTGGGCGATCTCTGCCCAGAGTATCATCAATCTCTCGTTGCACACACTCTATGTAATCAGAAATGCATCGCATGCACATCTATGTCATATATTTCCATCTAACTCTTATATTGATGCTCTTGTAAAACAACAACAGAATTTCAAATGTAACTGAGATAATAAACACTAAAATAATACTTTAACAATAACCTGACTTTACATTTAACCCAGATTATACAGGTGATGACAAGGTAAAGTATCTGAAAGCTTTGATTGCTGATAAAGCTCAAGTTCCCAAACCTATAGAAACTGGTTCTGATTTCTGCTCAACTTTTGTTCCTCCTCAATAACTAGGCCTCCTCCTCATAACCCATGCATCTGTCATGGAAAATTTGTTGTATTTGCTCTTTTGTAAATATTTCTTAGAATGAAAGATCCTGTGTTGTTGTTGTTGTTATTGTATAGCCCCGGACAGTCTATCAAACAAGTCCGCGGCACAGAGACAACCGATCGATCTCGCAGGAGTGACCCAGAGATTCCTCACATCCAGGATGGTGTACCGCCTTCACTAAGTTAGGGCCACGACAGAGTTAGAGAGAAAGAGTGAGTGAGTGAGACAGAGACAGAGACAGACAGAGAGAGAGAGAGAGAGAGAGAGAGAGAGAGAGAGAGAGAAAGGGCTGGTCCAAGGGGGACCAATCGGCATTCTGACAGTGACTGAGCTGCCCTGATGAATCCTGGCAGCAGGGAAGAATGGGGAAGATTTGGCCCCCAAATTGGGTTTGGGGAAAGGGGGGTAGAACCACAGCGAAGAGGCGTCCCTGCTAGTTGTAGATCCTGTGTTGTGGAGGCTGGTGAGCATCCCATCCATTTGAAAAATAAAGCAATTCTTTTATCAACAGACTGTGCAGCCTTCTTCTCATCATTAGCTAACCAACGGAGTTGACAATAACCACCAACCTTTAGTTAAAATCTTCTCCAGATGCTTAAACTCAGACTGTCATTTTAGTTTTAAATCAAGGACGCTCATCCTAACTCAGCAATAGACGACTGTGCGGAAACTTAAGTAACAGGTCAAGGCAATCTCGCTAGTCCTGGTCACCTCTATACACTAGTCCAGGCTGCTCTGCGCTGTTCCATGGTGGTTTTCGGGACTTGAGGCGATATCACGGATGGATGTTCAACAAGCAGGTGCCGGGCTGGAATTTTTGTAGCCAAAATGCAGCTGAAGTATCGGGATGACAGCACATCCAATCAGATGGCTGGCGGAGCAATATTGCAGGGAATAGGAAGTCACTTAGTCTTTCTTGGCTTGAGGGTTCCAGACACTGTTCTCATTGCGGCATTTAATGTTAGTATGGGCACTCTCTGACCAGACTGGCACACAATACTCTCCCGTCGAGTATATGAGGGCAAGAGTTGCTGTGCGTAAGGCTCCCCACGATGTTCCAGCAAGTATGCAGGTGAGGTTTATCCATGCCCTGATCTTCTCCTTGCATCTTTGCAGGTGTCCTTTGTAGGTCAGGGTCCAGTCAAATGTAACCCCAAGGTATTTGGGATAATGAACATTTTCAACTTTCATACTGCAGAATGTCAAATCTACCACTGCATTTCCTGTGCGATTATCAAGATGATGGGTGCAAATGGCTGTTTTGTTAGGGTTTGGTCTGAGCTTCCATTTGTGTAAGTACCCCTCCAGTATGGCCAGATCTCGGGTGAGTTGTTCCCCGACAAATTATAGGTTGGGGCCCTTTGCTACAAGTGCAATGCCATCAGCATAGGCGAGTTTGAAGGAGGTCGTCATGGGCAGGTCACTGACAAAGAGGTTAAAGTGGGTGGGGGCTAGAACAATTCATTGAGGGAGAACATCGTTTTGTGTTCAAACATGGATGGTTTTGCTGTTGAGGCTGACTTGGATCTTTCGGTCATCCAGGAATACCGACAGTAGTCTGATTGTCTTGTGACAATGGAAGACTTTTGAGACTTTGAGAAGGAGCATTCAGTGCCAGACTGTGTCATAGGCTGACAACCAATATTGTTTGTCATGACGACCAAAACAGTAATCACCAATATTGTTTCAGACCAGGTCACTCAACCTTGGGCATACTGCTTCTGCTCACCCAACAATGGATGGAGGCCCTCAATGTCAGACATGAGATCAGGGCTTTGTCTCTGGACATATCTCGTGTGCTTTACACTCTGAGGCATCATGCCTTACTCTCCAAACTATCTATGGCATCCAAGGCCAACTCCACACTCCACACACGGCTTGCAGACTTTCCCTACTCTCATAGCAAATGTGTGGCTCTCAATGAAATCCTTTAATCTAATCTACCTGTCAAAACTGGACTGCCCCAAGGCAGTGTTCTGTGCCCAATCCTATTCCTAATCTTCATAAATGATGTTACTGACTCTCTGGAAAGGCCCATATATCTATTTGCTGATGATTCAACCCTCTGCCATGACAGCTCTATCATGAGTGTATATCATGTATATCATGAGTAAAGACTCATGTAAGCAGCTTTGTCAGTTGAAGATAATTGTCACTTACCTGGAGGCTGAGCAAGTCGAGACGGCTCTGATACACTCATTGAGCGGGATGCGATAAGTATAGAATGACTTAAGCACGTCGATTTTCCTCCAAACTTCTTCCAGTTTAGTCGCGACTGTTTAAAAATGTAACTGGACGTTGGACAGAATTAATTGAAACGTTTGTGGTTCTAATATTTTTTTACGTCCAGTAGGTGTGCCCCATGAAACGCCATGAAAAGCTATTGTTATGTTTATGCGGTGGGGGAGGGGGGGTAGGGGGTGGAGGGGTGGAGGGTGGGAGCGGGGAGGGTGAGTTAGAGATTACCCTAGAAGAGATAGAATTGTATAGAATAGTATGGACCGTGTGCTAGTAGGAAGCAAATCTCAATGTAAGGATGCAGTGACCTGTTAGCTAAGGATTGCGTTTGAATGTGCACGATACGGAGGGCTGTGCTTGTGATAAGATATAAGATAGAGAGGGATTGAGGTTAAGGAAACGTGTGTTAAACCTCATGCAAACATCTCCTGGGTGTGCTGGGTGACACCTCTATAGAACAGAGTTCACACCAGACCAGAAAAATTAAGCAGAGGGCTATGGGATTCTGCCAGGCAAGGAGAGAGGGGGCGGAGCTATAATCGTCCCCTGGATGGGGGTGGAGTCCAACACCTGAAGGAGGGGAGGAGAGTTGTCAAGGGAGATGAGGGAGGAGCCAGGGTTCTTGGTTCTGTGTGCAAAAAGAGGGGAAACAGTCTTGTGAGGAAACTGGTGAGAACAGACAAGAAGCGTGTAGAGTCCTGAGAGGAAACTGGTGAGAACTGAGGAGAAGCCGGAAGGGTCCTGTGAGGAGACTTGAAAAGCGCCAGAGAGTGTTAAAGTGTCGCGCTCTGAAGGGATGGTTGAGAACTGCGTATAAATGAGCGGGAACAGTTCAAAAACGATTGTGAGAGGGCTGTGAGAAGGGGGGGCAGGAGCCTGGAGGAGCGGGATTAGGACACAGAGGAGCTCTTGATTGAGTGAGGGGAATGAACATTGTTTTGGGAAGGAGAATTGAGAGTGGGCAGAGAAGCTCGTGTTTGTGAAGAGAACTGTGGCGTTCTGAGCAGAATTGGAAGGAGGAGAGCATTAAGGAGGTCATCCTGCCTGGCTGCCTCGGCATTGGTGCTGTTGGCCTCCTCCGTTGCCTGTGGATTGTGCTGTTCATCACCTCTTCATCACCTTGCCCATCATCCTGCCCCACCACTGCCACACCAGAGATAAGTTACCTGGTTTTGTCCCTCTTCCCCATCTGTGACTGTGACTGAAGTGAGGCACTTTCGTTTTTATAGGATTATTTTACCTCATTGTATATAGTTATTATTAAATTCATTTTCCCTGCTTGTTATTTGTTCTGGAATAAACCCGTTTGGTTTATTAAAATATTTAAGGTTCTCGTGTTTCTCCTCAGCCCGCGCGCGCCCAAATAATATCGCCATAATTCAGAACGCCTCAGAGATAAAGCCTGTTTTGGTCCATCCGTTCATGGTTCAGTGTTAATCGGCTGTGAACACGACACTATTATACACCTTAACAAGGACGTGCAAGGTGCAGATCCCCTTTGGGGAGGGAGGTAAGTTAAATCGCTACAACCTCCGTCGTGTGACCCTTATTCTCCCTCTCAAGTTTGGTTGCAACTGGATAAGTAACGACCGAATGTATCGTGGCCAAACAAACAGTCAGGCACCAAATTGGGTATTTTAGTACGATGCGTTCCTCATTGCTTGGAATTTTTACTTACTCATCGTCATCCTGTGTGAGATGTACCGTTCCAACGAAAACTGTTCTTGATTTTCAGAATTACAGGGTAAAAGGACAACGCCACTGATTATAGCGATCGGCTTCATGGCTGAGCAGGTAGAGGATGGCCTTGTGGCATTGCCCTTTGTGATGTGCATTTGATTCTCCCAGGAGTCCTCTCCCAGGACCCAAAGTATCCACCTCCGCTTCAGTAAGAGATCACGGTTCATGGACCAAGCTGTTCAACTTTTTCAGAGTTTTGTTCCAAGGAATCTTTTCAGGATCATCACCGGAACCTCAGATTGCCTCCAGTTGTAGTTCATTTGTGGTAATATTCCCGGGGATGGTTTTTAAAATCTATGTGAGGTTCTTCTTCTTCATTCCTGTTGCTCCAATTATCACTGGTACAATTTCGATGCTCTTCCACTTTGATCTCTTGACTTCCAAGTTCCAAGATCTCTTGACTCATTTTTTAGGTCCTGGTATTTGGTCATTTTCTTGATTTCTGCTTTGTTTAGGCCAAAATCGCTGGGTACGAGTATGATATCTCAATCATCAATGCTGTATTTTCCAAATTGTTCCTGCGTACAATGTCTGAACACAATGAATGCTTTGTTTTCTATGGTCACACTTGATGGAATCATCAGATCGTACGTGAGCATGACGTCATGTGTGTGTGTGTGTGTGTGTGTTGTATGTGTGTGTGTGTGGGTTGTACATGTGTGTGTGTGTGTGTGTGGTGTGTGTGTGTGTGGGTTGTATGTGTGTGTGTGTGTGTGTGTGTGTGTGTGTGTATGGGTTGTACGTGTGCGTGTGTGTGTGTGTGTATGGGTTGTACGTGTGCGTGTGTGTGTGGGGGTTGTACATACGCGCGTGTGTGTGTGTGTGTGTGTGTGTGTGTGTGGGTTGTACGTGTGTGTGTGTATGGGTTGTACGTGTGTGTGTGTGTGTGTGTTGTATGTGTGTGTGTGCGTGTGTGGGTTGTATGCATGTGTGTGTGTGCATGTGTGGGGTGCGTGTGTGTGTTGTGTGCATGTGTGTGTGTGTGTGTGTGTGTGTGTGTGTGTGTGCATGTGTGGGGTTAGTGTGTGTGTGTGTGTGTGTGTGTGTGTGTGTGTGGGTTGTACGTGTGTGTGCGTGTGTGGGTTGTACGCATGTGTGTGTGTGTGTGTGTGTGTGTGTGTGTGTGTATGTGTGTGTGTGCATGTGTGGGGTGTGTATGTGTGTGTGTGGGTTGTACGCATGTCTGTGTAATTCCAAAATAAATCAATAAACTTTTCTCCTGACTGACTACCCATGGATAAGCTCAGCAATATTATGACAATAAAACCATATTTAAGGCCCTTTATCATAATTTCATGTAGTACTTAGCAGTGCTATCAAAGTAGATTGTTACTTTATACTGCTCACTAAAACGCAACTATTTGTTGTGGAACATAGCACCATTCTCTGACCTTGCACGTCCGTGAATTTCATCATGAGAAGCAGTGCCCAGCGCAATGTGGTTGCTGTAGTGTCACTGCCAGCTGCGAACAGGTTTGAAATGCACTTATTCAGTTGAAGGTCAGTGAAGGTACTGTCAGAATTTGAAGCTTCCTGTAAAGCAGAAATCCATTTCCTATGAGATCGATTATCTTCCACGGTAACACAGATAAAACACCTACTTGCATTTAGTTCCGCTTGAGGGGCGGTGAGGAAAACAAAATGGAACCAATTACAAGGTTTATGAGCTAGCAGGACATACTAAACTAGATGGTATTTGTCCAATACTTACCCCGTACAGTCTTAAGAAGGACTTGGTGCGAGCCAACTCTTCTGGTTTTTAAGTTGTTTTTTTTCTTTGATCCAATATGGCTGCCAGAGCACATGACCTATGATGTCATAAATTTACATTCTCCAATATAATTATTGCATAGATCACGCTCAATAATTTTCAAAACTGATTGGACTAAGTGTTGTACTTGTCGAAATATGATGTCATAATGAAGGCACCAATGACGTCATCATTAACATTTATTTCCCATGCGGATTTTTTTTACAATGACCCACGTTTTATTTTTTTCATGGAGCTGTTTCAGAGATAAAGAGGTCCAAAGTTTTTTGTTTTTTTCCAAGATGGCGCCCATAACATGTGACGTATGAGGTCTTATCACTAAATAATTATGCATGAGTAGACGCATACTATGGTGAAAAGTTTGTGCCAATAGGACCAACAGTTGCCGAGAGGGTGCATTTTAAAAATGCAGACATGTATGTACGCGCCGATCGTTTTACCCCGCTTTTCCCTTCGAGCACGCGGGGTCATGGTGATACTAGAAAGGCTCAATGTGAAGACATCAACAGAAGACAGTAGGGGCACAGCTGCACAGCCCTCAAGTTGAGGTGAGAACACTGTTGAACTTGGTGGGTTTAGTTCCCAATAAATGCTGAAACCATCCCCAATAATGCTGCATCTATGTGTATTCTCCATGTTGCTAGAGTTACAGTGACTCCAGAAAGTATTCACACTCCTTGACCTTTTTGACATTTTGTTGTGTTACAGCCTAAATTTAAAATGATTAAATTAAGATATTTTGTCACTGACTTACACATAATACCCCATAATGTCAAAATCTATCCAAATTTTTACAAGTTAATTCAAAGTAAAAAGCTTTTATTTTATTCTAATATTTTATTATAAAATCTATATTATAAAACAGGAGTGTCTGTCTGTCCCCAAACTACTCTCTCAGTTTTGGGAACCTTCTGTGGAATGTTTTGGGGTCCCAGTGGATGTTGTAAGGTAGATAGGAGGTTTCAAAAATTCCTCAATAAAAATATGATTTTGAAATCGACTTCATACCGAGCTGCTCCGAATCCAGAAGTAAACACATGACGATAATGAGCTGGTTTGATAATATCTCAATACAATCGTCATTTAACACAGTATTTTGTTATAATATCAATTTATGATTGGAGTTATGCTGCTTGGAATTGAATGAATACAATTACGATTTTGAATTTCCAACCATACGGAACTGCTCCTTATCCTGATATAACGTCAGCACGGATTTAAATATTTGTTTATGACATGAGTGTTGGTAAAAGTTTTTTTTCCCTTATATTAATGCTGTTTAATTTGTGATTGGAGTTATGCTGTTTGGAATGAAAATAGAGATATTGAGTTCAAATGAATGACGAAATGACGTGAGGGTTTCTACTTTCTAACCGTGACATTCTCGGATCACCATATGCAGATTCGCCATTGACTGGTTATAGAACCATTCAGACTGGGTACGTTTTTCATGCAAGTCCTTCACGAACCTACTGTCGTGTTCGACGACAGGTGGCACAGGAATGTGGAATTTATTGGTTCCATGGCTTAGCATTCACCGTTTCTGCATTGTTTGTTTGCCTTTAGCTCCTTACCCGTGCATAGCACGGGTACCTCGCTTGTTTATTATAATAAAATTTTTCTTATTTTAATATTTTAATGTAATTATATTATTTTTAAAATATTTTTTTGTTTTCCACTCTGAACATCGTGTGTTGGACTGGAAGAGGTTCAATACAGGGCAGATAAAAGCAGGTCCACACGCTCAATTGTTGACTTGGCTTTGAAGAGGTTCGTCGGTTATGAAGGAAACGTCGCCTGATAACTTGATTGATTCTCATGTTTTTCTCAAATTGGCGCGGGTTTGGTTGAGCTTTTGTTAATTTGGTTGGCTGTGCATGTATATATGTATGTATGTATGTATGTATGTATATATATATATATATATATATATATATATATATATATATATATATATATACATATATATGTATATATATTGTTACAGACACGACTTTGATGTTAAGGTGGGCCGAGCGGAATGGCCGTCGTGTCCGCACAAATTACCCGATTGTACTCGAACGTCGACGAAGCCGCGCTACGCTGGCTCAATAGGAAAGAGAAGACACCCGGCTGGGTTATAATGACACAATACCACACCAGGGGTTCAGTTCTCAAGACCTCCGGAGGAGGTTATATTAAGGCGGAAGGTTAGATTACAACTACAAGAGGTACATCATAGGAAGACAGGCACTTAGACACAACCTTATATTATTCCCGACAGACCACAGAGAAACAGGACAAAAACTGACTCACACGGGGATTGATGGCAAGGAAAGCGGGTATTCGATGGCCAGCACAAGGTGCACCTTGTGCTCAGGGACAGGATGGCGCGGCCCAAAAGATGCAGGAGGTCTCTCAGCGCTCGAGGTGGCGTCTTGTCGTCTCAAGCTGGGGGCGCATCTTACGTCACGTCCGGCAAGCGGCTGCGTATATCCGGCGGGGAGTGACACGCCCTCGGCTCGTTAGCTCCGCCCAGATGGAATCGGTCCGCCCTTCTTATTGGGTGCGGGGGGGGTTTACCAGGCTCCGCCCTTGACGAGGAGCTGACAGCCAGCCCCTTCGTGGTAACCCCGTGGGGCGCATGGATAATGGCGGCTAACCGAGCCGGAGGGAGGACGCACACTCCCCGCGCGCGCCGTTGTTGTAGTTGTTGTTGTTGTTGTTGTAGCTGTAGTTGTTGTTATTGTTGTTGTTTGGGGAAGATGGGAAAGGTCCTAAACTCACTACTGATGCCATATAATCACATTCTGGTGCAACGAAGAGTCATAATTAATGGAAACGAGGCCTTAACTGACATAGATTAAGAATAACTAGGAAGATGTCCGAAAGTTGTCTACGTGTGGTGCGGTGGACCTGGGCACGACATTTAATGGGGGAATAAGGGGAAGGTCGGCTCTACTGATTGTTATTTACATGCAATGGGACTAGGGAATGGGGGACTGGGGAAAGTTGGGGAGTATTGGAGAAAATAGGGGAATATTTACAAGCGGATATGGAGGCCAAATTCCATATTCGCAACATTGCACCCTTCTCTACCCTCGGGGCGTCCCGACCCGATAAATTTTTACCTACTTTAGTGTGGCACGCAATGTAGTTCCCTCTACTATTAACTCTACCCTGAGTGCGACAGTTTTACAGATATTCACAAATGAGTAAATATGTCCCCCTGCGACGTTGCACCCTTCTCCTCACAGAAACACACCCACAGGATAACCGAATCCGGAAAGAATTCTCAAACTAAACATACAGCCGGTAGGGAGCATTATTTACAAGACTATGCTGCTATTTACACTACGATCCAGGACCTGTTTTTGGAGGAACACATGCAGATGTTATGCATAGAGAGAGCGCGCTTGCCAGCATCGATACACCAACCCACGAGTGCTCTGTGGCCGACGGCCTTTAATAACGTGCAGAGCACCCTTCCCGAGCATCAAAAGCACCACCCCACCACCAATCGGTGCAGTCACCATTGTTCATTGGAATAAAAATAAATTCGACAACCCCTAACCCTGCAGGTGTCTCTTGCTCTTCTTGTGGTGCACTTGGTGTTAATTAACAGTGGTTCACCTTTATGGCATAGGTGCCACGTTGACCCATAGGTCCTTCCACGGGTGGTGCTTGGCCGCAAAAGAGCTGCGGTCCATTGTGGGTGGCCACAAACATTGCGGTCCATATGGTGTATCGATCCAGGCAGCCAACAGCGAAAGTGCAGGCCCACAACTGCGTAGCCAGCACCTCTCTCTCCTCTCTCTCTACCCCAAAGCCAGATCCTCGGAGGTGGGAGACAAAAGAAGCAGACAAGTGAGTAAGGTGGTAAGGGCGCAAAAGTGCACGCAATATAAGGTAATGCACACTGGGGGCACATGGGAACCAGGTGAGACAGGTACGTTCCTATCGTACGCCCCCCCCCCCACCAGGTAACCTACATGGCCCCTCCCTTACCCCTTACTGTATCCACAAAACACAACACTACCCATAAACATCTACTTTACAAATCAACAAACATCCCTACTGTCTTCCCCGTTCCTCCCATAAACCAAATTCGTCTTCTCTCCCTCCTAACCAATCAAATTTGCCATTTTCAACTCTCATCAAAATTTGCCATTTTCAACTCAACATCAAAATTTGCCATTACCAATTCATCATCAGTCCCTCCTAGGGAGGGAGAGATGGAATCACCCCAATGTCTCATCCACGTCGTGATGCGTCTCACAAATCCACAGCAATTTCATTTCCTGCACAAAACAAAGAAAACACAGGTGTGGAGTCATCATCATCACCACAGGCAAGTGGCTGCGTATGGTGCGACAGGTTCATCAATCCTAACTATCTCCTAAATGACTTTAACAACTTTACACTACCCGGGGTCTTTCTCTGGCCAAACCATTGGCCCTCTTACGCTATGGGTTCTAAAAACCAATTCCCATTGGCCAAACTGTGGTGCTCTTCAATTTGGGGTCTCACTCCCCCGATTCATCTCCCGGTGCCCTCGTACAATTTCTGGGCTGCGACGTGTACCTCTCCCAGTGGGTCTACCCACCTGCACACCTCCACCACTGCAGTTGCCTCCGAGCTTACCTGCTCCTTACCCTAACCTAACTACCAGGGGAAGGCCCTCTGGCTCTCTCCCCACTCCGTGCCCTCTCTGGCACTGGGCTGCCCGATCCACACCCGGGATCCTCAGGCACCCACTCACAACTACCGGCTCCCAGAGCCCACCTGCGGCCTCACCTGGCCGACATCCTCACAGTGGTGGAGTGCCCAACCAACTACACACACTAACAGGCTACACGCCCAGCCATTTCCACAACACTAATGCACCCATTCACAACACCATTCTGCAACCGCACCACAAATGCCAATATCCAACCACAATTTACCTGCACCCTCTACCTAACACTTACACTACCCGCCCCGGGTGCTCGTGAAAGGGGTCCACTCTTCCCCCATCCACACCTTCGCACCATGCACACCACTCCGTACCACTCACTCCAACTCTCTCCACACACCTGTACCTGCACACCTGTGCTCTCACACCTGGTGCCACCTGCACCCTTCTCTCCCCAAGCGCATTCGCGCTGATCCACACACTCACTACTCATACCCTGCTCCACACACCTGTCCAGTTGCACACCTGTGCAATCACACCTGTTCAATTCTCACAAACACGGCATCATCTCAGCTAACTACTCCCTTCTGAAACTTGCGCTTCCCAGTCGTCCCTTTAAACTATTGCGCTCCCACGTCATTATCATCCATGCTAATCTACCTGCGTCCCCACTACAGGTATCAGTCACTAACTAACCTTAACGTTACCTACTGTCATCTTCGCTAGATCCCTACACACAATATCCTAACCCACCCGGGCTAGTTTTCACTGCCATACACCCCATAAACTATTGCTCCTTTGCCCCCCACACATGGGAAGGATGGTGGATTTGCCATCCCACCACATCGGGGGTCTCTCACTATCAATTTTGTTCGTCCAGATTTCCAACCAATTCAAAAATTTTCCATTTACTGCCAATTCTATTCACTTTTCTAAATTTTGTATCAAATCACTACTATCACTATCACCATCACCCGTCTACTTATTAGGTCCTCTCGGTGCGCCAATCCCTGTCCAAAGCCCGGCTTCGTAAAGCCAAGCAATGGATGCTGGTTGTTTTGTGCCGGCGGCTGGATGCGTCCGGCACTCGGTGCAGGGACGGGGGCTTACCCGGGCCGAGATCCCACGCATCACCTCGGCGTGGAGCCATCCAATGTCCCGATCTCGACCTGCCGGCACGTCTCACCAAAAAGTGGTCGCCATGACGACCCTTTCTATCGGGCTGCCAGCTCCGCCTATTGGAGCACGGACGCGGCCGTTCAAAGCGAGGCCCAGCGTGGGTCGCGCACGGCGGTCCTTTCGAACCCGCCGTGGCTCGGATCCCCGCTGGTTCTCGCGGCACGCGAAGCCCGGCACGCACCGAGGGCCTGCTTCGGCTAAAAGTCGCTCTAACCTCTAACCCGTTTAATGTCGATGCTTCACCTGCATGCTTACACCCCGAAGCCCGTTCCTTGCTCACACATCCAGCCGTGCTCATGCTCCTCGTACCTTTCCTTACACACCCAGGCACACCCATTCCACTCACAGCCTTGGTCACACACCTGACCACCGAACACTTTGGCACACATTCGTTGCTCGCACACCTCACCAATACACCTCTTCGCGCCCCCTCCTCGGTCACCTCCTCTGTGACAATCACAGGTGTGCCCTCATTCGCACACCCACTCACGTGCCTCACCACCAACTCCAGCGTGCATTCCCACTCACGCTCTACCATTCCAGGTGTGCATCCTTCCATCCCAGGTGTACATCCTCGTTCACCTGTCACAACTAACTCACGCTCCATGTCACTCCCACTACTTTCACCTCCATTCTTGACAGCGCACTCACCCTTACTCTTGACAGCGCACTCTTTCCTCATGCACCTGTCCGTCACACACCTTCCTCGCGCACACTCTCCCGTCACACCCTCTGTAACACTCACCACAGGTGTGCATTCTTCCTTGCCTTTGACAGCGCACTCTTTCCCCATGCACCTGTCCGTCACACACCTTCCTCGCGCACACTCTTGCGTTACACCCTCTGTAACACTCACCACAGGTGTGCATTCTTCCTTGCCTTTGACAGCGCACTCTTTCCCCATGCACCTGTCCGTTACACACCTTTCTCGCGCACACTCTTGCGCACACTCTCCCGTCACACCCTCTGTAACACTCACCACACCGCGCTTCCATGTGCTCCCTCGCACACGCGCTACGACCGACTCACTCTCGCCAGCACCCTCACTCCTTGGCACGCACTTTTTCCTCACACACCCCAGAGTCGGACTTTCTTGCACACCTCCTCTTTCGCACACCAGACCAGTCGCACACTTCACCAACGGCCTCTCACGAACACCCGGGTCTATCTCGACCCCCAAGCTTATTAAATCCCCTGGCGCATCATACGCACGACCATATTGGTCACCACTTACACCGGGTCCTCTTCCTCTTCGCTTCTCCTCCATCACCTGCGAATCCCTCATCCGGTTAATGAGCACGTCATCACGATCCAAACACAGACTTTGGACCAATTCTTTTATCTCCTCTTTTATTTCTTTCTTATCCCCTCTCCGTCGCTTCTTAATTTCGCTCATCCCTTCTTCCACTTCTTCTAATTTGTGCTTCACCTCTTTTATTCCCCGGTACGTCTCCTCAAGCTCGTCCTCCAAGGCTACCTTGACCGTTTCCATGTGCGTCCTCACCTGCCGGTCCTTCGTCTCCATTACCTCTATCACCTCGTCCAACCTCGTTGTCAGTCCCTCACGTACCATCTGACATTCCCTCTTTGTCGCTATCAAGTCGTTTTTAATTTCTTTTTGTGTCGCCTTTAAACCTCCTAATACCGCAGTGTTCCTTTGAACCTGCTCCACTAACTCCGTCTGTCCCACCGTCAGCTGCTCCACCTCCTGCGTCAGGTCCTCTATGCCCCCTTGTAACTTTACAGTCCCCTTTCTCACCTCCTTCTCCATGTGCTCCTTACAGTGCCTCACCTCCTCGCGCACTCCTCCGACCTCCTCACTCACTCCTCTTCTGATCTCTTCTCCCATCACTTGCATCTCCTGCCCAGATGCCACCCTCATCTGCTCCATTTCCTCCCTGTGAGCATCCAGTTTGGCTTCTACCCCCATTCTGACCCCCTCTATCTGCTGCCCCATTTGGTTAACTTCCCTTTCCGCTTGGTCCCTCATGTCCCTCAATTTGCCTTCCATGGTGTTTTCTAACCCCTCTAAATTTTTGTCTACCTTCTCACCAGTACCCCTCGCTTCGTCCCTCATTACCCCCATCTGGCTTCCCATTACCCCCAATCGCTCACTCCGAGCATCCATCCGGTTCCCCATTTCCTTCATTTGGCCCTCCAATCGCTCACTCCGAGCCCTCATCCGGTTCCCCATTACCTTCATTTGCTCACAATGAGCATCCATCAGATTCCCCATTCTGTTTTCCCTTTCTTCATTATACTGGACCACAAGGGCCGTCATTTGTATACAAAACGAGTTCCAATCCATCGGGGGCGCTGCCACGGTTGCCGGCGCGGTGATCAGCGAGGCGCCATTTTGCGCGCCCGCTTCTTCGTGCGTGACGGCGCTATTTTGCGAACCTGCCGCCCTCACTGCTTCGCTCTCCTCCTGTCCCTCATTTTGGTCCTGGATCGACCCTACCTCACTCTCCCCTACCGGACCCCAGCTGTCTTGATCCGCCATAGCGCGACTTTCAAAATTCGGGTTTTTTTTTTTTTTTTGTAAAACACAATCAAATTTCGCTGTTATAATTTCGAGCGCGTAAACGCGCTCCGGGTCCAATCTCACTCCTCGACACCAATTGTTACAGACACGACTTTGATGTTAAGGTGGGCCGAGCGGAATGGCCGTCGTGTCCGCACAAATTACCCGATTGTACTCGAACGTCGACGAAGCCGCGCTACGCTGGCTCAATAGGAAAGAGAAGACACCCGGCTGGGTTATAATGACACAATACGACACCAGGGGTTCAGTTCTCAAGACCTCCGGAGGAGGTTATATTAAGGCGGAAGGTTAGATTACAACTACAAGAGGTACATCATAGGAAGACAGGCACTTAGACACAACCTTATATTATTCCCGACAGACCACAGAGAAACAGGACAAAAACTGACTCACACGGGGATTGATGGCAAGGAAAGCGGGTATTCGATGGCCAGCACAAGGTGCACCTTGTGCTCAGGGACAGGATGGCGCGGCCCAAAAGATGCAGGAGGTCTCTCAGCGCTCGAGGTGGCGTCTTGTCGTCTCAAGCTGGGGGCGCATCTTACGTCACGTCCGGCAAGCGGCTGCGTATATCCGGCGGGGAGTGACACGCCCTCGGCTCGTTAGCTCCGCCCAGATGGAATCGGTCCGCCCTTCTTATTGGGTGCGGGGGGGGTTTACCAGGCTCCGCCCTTGACGAGGAGCTGACAGCCAGCCCCTTCGTGGTAACCCCGTGGGGCGCATGGATAATGGCGGCTAACCGAGCCGGAGGGAGGACGCACACTCCCCGCGCGCGCCGTTGTTGTAGTTGTTGTTGTTGTTGTTGTAGCTGTAGTTGTTGTTATTGTTGTTGTTTGGGGAAGATGGGAAAGGTCCTAAACTCACTACTGATGCCATATAATCACATTCTGGTGCAACGAAGAGTCATAATTAATGGAAACGAGGCCTTAACTGACATAGATTAAGAATAACTAGGAAGATGTCCGAAAGTTGTCTACGTGTGGTGCGGTGGACCTGGGCACGACATTTAATGGGGGAATAAGGGGAAGGTCGGCTCTACTGATTGTTATTTACATGCAATGGGACTAGGGAATGGGGGACTGGGGAAAGTTGGGGAGTATTGGAGAAAATAGGGGAATATTTACAAGCGGATATGGAGGCCAAATTCCATATTCGCAACAATATATATATACATATATATTGTAACGATTTTGGAGAAGTGTAACGGGTTTTGAGGAGTGTAACAATTTTGGAGGAAGGGTAACGGATGTGAAGAGTATGGTTTTGGTATGGTAACATCCTGGTAATGTAAATAATGGTCGCAGCCGTCCTCCTAATTAATTTCATAGAACATACACGCAGGTCACGATATATCTTTTAAATAGTGTATTTCCTTATTCCATGTAGGCTAAGTATGTGTTTTCCCACTAGATTGACTTTGCATTGTATCAAACAAAATAAGCGTAGGCCCTTCCAATTTCCCCAAAACCTCCCTTCCAATTGCCTTCCGCATTTTGGCTGGTTTTCTTCAAACCACCATTGGCCACGAGGTAAGGTTGGGGAAGAAAGGCGTGTCTCCACCTCGTCATAAGAAGCAAGGAGTGAACCAGCCCTAACAGCCAATCAACACCGCGGTGAGTGACCCGGTAGGCGCGCCCTCGGAGTCGGCGGCTTGATTTCGCTGGAGGTGATAAAAGCGACTGCAGGGGACTGCTTTACGAGTCCAGAAGAGAGATGACTGGAGATGAGCTGGAGAGGAGCAACGAGGCTGCACCAAAGAGAGGCCTTGAGAGATACGCTGGGGGATGACCTGGAAGAGGAGCGCAATCCACCGCAAGCCCTACCTACCTACCTACCTGCCTGCCTGCAATACCCCCCTGTCGTTGGAGAGACGCGCTGAACGGAGGGAGACGGCTCCACCCCAGGAAGAGGAGCAGGTGTGCCGAGCCAGCGCGTGACGGCCGCGGATACGCGACGGAGGTTTTCCCGCCAAAACCGCGAGGGGTGCTGCGGCCTCCGACCTTGCCTTCCTCCACGCGTCCACCTCAGCTATTCCTTCCTGCAATATCCACCGTGTGAGTGTGAACGTCCTGTCCTACTCGTTTGTCTTGGGGATTAAGTAAATGAAATAGAATAAGTTAACAATGCACTGTGTGACTGCTCTTTTCCATCTATTGCTGTAAATAATATTGGTCGCTCTAAAATATTGCTTGTGTGTGTATAATAAATCTGTTCTTCCTCCGTATTCTTCTTCTTCTTTTTCATTCTCTTGCGATCGCTTTAGAGATTTCCCGATTGAATATCCGTGGGGCGATCTGGTCAACGTCGGGTGAAATCGGGTTTTAATCGGGGAGTAACTGTTCGGACGCGGTTAAATACACCACCGCTCGGTCCATATAACATCTAAAAGCCGCGTCTGTAACAATTGGTTGTCAGGAGTTGGGATTCGGACCTGGGACTAAATTTGTTAGGCCCAAATTTTGGAACACCAATTGTGTTATAGTAACAATTGGTGTCGGGGAGTGAGATCGACCCGGAGCGCGCTGCACGCGCTCAAAATTATAAAGCGGACGAAATTGTGTTTTATAAAACCCGAATTTTTAGATCGCGCCATGGACAATCAAGGCGATCGGATGTCGGTGGGGGAGATAGACGGGTTAGGGGTAACCCAGGAACCAGGGGAAATGTATGTGGAAGAAAGGGAGGAGGAAAATGGCAATGTGGTTGCGGGAATTTCAGGTGCACAAAATGGCGCTCTAGCGCACGTGATTACAGCGGCGCCACATTTAGCCACGCCCATGGTCGCAGTCGGCGAACCGGAGATGCCAATGGATTTGAACCTTTTTTTTATACAAATGAAGGCCCTTATGGCCCAGAATAGTGAGCAATTGGGGGTAATGAGGAACCAATTGGGGGTAATGGGGAACCGGATGGATGCTCAGGGTGAGCGATTGGAGGACCAAATGGGGGTAATGGGGAACCGGATGGATGCTCAGGGTGAGCGATTGGAGGGCCAAATGAGGGGTACCGGTGAGGGATTAGACAAGAAATTTGAGGGATTAGACAATAAATTTGAGGGGTTAGACAATGGGATAGAAGGGGTGAAAAATGGGTTAATGGGGTTAGAAAATAGGATGGAGGACAAATTGCGGGAAATAGGGGAACAATCCGCCCGGGAAATCGAACAGATGGGGAACCAGATGGAGGAAATACGACGAGGGGTGAGTGAGGAGGTCTCGGGGCTGCGCGAGGAGGTAAAGCGAGGCGAAAAGCGTATAGAGAAAGAAGTGAGGAATAATACGGCTAAGTTACAAGGGGGAATAGAAGATCTGACGGAGGAGGTGGAGCAGCTGACAGAGGGACAAACTAAGTTAGTGGAGCAGGTTCAAAAGAACACGGCGGTACTAGGAGGGTTAAAGGCGACACAAAAAGAAATTAAAAACGAATTAATAGCGACGCAGAGGCAATGTCAGATGGTACGGGAGGAACTGACAATGAGGGTGGAAGAGGTGACAGAAGCAATGGAGACGAAGGACCGGGAGGTAAGGACGCACGTAGAAACGGTCACGGTAGCCTTAGAGGACGAACTTGAGGAGACGCACCGGGAAATAAAAGAGGTTAAACAAAAACTAGAGGAAGTGGGAGAAGAGGTGAGTGAAATTAAGAAGGGACGGACAGAAACTAAGAGAGAAATCCGGGAGGAGGTGATGGAATGTGTACAAGGTCTGTGTTCAAATCATGATGCGGTGCTCACGAACCAAATAAAAAGTTTGCAGGTGGCAGAGAAGGTGCGACGAGGTACGGAGGTGAGTGGCAATGTACATGATGTGAGGGGAGATTCAGTCGGCTTGGGGATTGGTTTGGATCCGGGTGTTCGTGAAAGGCCGTTGGTGAAGTGTGTGACAGGTCAGGTGTGCGAAAAAAGGGGTGTGCGAGAATGTCCGACCATGGGGTGTGTGAGGAAAAAGTGCACGCCGAGGAGTGAGTGTGCCGTCAAGAGTGAATTGGTCAAAGCGCGTGTGCGAGGGAGCACAGGGAAGCGCGGTGTGGTGAGTGTTACGGAGGAAGTAACGAAAAAGTGTGCGCGGGAGGACGCGCGAGAAAGGTGTGTAACGGACGGGTGCATGGGGAAAGCGCATGCTGTCAAGAGTAAGGGAGAATGCATGCCTGTGGTGAGTGTTACGGAGGAAGTAACGAAGAAGTGTGCGCGGGAGGATGCGCGAGAAAGGTGTGTAACGAACGGGTGCATGGGGAAAGCGCATGCTGTCAAGAGTAAGGGTGAGTGCGCGACTGAGAGTGGAGGTGAGAGTAGTGAGAGTGAAACGGAGCGTGAGCTGGTTGTGATAGGTGAGCGAGGATGTACACCTGGGATGGAAGGATGCACACCTGGAATGGTAGAGCGTGAGTGGGAATGCACGCTGGAATTGGTAGTGAGACACGTGGTTGGGTGTGCGGGTGAGAGCACACCTGTGATTGTCACAAAGGAGGTGACCGAGGAGGGGGCGCGAAGCGGTGTATTGGTGAGGTGTGCGAGCAACGAATGTGTGCCAAAGTGTTCGGTGGTCAGGTGTGTGACCAAGTCGGTGAGCGGAGTGAGTGTACCGAGGTGTGAAAGAAAAGGTACGAGGAGAATGGGAACGGCTGCATGTATGAGCAAGAAAGAGGTAGCGTATGCATGTAAGCCTGCAGGTGAAGCGTCGACGGTAACCGGGTTAAAGGTTAGGTCGACTTTTAGCCGGATCGGGCCCTCGGTGCGTGCCGGGCTTCGCGTGCCGCGAGAACCAGCGGAGATCCGAGCCACGGCGGGTTCGAAAGGACCGCCGTGCGCGATCCACGCTGGGCCTCGCGTGGAGCGGCCGCGTCCGGGCTCCACAAGGCGGAGCGGGCAGCTCGATAGGAAGGGTCGTCATGGCGACCGCTTCCTATTGAGACGTGCCGGCAGGTCGAGATCGGGACATTGGATGGCTCCACGCCGAAGTGGTGCATGGGATCTCGGCCCGGGTAAGCCTCCGTCCCTGCCCCGAATGCGGGACGTATCCAGCCGCTGGAAAAAAAAAAAAAACGACCCGCGTTCATTGCTCGGCTGTACGAAGCCGGGCTGGAGATGTGAATTGGCGCACCGAGAGGATGTAATAAGTAGACGGGTGATGTGAATTGGCGCACCGAGAGGATGTAATAAGTAGACGGGTGATGGTGATAGTGATAGTAGTGATTTGAAACGAAATTTAGAAAAGTGAATAGAATTGGCAGTAAATGGAAAATTTTTGAATTGTTGGATTTGGACGAGCGAAATTGGTAGTGAGAGACCCCCGATGTGGTGGGATGGCAAATCCACCATCCCTCACAGGTGGGGGCAAATGCGCTATAGATTATGGGGTTTATGGCAGTGAAAACGAGCCAGGGAGGGCTTGGATAATGATAGGGATCTAGCGAAGATGACCTTAGGTAACGATAAGGTTAGTTAGTGACTGATACCTGTAGTGGGGACGCAGGTAGGTTAGTGTGGTTGATAATGACGTGGGAGCGCAATAGTTTAAAGGGACGACTGGGAAGCGCAAGTTTCAGAGGGGAGAAGTTAGCTGAGATGATGCCGTGTGTGTGAGGATTGAACAGGTGAGAATTGAACAGGTGTGATTGCACAGGTGTGCAACTGAACAGGTGTGTGGAGCAGTGTATGAGGGAGTAGTGGTGATTGCGTGTTGTGTTGACCAAATGGTCCAGGAAGAAAGGAGGGTGCAGGTGGCACCAGGTATGATTGCACAGGTGTGCAACGACAGGTGAATGAAGAACAGGTGTATGTGGCTGTGTGGAATAAATGGTAGTGTGGAATATCTGGAGTATTGGAATGGATGGTCGTGGAGTGAGTATGGTGGAAATTGTGGAGTGGAGTGGATGGTGCGAAGGTGTGAATGGGGGAAGAGTGGACCCCCATCACGGATACCCGAGGCGGGTAGTGTAAGTGTTAGGTAGAGGGCACAGGTAAATTGTGGTTGGATATTGGCATCTGTGGTGCGGTTGGAAGAATGATGTTTGGATGGGTGCATTCGTGTTGTGGAAATGGCTGGGCGTGTAGCCTGTTAGTGTGTGTAGTTGGTTGGGCGCTCCACCACTGTGAGGATGTCGGCCAGGTGAGGCCGCAGGTGGGCTCTGGGAGCCGGTAGTAGTTGTTGTGGATGGGGCCCGAGGATCCGGAGGACGGACCCGGGTAGCCCAGTGCCAGAGGGCACCGAGTGGGGTGACAGAGCCAGGAGGGGCCTGCCCCAGTTAGATAGGTTAGGGTGAGGAGCTAGGTAAGCTCGGGTGGCAACTGCAGTGGTGGAGGTGTGCAGGTGGGTAGACCTGTTGGGAGAGGTACACGTCGCAGCCCAGAAATTGTGCTAGAGCACCGGGAGATGAATCGGGGGAGTGAGACCCCAAAAATTGAGGAGCACCACAGTTTGGCCAATGGGAATTGGTTATTAGAACCCATAGTGTAAGTTGGCCAATGAATTGGCAGGGAAAGACCCCGGGTAGTGTAAAGTGTGTTAAAATCATTTAGAGGATAGTTAGGATGAAGGATCTCCTCACACCATCTGCATCCACTCACCTGAGGTGACAGGTACTCCACACCATGCCATGTTTTGATTATTTTTTATGATGCAAATGTTTGGATTGTGAGACGCATCATGACGTGGGTGTGACATTGTGCGTAATTCCATCTCTCCCTCCTTATGAGGATTGATGATGAATTGGTGATGGCAAATTTTGAAGTAACGGGATTGTGGAGACGAATTTGGTATAGGGGAAATATGGGGAAGACGTGACAGTAGTGACGAATTTGTAAATGGGTAGATTTTGTAAATATGGGGTAAGAGCAAGGGTAGTGTAGGTGACAGGGGGGTGACGTACGGTAGGGACGAGCTTTCTCACTTCGCCCTCCGTACGCATTTCACCTTGCATTGCCTTGTTTGACGTGTACCCTTGTGACCTTACCCCTCGCTCAATTGTCTTTCTTTTGTCTCCCACATGACCTGTGCGCCATTGGGTGCCGATGGGAGCGTGCGTGAGGTGGCCATTGTGCGCCCGAGATTCCCAGAACCAGCATGCATTGCGTTGATGTACCACTTTATGGACCGCTGTTCTGCGGCCAAGTACCACTTGATGGACCCCAGGTTCTGGGGCAGGGCACCTCTGTTGGAAACCGGCCATAGTGGCCAGGGAATCTTGCTTGCGGACCTCGGTAAGGTGGCACCTATGCCAAAGAGGTGGACCACCCTTAGTTGGCCCCTGAGGCCCTAAATAAAAAAGGACACAAGTTGTGCTTTTTATTATGTCCAAATAGGCCGCATGAAGCCTGAAGACGTCGGGAAGAACATCGGCCCAGCAGAGAAAGAGAAGACCACCACCAGTTGTTTTGTTGTGTTTATTATGAACCATGGTAACCGCACCGGATGGTGTTTTTGGGTGCTTTGTGGTGTTTGGGTGCTTTTGGGTGCTTTGGTGGTATTGGTACTGGTGCATCGATGCAATGCGTGCTGTCTCCTCCCTCCCAACAGGAATTTCTTTTTCTTGTTCCCTAAAAAGAAAAAAAAAAAAAGAGAAAAACACAGGTCCTGGGTTGCGTTGTAAATAAGAAATCACGTCATTGTAAATAATGCTCCCCACCGTAAATGTATAGTTTCAGAATAATTCCGTAATTCGGTTAGCTGTGGGCTTGAGTCTGTTAGACAGGATGCAATGCAATAGGGGGACATACTTATTTGTGTTTTAAAATTCTCACACTCAGGGTCAGGTTAATTGTAGAGGGAATTACACCTACATGTCACACTCAGTTAAGTCTAGTAGGCCCGAGGACGTGCCTGAAGAAAGGAGGGTGCAGTGTAACGATTTTGGAGAAGTGTAACGGGTTTTGAGGAGTGTAACAATTTTGGAGGAAGGGTAACGGATGTGAAGAGTATGGTTTTGGTATGGTAACATCCTGGTAATGTAAATAATGGTCGCAGCCGTCCTCCTAATTAATTTCATAGAACATACACGCAGGTCACGATATATCTTTTAAATAGTGTATTTCCTTATTCCATGTAGGCTAAGTATGTGTTTTCCCACTAGATTGACTTTGCATTGTATCAAACAAAATAAGCGTAGGCCCTTCCAATTTCCCCAAAACCTCCCTTCCAATTGCCTTCCGCATTTTGGCTGGTTTTCTTCAAACCACCATTGGCCACGAGGTAAGGTTGGGGAAGAAAGGCGTGTCTCCACCTCGTCATAAGAAGCAAGGAGTGAACCAGCCCTAACAGCCAATCAACACCGCGGTGAGTGACCCGGTAGGCGCGCCCTCGGAGTCGGCGGCTTGATTTCGCTGGAGGTGATAAAAGCGACTGCAGGGGACTGCTTTACGAGTCCAGAAGAGAGATGACTGGAGATGAGCTGGAGAGGAGCAACGAGGCTGCACCAAAGAGAGGCCTTGAGAGATACGCTGGGGGATGACCTGGAAGAGGAGCGCAATCCACCGCAAGCCCTACCTACCTACCTACCTGCCTGCCTGCAATACCCCCCTGTCGTTGGAGAGACGCGCTGAACGGAGGGAGACGGCTCCACCCCAGGAAGAGGAGCAGGTGTGCCGAGCCAGCGCGTGACGGCCGCGGATACGCGACGGAGGTTTTCCCGCCAAAACCGCGAGGGGTGCTGCGGCCTCCGACCTTGCCTTCCTCCACGCGTCCACCTCAGCTATTCCTTCCTGCAATATCCACCGTGTGAGTGTGAACGTCCTGTCCTACTCGTTTGTCTTGGGGATTAAGTAAATGAAATAGAATAAGTTAACAATGCACTGTGTGACTGCTCTTTTCCATCTATTGCTGTAAATAATATTGGTCGCTCTAAAATATTGCTTGTGTGTGTATAATAAATCTGTTCTTCCTCCGTATTCTTCTTCTTCTTTTTCATTCTCTTGCGATCGCTTTAGAGATTTCCCGATTGAATATCCGTGGGGCGATCTGGTCAACGTCGGGTGAAATCGGGTTTTAATCGGGGAGTAACTGTTCGGACGCGGTTAAATACACCACCGCTCGGTCCATATAACATCTAAAAGCCGCGTCTGTAACAATATATATATATATATACAGACTTGGCATTTAATATGGAATTTTTTTTTTTTCTTGACTTGGGTTTACTTTCTTAACTCAGTATATCAATCTGGTGAGTTTCTTTTACACTTTGGTGATTTATTTGTTAAAAGAACCATGTCACTGATTGTCTGTCACAGCAAGAAGTCAACAACAGGATTATATCACAGGTGGCGTGGCAAAATGTACGGACACGTGCATTTGATGATTGGCTTCACAGTCGGGTATACAAGGGTTGTTGCGTTCTGTATTAGTGGAAAACAACTGCTGCACGTCTCCAAAAGTTATTGCCGCTTCCTCTGGAGATGGTCCGTCAACTCGACAATGCTGTTTGTCATGGAGTGGTGGCTTTACGAAATTACGGCATGAAACAGCGTGCTATTGCTCGGCAGTATGGCATGACTCAAGGTCAGGTGTCAAAGATCCTGAAATGAAATGCTCAGAGGGGTGACGCTACTCCAATACCGAGGCCAGGACGTCCCCGCAGAACCACAAGGAAGGATGATCGCCAGCTGCACCGGTTAGTCCGCAATGGCCGTACCAAGTCAGCTAATCGGCTTAGGGCTGAGTGGCAGCAACTGACAAATGTGCCTGTATCCAGAAGGCTAGTCAACCAACGACTGGTTGAAGCAGGCTATCATGCCAGGCGTCCCCTGAGAAAGCCACGCCTGACCAGACAAAACCGCCAGCGCCGATTGCAGTGGGCCAGGGAGCACCGTCAATGGCAGCCAGGACACTGGAATCACGTGATTTTCAGTGACGAGTCTAGATTTCTGGTCTATCGTCAAGATGGCCACGTCCGAGTGCGCAGATAAGTGCATGAAGCCTACAACGAAGATTGTATAGTGCCAGGAGTCCAAGCTGGAGGTGGTGGGGTGACCGTTTGGGCTGCTTTTCATGCAGGGGGCAAAACTCACCTGGTTGTTCTGAATGGAAACCTGAACCAGTTCAAGTACAGGGCCATTCTGGAAGAAACATTGCTTGCATTTGCTCGTGCAGCCTTTCGAGGAAACTTTGTCTTCCAAGATGACAATGCATGGCCTCATCGTGCTCGCATGATCCAACACTTTCTTGCTGACCATGGTGTAGAGCATATGGAGTGGCCTGCCATGTCCCCGGATATGAATCCGATAGAGAACTTGTGGGCAGAATTAACGCGTCAAATCGACCACTTGGACCAGCAGCCGACCTCTGTGCGTGAATTGCAGCAGGCTATTGTCACTGCATGGCAAGCAGTTCCTGTCCATACCTTGGCAAATCTCGTGAACAGCATGCCTCGACGTGTACGTGCTCTCCTGAATGCTCGTGGGGGTTACACGAAGTACTGAACTGCAATTTTACTGTCCGTAATCCCAGTCGTAATTTAACTTTTGTTTTTGTTAAAAAATTTTTTGGCTAATGTGCAAAATAAAGAGATACTTCTGGAAAACGTACAGAAGTTTAGCACAGTACTGTCCATGAATTGAGTTCGATATCAGTTTACATCACTTTCAAGGATCAATTTATTTGTTTGGAAATGTCAAATGTGGTTTTTGTTTCTTTTTTGAAGGTCACATTAACAAAATCTAGAATAATTTCAGCATAATTCCAATGAACTTTTGGTTCTTAGACATCTTGAAAAGTAAGTTCACCCCCACAAAAAAAATATTCCATATTAAATGCCAAGTCTGTATATATATATATATATATATATATATATATATATATACACAAAGAATTAAGTTAAGCACCCCTACACAACGAATTAAGGTAAGCACCCCCTAATATATATTCTTTGTGTATATGTATACATTGGCATATATTCTAAGGTATGTGAGATCAAATAATGATTGGTATGACATTAGCAATTATCCATTGATGAAATGCAGATGAGTGCACTCATCCGTGACGCCCATCGCTCGTGCAGCACGTGTTATCATCCACGTGGTCGTGATTTTCTGTAAATGCACTATCATCACGGGTTATTGCAAGTCACGCCTGAGCTCGTGTGGGGGTTACATGGTCATTTTCTCGTAATGGTGGCTCGTAGACGGTTGTCGGACGGAGAACGATGGCGGATAATAGGCATGATCGAGTCCGGAATGTCCAGAAAAGCTGTAGCTCGAACGTTTGGTTACCACCATTCGGTGATCAGTCGGTTGGTGCAGAAACACCAGGAAACGGATGCGGTGAAGGACCGTCCAAGGTCTGGAAGACCTCGCGTGACAACAGTCCGCCAAGATAGAGCGCTTTTGAGACTGGTGCGACGATATCCCTTCGCCTCGAGCCATTTCCTGAAGGACAACTGGCTGCCCAACAGAAGGCTATGTCACCGTACCGTGAGGAACCGCCTGAAATCGGCCGGTTTAAGGTCAGGACGAGTGATCAAGCGTCCAAGGCTACTCGAACGACATCAGAGGGAGCGTTTGGCATGGTGCCTAGCGCGACGTGGATGGAACATCCGGTCTTGGAGGCGAGTTCATTGGTCGGATGAAAGCCTGTTCTTGCTGTACGTGACAGATGGGCGTGTTCGGGTGTGGCGCCACAAAAACACCGCGTATGCACCTAAAAACATTCAACCAACGGTACCCTTTGGTGGTGGCTCGATTATGGTCTGGGGATGCTTCTCCCATGACTGTAAGTTGGACCTGATAACTGTGCGAGGTAACCTCAACGGAGAGCGATATGCCGAGGAAATCCTGAATACCACCGTAATCCCGCACTTCGATGACCACACCCTCGCCAGCAGACCCATCTTCATGGATGACAACGCCAGGCCTCACCGTGCGAGACGCGTCCGAGCCTTGCTGGAGCAAGGTGCTGTGACAACCATCCCCTGGCCTGCGTACAGTCCTGACCTGAACCCCCTCGAGCACGTTTGGGACATGTTGGGACGACAAATTGCGAAGATGGTCCCTCCAATAGCCAATCTGGATGAATTGGAACGTGCATTACATCGGGAATGGAACAACCTGCCACAGCAACGCATACGACGGCTTACAGGGTCTATGAGACGTAGGGTTGAGTCAGTGATCCGATCACGTGGGTCCTACACACGTTATTGACGCAAAGATCGCTAGAGGTCTTCTCAGAACAATGACTGTACGTTAGAAAACATAAACGTCATCCACACTGTCCGTGATGGACCTATAGCTCCATACTTAAATTGAGGTGAAAATATGCCTAAAATTCCCAAAAAATTTCACCTTAAATTATTCAGAATAAAATATTGAAAACGGCATGATTGTTATGTTTTTATGTGACCATAATATCACTTCTCCAGAAAATATAGCAATATCATGGGTATATTACACTGTTTTGACGACAACAAACTTGTAATGTGCGAGGTTGTAAAAAAACGGGGGGGGGGGTGCTTAACTTAATTCTTTGTGTATATATAAAGCCCGAAATCTGGATTGGCGGCTCTGCTTGATGTTTAGCCAATGGGGACCAATGAATAAATCTCTGTCTGTTGACAGAGTGGCCGGGCTGAAGCCTCCAGAAGACCCTTTGGGTCGGAGGTGACGCTTTGGTCTAGGACTTCGGTCCACAGGAGATCGGGACAGCGCTCGTCACGCTGTTATGTTCGTTGATTATATATATATATATCTATATTATAATAGCCGTAGATGATTCTGTCTGTCTGTCTGTCTGTCTATCTGTTGGGTGTCTGTCCGGGGTGTGGCTTACTCGGTTTGCAGAGTAGCTCCACCCATAGCTCCACCCATTCTGGGAGTGGCTATAAACAAATATCCACCATTTTATTAACTCGCATAGCTTTGAGTCCTGTTTTGTAGGCCCGTGGTGTCTTGCTCTCCCCCAGTTTTATTTCAAATCAAATTCGATAAATCATTTCATTTTTCACAGTCGCTAACATAGTTTTAGACTCGGTTGAAAAAAAACGGGAAGAAAATCCGATGAAAGTTGCCGTTTATAGAACGAAATGAATTCTCAAAGGCCTGTAACTTCAAGGCCATTGAGTCTCTCTCACGCCTTTATCTCCAATCTAACTCACCATATGATTTCATTTTTATCGATGGTTTTACTTTTAGACTCGGTGTCAGCAATAATTGAGAACAATCCACACACGCGGGAAAATGCAGAGATATATTTTTTTAAATCGCGTCATGGTGTATCATACACCGCCCAACATGACACCGCCGGCAATGTGTCGATATATATTAAAAATTCGCTTTTGCTTTTCCGTTATGATATATTACTATTTCGTTTGATGATAGTCGTCACAAAAACGTCAACAATGATGCCGACATATATTTCTTCGTTTTTATTTCATTCAACATATTAGCCGGAAGTAAAATATGTTTCAGGAAATTACCGAGAGATATTTCTTCGTTTTTTTTATTAGTTATGTGCGCATACACTTTAAATAGGTTTATTTGAAATCTTTAATTTTCCACAAACATTCCACACACGCGGGAAAATGCAGAGATATATTTTTTTAAATCGCGTCATGGTGTATCATACACCGCCCAACATGACACCGACGGCAATGTGTCGATATCTATTTTAAATTCGATATATCATTTCATTTTTCACAGTCGCTAACATAGTTTTAGACTCGGTTGAAAAAAAACGAGAAGAAAATCCGATGAAAGTTGCCGTTTATAGAACGAAATGAATTCTCAAATGCCTGTAACTTCAAGGCCATTGAGTCTCTCTCACGCCTTTATCTCCAATCTAACTCACCATATGATTTCATTTTTATCGATGGTTTTAGAGTCGGTGTCAGCAATAATTGAGAACATTCCACACACGCGGGAAAATGCAGATATATTTTTTAAAATCGCGTCATGGTGTATCATACACCGCCTAACATGACACCGACGGCAACGTGTCGATACATATTAAAAATTCGATATATCATTTCATTTTTCACAGTCGCTAACATAGTTTTCGACTCGGTTGAAAAAAAACGGGAAGGAAATCCAATGAAAGTTGCCGTTTATAGAACGAAATGAATTCTCAAACGCCTGTAACTTCAACTTCAAGGCCATTGAGTCTCTCTCACGCCTTTATCTCCAATCTAACTCACCATATGATTTCATTTTTATCGATGGTTTTGGACTCGGTGTCAGCAATAATTGAGAACATTCCACACACGCGGGAAAATGCAGAGATATATTTTTTAAAATCGCGTCATGGTGTATCATACACCGCCCAACATGACACCGACGGCAACGTGTCGATGTATATTAAAAATTCGCTTTTGCTTTTCCGTTAAGATATATTACTTTTTCGTTTGATGACAGTCGTCACAAAAACGTCAACAATGATGCCGACATATATTTCTTCGTTTTTATTTAATTCAACATTATTAGCCGGAAGTAAAATATGTTTCAGGAAATTACCGAGAGATATTTCTTCGTTTTTTAAAATTAGTTATGTGCGAATACACTTTAAATAGGTTTATTTGAAATCTTTAATTTTCCACAATATAATTTACTTGCCATTTATCATTTGATGATTACGAGACAAATTCCTCTTGAGGATCGTGACAATTCATGCGCTGCGTGGAAACTTCTATTTCCAAAATGAATGAGACGATCGATGAAGAACGCAGACTTGAACAGGATGCAGCAAGAAAACGAATGAGACGGGCGAACGAGTCCATCGACGAACGTCAATGCAAACTTGCGGGGTCACCCGTGGGAATCCCACGGGCATGGATGTGTGTGACATTTCGACATATTGAGTTAGATGCTGCACATTCATTTTTACAAAATGGTTACTGGCAAGTCATCAGATCCAGAAATGGTGTAAAAACCACCGTTTAGAGGCCATTTTTCCCCGCAAAGCGGGGGTTGGCCTTTTCGGGGACCGTGGTAGTTGTTGTTTTTTTGTCCCCTTTTTGAAGCAATGTTTTACGGCCGGATGCCCTTCCTGACGCCAACCCTTTTTGCCGCCTTCAACGACAAACAGGGAATTACCAGTGAACTGGTACTCAATTAGCCGACCTCGGAAGGATGACAGGCTGAGTCAACCCCCCTGGCATTAATTCGGCGATCGACCGAGATTCGAACCCAGGATCCTAAGCCGGCACCCTAGCCGCTAGCCCAACACCAGAAATGGTGTCATGAACACAATTTATTTACGCACAAGCACAAAAGCAAGACGGGCCGATTTCCGATTCCGACGGGCCGACGGGCGAGACGGGCCGATTTCCGATTCCGACGGGCCGATTTGGAGCAAGAAAAAGAACGAGACGGGAGAAAAAGGAGAGAAACGAGACGGGGAAAGCCGATTGGAGAGGCGAGTGAGGCGCGATTGGAGAGGAGTGTGAGGCGCGATTGGAGAGGAGTGTGAGGCACGATTGGAGAGGAGTGTGAGGCGTGATTGGAGAGGAGTGTGAGGCACGATTGGAGAGGAGTGATTGGAGGGGAGTGTGAGGCACGATTGGAGAGGAGTGTGAGGCACGATTGGAGAGGAGTGTGAGGCGCGATTGGAGAGGAGTGTGAGGCGCGATTGGAGAGGAGTGTGAGGCGCGATTGGAGAGGCGTGTGAAGGATTGGAGAGGAGAGGAGTGTGAGGGATTGGAGAGGTGAGGGATTGGAAAGGAGAGGGATGTGAGGGTTTGGAGAGGAGAGGAGTGCTAGGTGGAGAGAGGAGAGTGTCAGGTGGAGACAGGAGAGTGTCAGGTGGAGACAGGAGAGTGTCAGGTGGAGAGGAGTGAGGGGTCACATATTATGTGAAATAACTAAATTCACACCATTTCTGGATCTGATGACTTGCCAGTAACCATTTTGTAAAAATGAATGTGCAGCATATAACTCAATATGTCGAAATGTCACACACATCCATGCCCGTGGGATTCCCACGGGTAACCCCGCTAGTATATATATATATATATGTATATTGTATATATATATATATATATATATATATATATATATATATATATATATATATATATATATATATATATATATATATATATATATATATACAGACTTGGCATTTAATATGGCATATTTTTTTTGTTGGGGTGAACTTACTTTTCAAGATGTCTTAGACCAAAAGTTCATTGGAATTATGTTGAAATTATTCGAGATTTTGTTAATGTGACCTTCAAAAAAGAAACAAAAACCACATTTGACATTTCGAAACAAATAAATTGATCCTTGAAAGTGATGTAAACTGATATCGAACTCAATTCATGGACAGTACTGTGCTAAACTTCTGTACGTTTTCCAGAAGTATCTCTTTATTTTGCACATTAGCCAAAAATTTTTTTAACAAAAACAAAAGTTAAATTACGACTGGGATTACGGACAGTAAAATTGCAGTTCAGTACTTCGTGTAACCCCCACGAGCATTCAGGAGAGCACGTACACGTCGAGGCATGCTGTTCACGAGATTTGCCAAGGTATGGACAGGAATTGCTTGCCATGCAGTGACAATAGCCTGCTGCAATTCACGCACAGAGGTCGGCTGCTGGTCCAAGTGGTCGATTTGACGCGTTAATTCTGCCCACAAGTTCTCTAACGGATTCATATCCGGGGACATGGCAGGCCACTCCATATGCTCGACACCATGGTCAGCAAGAAAGTATTGGATCATGCGAGCACGATGAGGCCGTGCATTGTCATCTTGGAAGACAAAGTTTCCTCGAAAGGCTGCACGAGCAAATGGAAGCAATGTTTCTTCCAGAATGGCCCTGTACTTGAACTGGTTCAGGTTTCCATTCAGAACAACCAGGTCAGTTTTGCCCCTGCATGAAAAGCAGCCCAAATGGTCACCCCACCACCTCCAGCTTGGACTCTTGGCACTATACAATCTTTGTTGTAGGCTTCATGCACTTGTCTGCGCACTCGGACGCGGCCATCTTGACGATAGACCAGAAATCTAGACTCGTCACTGAAGATCACGTGATTCCAGTGTCCTGGCTGCCATTGACGGTGCTCCCTGGCCCACTGCAATCAGCGCTGGCGGTGTTGTCTGGTCAGGCGTGGCTTTCTCAGGGGACGCCTGGCACGATAGCCTGCTTGAACCAGTCATTGGTTGACTAGCCTTCTGGATACAGGCACATTTGTCAGTTGCTGCCACTCAGCCCTAAGCCGATTAGCTGACTTGGTACGGCCATTGCGGACTAACCGGTGCAGCTGGCGATCATCCCTCCTTGTGGTTCTGCGGGGACGTCCTGGCCTCGGTATTGGAGTAGGGACACCCCTCTGAGCATTTCGTTTCAGGATCTTTGACACCTGCCCTTGAGTGATGCCATACTGCCGAGCAATAGCACGCTGTTTCATGCCGTAATTTCGTAAAGCCACCACTCCATGACAAACAGCATTGTCGA
Organism: Myxine glutinosa; assembly: GCF_964187855.1. Classification (NCBI taxonomy): domain Eukaryota; kingdom Metazoa; phylum Chordata; class Myxini; order Myxiniformes; family Myxinidae; genus Myxine; species Myxine glutinosa. The sequence goes on along the minus strand of NC_136270.1, from coordinate 25,300,635 downwards.
GTTGACGGACCATCTCCAGAGGAAGCGGCAATAACTTTTGGAGATGTGCAGCAGTTGTTTTCCACTCATACAGAACGCAACAACCCTTGTATACCCGACTGTGAAGCCAATCATCAAATGCACCTGTCCGTACATTTTGCCACGCCACCTGTGATATAATCCTGTTGCTGACTTCTTGCTGCGACAGACAATCAGTGACATGGTTATTTTAACAAATAAATCACCAAAGTGTAAAAGAAACTCACCAGATTGATATACTGAGTGAAGAAAGTAAACCCAAGTCAAGAAAAAAAAAAAATTCCATATTAAATGCCAAGTCTGTATATATATATATATATATATATATATCTATCTATAATTCCAGTAATCTCTGTGTGTGTGTGTGTCTGTCTGTGTGTTTGTTTGTCTGTGACCGCTGTTTCTCGACAACCACGGGTCCGATATACTTGAAACTTGCCAGGTATATTGCTGGGGACCCGAGGATGTGCCTTTTCAAGGTTTCATATTAATCGGACAATTACTTACCGAGATATGTCCAAAAAACGCTTCAACCAATCAGAGAGCAGCGAACTAGCGCGTGTGCCGAACGTGGCGGACACACTCTGCCTCGGATGGCACATTTGAGAGCGTATTCATTTATTTCACGTTTGCAAACTATGTTGGCGCTATGTTGGCGTTAAACGATGTTTTAAAACTAATAAAAACGAATTTGCGATTCATTCGCTTTCCTGCGCGTTTGTGTACGCGATGGCGATTTCTTTACCAAACTCCGGAAGCCGTTCGCTTTGGACCGAACCATTTCATGTAAATAGAGGGGGGGGTTCTGTGGTCGTTGCGAATGGACCAAACCATTCATGTAAATAGAGGGGGGGGATTGTCACTGTACTCGCAAGCCGTTCGCCGTTCGCTTTGGCGTTGCGAATGGACCAAACCATTTCATGTAAATAGAGGGGGGGGATATAATTTTAGATAGATATATAGTACGGGCATATATATAGTACGGGCATGCCCTAGTATATATAGCGTTGTGAATATGAGAATGTTTTTTTTATTTTGTTGTGGTGGTAAAATGTTGTAAAAGGTTGTTGTAAAAGGTTGTTGTAAAATGTCACCCCTCCTCCCTCCGTTGTGGTTGTATAAAGGTCAAAGGGCGTTCCCGTAGTTAGTCCATAAAAAAACATACATGCAGGACACGATACGTCAATAACATCCTGACTCTGCTTTTCTTTTGACAGTTATATCTTATTCTGTGTTTTAGGATATAGACGGGTCAATATACTGCCTGACCCCAAAAAAATTGCAAATTTTTGTTTTATGCTTATTTCTAGTAGTTTATGAAGTGGAAGACAACATATTAAAAGTTGGACAATTTTGACGCATGGGAAAGTCCCTCAGTGACGTCAGAAAACAAGATGGCTGCCGGCAGATAAAACGTAAAAAAATTGACTGATAATCATCAGACCACTAACAATTTAAAGTTAATTTTGCACCAATATTTGTATTATGATCGTTGCTGGTAGTTTATGCAGTGCTAATCCTGCGACCATTCACAATTTAAAGTAAATATTTGCACAAATATATGTTCTTTGATTGTTTCTGCCAGTCTATGACATGGAAAGCAACATATAAAAAATTGGACAATTTTGACACATGTGGAAGTACCATATGCCTTCTAGTCTTAGATTCCAGTTTCATCGTCCTCCTCCTCCTCCTCTATGTCTGGTTCAACACTCATATTGTCACAGTTGCTGTCCTGGCAATGTCCACATGCACTGGTGCACTCTAATCCATGCTTCCTACATGAACACCTTAGTGTTTTGCACCCCCCTGAACAGTTGCAGTGAATCATCTGAAGTAGTATGTCTGGAGCAGGGCTTTTGTCTGTCATCACTGGAACAAGTTTTCCTCCTTCTACCTTCCATCCCCACTCCGTTGGCTCCATTCCACAACAAAGGCCCATCCATTCCATTACCTGGTAATAGGTCCGCAGAGAATGAAACTTGCAGGCAGCGGATGTGGGTGGCAGTCTTTCAGGAGTGACAAATGCCTTAGCCCTTGCAACCTTTTTGCAGAGAATGTTGTATCTGATCGATGCCAATGAGTCGTTCTGATTTGCTTCAAACAATGCCACCATTGCTCTGCAGCCTGCAGTTTCAATAACATCCTGACTCTGCTGTGGTTTACAGAACACCTTTGAGCTGTCTATCAGTTTGGCTGGCTGGCGCAGGATGTTTTTTGCCTCAAAAAGAGACATTGGGTATGGGCAGAGTTCATATTTCATCACTTCACCTATCTGGAGATCTCCCGTCTGTGACACCACTAAGAACCTCTGGAATAGTAACGCTGGATCTATTGTGCTTCTATAACCTATAGATCTATAACCCTCTTCCTTAACTTCAGTGCCGCAGAAAAGGCAATGTGTTTTACTGTCATATGGTCCCAGGGAAATGCGAGCACTCCTCTTGACTGATGGACCTGATTCCGCATGATCCTTCTTGGTTAAAGCAATGTCCTTTTTGTTTATGTGATTCACTCGGCATGATTTGTGAAAACTGGTACCAGCTAGAATTCTGATGTCAACACCCCTTTCGGCACTTGCACGGTTGATGCCTTCTGCTCCTTTCTCACGAACTGATACTGTTTCCTCACAGTCCAATCCCCTTTGGCATAAAGGGCAGGTCTCTTTACCATATAAAGAGTTCATTTTCTATCTCTGAAAATACAAAAATGAGATCTTTTAGAAGCATGCAGTCAATTTACATTGGCCATATACATTGAATGCCATCAGAGCATTCTCCGCCCCTGAAACTGAGATATTTATGTAAGATATATATTAGGAGGAAACATACTATGGAATAATCTGCATAGTGGTCATCCCATTGCTTTCTGCATCTGAAATGAATTATATACAAGGGCTCTGTTGCTTAGTCACAAGGTGCACCAGGAAAAGATATGTATAGTCCAGAAGAAAAACATACTGATAGAACCCCCCCCCCCCCCTTCCCCCAATCAACTGGTCCCATTCCTATTAAATAAATATGCATCCCCACAACTCTAGAACCTGGAAAATAAATACCATCATACACTACAGTTGTAGGAGTACAAAATACATGTAGAATATATGGGGCAATTGTATGCATAGGCCTACCTGTCTTTTTGCTACTGCCTTGGCCTTGGTTGTATTGTACTGTATCTCCTTGGTTGTATTGTATTGTATCTCCAATGTTTACCATACAACGTTGTCCAATTGAGTCCTAATTAGGTGTAATTAACTCATTCATGTGGAGTTGTTACTCAGTCAAGCTGCACAACTACCAGTGAGGAATTAGGTCATTAGCCTACATGCTGGGAGGTCATATTGTTAAAGACATGTGTCAGGTAGCAGATGTAAACATTGTTAAAGACACGAAACAAGTGTTATAAAATGTTGCCTTTGCAGCTGGTCTCAGTGGAACAAATTAATTTATATAAACAAAAAGAAACAAAAATAAAAAACCAAAGACGTTTTCGACGTAGTGAATCGTGCATGGTTTTGTGACATTTTTATCATGTCAAAATTTTTTACTTTCCCATGGTCCATTTATGTCCAACTTTTGATATGTTCCTAAGTAAGTCTTAAAATATAAGGAAATGCAATAAAACTAAAATTTGCAATTTTTTTGGGGTACGGCTGTTCTGGTTGTATATTGACCCGTCTAATAAGGCTGTGTCTCCCATTAATTGAAGTACTCCATTGCACCAGTGAAAGAGAATAGATCCCCTTTCATTCCGATCCCCAAAAATCCCCATTTCCTTCACATCCCCCTTCCGTGATTGCTGAGCCCTCGATTCCCAATCACCTCCCCTCCAATAACCGCCATTAACCACGAGGCTCGAGTCAGGGAAGAAAGGCGTGTCTCCACCTCGTCAGAGGAGGGGAGGGGCGCGCCCGCCCGTCGTCGTCCGGGGCGGAGCCCGAGGGTCGTGCGACCAGCCAGGGCCGAGGTGAGCGCCCCGATGGGCGTGTCCAAAGCGCCGGGGGCGTGATCGCTGGGGGCGCTATAAAAGGGCGCAACCGGAAGTGGAGAAAAAGAAGAAGAAAGAGAGATGCACTCTGGGTTGGAAAAAGAAGGGTTGTGAAGAGAGGAGGAGTTGGTTGCAAGGAGTTGGTCACAGTCGGTTGCCAGAGAGGGGAGTCGGTGGTGAGAAGTGAGAGAAGCAAGAAAGAGTTGAGGGTTGAGGGTTGAGGGACCAGACCAGTGAGACAAGTCCTGGGAACGCAGCGGACGGAGGCCGCCGCAGCAGCGACACCCGGCAACCGCCAAAGGGGGCCTGAACGGCGGTTTGGAGCAGGGCCAACAAAAAGGAACGGCGGCTGCCAAACGCACGATTGAGCTGCAAGACCCCCCCTTGGACCTTTCCTCTCCCGCCAGCCATCCACCTTCTGCCATCCCTGGCATTCCCCGCGTGAGTCAGCGTTCTGTTTGTTCTGTCCTGGGATATAAGTTAAGTCTGTAGGTAAGCTAAATTTGCACTGTGTCACCTGCGTCTTGTGCTTGTAAATAAACGTGACATCTGTCTTTTTGCTTGTGTGTAAATAGTAGGAATAAATGTAGTAGTATTTCAAACCTTTTTTTGTCTCCGTTTTCCTCTTGCATTGCGTCGCTTTTGTCTTTTCCCTCATTGAGCAGCTAGGGTGCGATACAACCAACGTTCGGGTGGAATCGGGTGAGTTTTGTTAGGTCGCGGTTTTAAACCACCGCTCGGTCTATAACATCCTAACCGCGATCAGTAACAATTGGTGTCGGGGAGTGAGATCGACCCGGAGCGCGCTTCACGCGCTCAAAATTATAAAATACCGAAATTTGTTTTGTTTTAAAGGAAAAGCCCGAATTTTGAAATCGCGCCATGGCTGTCCAAGGCGACGGGATGCCGGTGGGAGAGATAGAGGGGTTAGAAGTAACCCAGGACTTCGGGGAAGAAAGGGAGGAGGAAAATGGCAATGTGGTTGCGGGAATTTCAGGTGCACAAAATGGCGCTCTAGCGCACGTGATTACAGCGGCGCCACATTTAGCCACGCCCATGGTCGCGGTAGTCGAACCGGAGATGCCAATGGATTTGAACCTTTTTTTTATACAAATGAAGGCCCTTATGGCCCAGAATAGTGAGCGATTGGAGGGCCAAATGGGGGTAATGGGGAACCGGATGGATGCTCAGAGTGAGCAATTGGGGGTGATGGGAAACCAAATGGGGGTAATGGGGAACCGGATGGATGCTCAGAGTGAGCAATTGGGGGTGATGGGAAACCAAATGGGGGTAATGGGGAACCGGATGGATGCTCAGGGTGAGCGATTGGAGGGCCAAATGGGGGTAATGAGGGACGAAGCGAGGGGTACCGGTGAGGGATTAGAAAAGAAATTTGAGGGATTAGACAAGAAATTTGAGGGGTTAGACAATGGGATAGAAGGGGTGAAACATGGGTTAACGGGGGTGGAAAACAGAATGGCTGCCCAGGAGAATCAGTTAGAGGGGGTGAAAAATGGGTTAATGGGGTTAGAAAATAGGATGGAGGACAAATTGCGGGAAATAGGGGAACAATCTGCCCGGGAAATCGAACAGATGGGGAACCAGATGGAGGAAATACGACGAGGGGTGAGTGAGGAGGTCTCGGGGCTACGCGAGGAGGTAAAGCGAGGCGAAAAGCGTATAGAGAAAGAGGTGAGAAATAATACGGCAAAGTTACAGGGGGGAATGGAAGATCTGACGAAAGGAGTAGAACAGCTGACAGTGGGACAAAAGGAACTAGCGGACCAAGTGGAAAAGAACACTGCAATCATCGGGGGTTTAAAAGCAACACAAAAGGACATTAAAAATGAATTAATAGCGACACAAAAGGAATGTCAAATGGTACATGAGGGATTGACGAAGAGGTTGGAAGAGGTGACAGAAGTAATGGAGACGAAGGACCGGGAGGTAAGGACGCACATAGAAACGGTTAAAGTAGCGATGGAGGAAGAAATCGAGGGGGCGCACCGGGAGCTGAAGGAGGTAAAGGAAAAATTAGAGGAGGTGGAAGAAGGGGTGAGTGAAATTAAGAAGAGACGGACAGAAACTAAGAGGGAGATAAAGGAGGAAGTCATGGAATATGTACAAGGTCTGTGTTCAAATCATGATGCGGTGCTCACTAACCAAATAAAAAGTTTGCAGGTGGCAGAGGAGGTGAGACGAAGTACGGAGGTGAGTGGCAATGTATATGATGTGAGGAAAGCTTCAGTCGGCTTGGGGATTGGTTTGGATCCGGGTGTTCGTGAAAGGCCGTTGGTGAAGTGTGCGACAGGTCTGGTGTGCGAAAAAAGAGGTGTGCGAGAATGTCCGACCATGGGGTGTGTGAGGAAAAAGTGCACGCCGAGGAGTGAGTGTGCCGTCAGGAGTGAGCCGGTCGTAGCGCGTGTGCGAGGGAGCACAGGGAAGCGCAGTGTGGTGAGTGTTACGGAGGAAGTAACGAAAAAGTGTGCGCGGGAGGATGCGCGAGAAAGGTGTGTAACGGACGGGTGCATGGGGAAAGCGCATGCTGTCAAGAGTAAGGGAGAATGCATGCCTGTGGTGAGTGTTACGGAGGAAGTAACGAAGAAGTGTGCGCGGGAGGATGCGCGAGAAAGGTGTGTAACGGACGGGTGCATGGGGAAAGCGCATGCTGTCAAGAGTAAGGGTGAGTGCGCGACCGAGAGTGGAGGTGAGAGTAGTGAGAGTGAAACGGAGCGTGAGTTGGTTGTGGCAGGTGAGCGAGGATGTACACCTGGAATAGAAGGATGCACACCTGGAATGGTAGAGCGTGAGTGGGAATGCACGCTGGAATTGGTAGTGAGACACGTGGTTGGGTGTGCGGGTGAGAGCACACCTGTGATTGTCACAAAGGAGGTGACCGAGAAAGGGGCGCGAAGAGGTGTGTTAGTGAGGTGTGCGAGCGACGAATGTGTGCCAAAGTGTTCGGTGGTCAGGTGTGTGACCAAGTCGGTGAGCGGAGTGAGTGTACCGAGGTGTGAAAGAAAAGGTACGAGGAGAATGGGAACGGCTGCATGTATGAGCAAGAAAGAGGTAGCGTATGCATGTAAGCCTGCAGGTGAAGCGTCGACGGTAACCGGGTTAAAGGTTAGGTCGACTTTTAGCCGGATCGGGCCCTCGGTGCGTGCCGGGCTTCGCGTGCCGCGAGAACCAGCGGAGATCCGAGCCACGGCGGGTTCGAAAGGACCGCCGTGCGCGATCCACGCTGGGCCTCGCGTGGAGCGGCCGCGTCCGGGCTCCACTAGGCGGAGCGGGCAGCCCGATAGGAAGGGTCGTCATGGCGACCACTTTCTATTGAGACGTGCCGGCAGGTCGAGATCGGGACATTGGATGGCTCCACGCCGAGGTGGTGCATGGGATCTCGGCCCGGGTAAGCCTCCGTCCCTGCCCCGAATGCGGGACGTATCCAGCCGCTGGCACAAAAGAACCCGCGTTCATTGCTCGGCTGTACGAAGCCGGGCTGTAGATGTGAATTGGCGCACCGAGAGGACCTAATAAGTAGACGGGTGATGGTGATAGTGATAGTAGTGATTTGATACAAAATTTAGAAAAGTGAATAGAATTGGCAGTAAATAGAAAATTTTTGACTTGTGGAATCTGGACGAACAAAATTGATAGTGAGAGACCCCCGATGTGGTGGGATGGCAAATCCACCATCCCTCACAGAGTGGGGGCAAAGGAGCAATAGCTTATGGGGTGTATGGCAGTGAAAACTAGCCCGGGTGGGTTAGGTTATATTGATAGGGCCCTAGAAGATGACATTAGGTAACGTTAAGTTTAGTTAGTGACTGATACCTGTAGTGGGGACGCAGGTAGATTAGTGTGGTTGATAATGACGTGGGAGCGCAATAGTTTAAAGGGACGACTGGGAAGCGCAAGTTCAGAGGGGAGTAGTTAGCTGAGATGATGCCGTGTGTGTGAGGATTGAACAGGTGAGAATGGAACAGGTGTGATTGCACAGGTGTGCAACTGGAGCAGTGTATGAGGGAGTAGTGGTGATTGCGTGTTGTGTTGACCAAATGGTCCAGGAAGAGGAGGAGGGTGCAGGTGGCACCAGGTAGGATTGCACAGGTGTGCAACGACAGGTGAATGAAAGACAGGTGTATGGAATAAATGGTCTGGAGGATTGGAATGGATGGTCGTGGAGTGAGAATGGTGGAAATTGTGGAGTGGAGTGGATGGTGCGAAGGTGTGAATGGGGGAAGAGTGGACCCCCATCACGGATACCCGGGGCGGGTAGTGTAAGTGTTAGGTAGAGGGTACAGGTAAATTGTGGTTGGATATTGGCATCTGTGGTGCGAGGTGAAAGAATGGTATTTGGATGGGTGCATTAGTGTTGTGGAAATGGCTGGGCGTGTAGCCTGTTAGTGTGTGTAGTTGGTTTGGGCACTCCACCACTGTAAGGATGTCGGCCAGGTGAGGCCGCAGGTGGGCTCTGGGAGCCGGTAGTAGTTGTTGTGGATGGGGCCCGAGGATCCGGAGGACGGACCCGGGTAGCCCAGTGCCAGAGGGCACCATGGGGTGACAGAGCCAGGAGAGGGGCTGCCCCAGTTAGATAGGTTAGGGTGAGGAGCTAGGTAAGCTCGGGTGGCAACTACAGTGGTGGAGGTGTGCAGGTGGGTAGACCTGTTGGGAGAGCTACACGTCGCGGCCCAGAAATTGTGCGAGGGCACCGGGAGATGAATCGGGGGAGTGAGACCCCAAATTGAAAAGCACCACAGTTTGGTCAATGGGGATTGGTTGTTAGAACCCATAGTGTAAGTGGCCAATGGATTGGCAGGGGAAAGACCCCGGGTAGTGTAAAGTGTGTTAAAGTCATTTAGAAAGTAGTTAGGATGAAGTCTCCTCGCACCATCTGCACCCACTCACCGGAGGTGACCGGTAACTCCACACCATGCCATGGTTTAATTATTTTTATGATGCAAATGTTTGGATTGTGAGACGCATCATGACGTGGGCGTGACATTGTGCTTTGATGTTCCATCTCTGCCTCCTTATGAGGATTGATGATGACTTGATGATGGCAAATTTTGAAGTAGAGGGATTGTGGAGACGAATTTGGTATAGGGGAAATATGGGGAAGACGTGACAGTAGTGACGAATTGGTAATGTGTAGGTTTTGTACATATGGGGTAAGGGCAAGGGTGGGCGAGGTAACGGGGGGGTGACGTACGGTAGGGACGAGCTTTCTCACTTCGCCCTCCGTACGCATTTCGCCTTGCATTGCCTTTTTGATGTGTACCTTTGAGACCTTACCCCTCGCTCATCTGTCTTGTCCCCCCTTTTGTCTCCCACATGAGGACCTGAGCGCCGTTGGGCGCCGAGGGGAGCGTGCGTGGGTCGGCCATTGTGCGCCCGAAATTCCCAGAACCAGCTGTCTGCATCGATGCACCACATTATGGACCACATGTCAGTGGCCGAGCACCACTTATGGACCCCATGGGTTGGGGCATGGCCCCTCTGCTGGAACCGGCCATGAGGGCCCGAAATCTTGCTGGCGGACCTTGGCCACAGGGCACCGATGCCCCACAGGTGAACCACACGTAGTCGGCCCTGTGGGCCATAAATAAAGATAAATAAAATGGACACGTTTGGGCAAGCTTTATTGCAAATAGGCCGCCAGTAAGCAAAGCAAATGAAAATGACAACAACTGGAAGAAATAATAATAACCAGCAGAGGGAGCCGAAGAGCAAGAGACACCTGCAGGGTTGGGTTTGTTGGTTTTATTTTATTCATTGAACAATGGTGACTGCACCGATTGGTGCTTGGGTGTGTATTGGTGCGTTTTTGGGTGCTTTAATGGTGCATTGATGCAGAGCAGACTGTCCTCCCCCCAGAAAGAACAATTACAGGTCCTGGGTTAGTTTTGTAAATAAAATTAGCGTCAGTGTAAATAATGCTCCCCACCGTCAGTGTATAGTTTGAAGACCATTCCGCAATTCGGTTAACTGTGGGCGTAAGTCTGTTAGGCAGGGTGCAATGGAGCAGCGGGACACATTTATTTATGTTTTAAAACTGTCGCACTCAGGGTCAGGTTAAAAGTAGAGGGAACTACACCTACATGCCACACTAAGGTAAAAGTAATAGGCCCGGGACGTGCCTAAGGGGAGGAGGGTGCAGTGTTGTGAATATGAGAATGTTTTTTTTTTTTGTTGTGGTGGTAAAATGTTGTAAAAGGTTGTTGTAAAATGTCACCCCTCCTCCCTCCGTTGTGGTTGTATAAAGGTCAAAGGGCGTTCCCGTAGTTAGTCCATAAAAAAACATACATGCAGGACACGATATATCTTTTCTTTTGACAGTTATATCTTATTCTGTGTTTTAGGATAAGGCTGTGTCTCCCATTAATTGAAGTACTCCATTGCACCAGTGAAAGAGAATAGATCCCCTTTCATTCCCATCCCCAAAAATCCCCATTTCCTTCACATCCCCCTTCCGTGATTGCTGAGCCCTCGATTCCCAATCACCTCCCCTCCAATAACCGCCATTAACCACGAGGCTCGAGTCAGGGAAGAAAGGCGTGTCTCCACCTCGTCAGAGGAGGGGAGGGGCGCGCCCGCCCGTCGTCGTCCGGGGCGGAGCCCGAGGGTCGTGCGACCAGCCAGGGCCGAGGTGAGCGCCCCGATGGGCGTGTCCAAAGCGCCGGGGGCGTGATCGCTGGGGGCGCTATAAAAGGGCGCAACCGGAAGTGGAGAAAAAGAAGAAGAAAGAGAGATGCACTCTGGGTTGGAAAAAGAAGGGTTGTGAAGAGAGGAGGAGTTGGTTGCAAGGAGTTGGTCACAGTCGGTTGCCAGAGAGGGGAGTCGGTGGTGAGAAGTGAGAGAAGCAAGAAAGAGTTGAGGGTTGAGGGTTGAGGGACCAGACCAGTGAGACAAGTCCTGGGAACGCAGCGGACGGAGGCCGCCGCAGCAGCGACACCCGGCAACCGCCAAAGGGGGCCTGAACGGCGGTTTGGAGCAGGGCCAACAAAAAGGAACGGCGGCTGCCAAACGCACGATTGAGCTGCAAGACCCCCCCTTGGACCTTTCCTCTCCCGCCAGCCATCCACCTTCTGCCATCCCTGGCATTCCCCGCGTGAGTCAGCGTTCTGTTTGTTCTGTCCTGGGATATAAGTTAAGTCTGTAGGTAAGCTAAATTTGCACTGTGTCACCTGCGTCTTGTGCTTGTAAATAAACGTGACATCTGTCTTTTTGCTTGTGTGTAAATAGTAGGAATAAATGTAGTAGTATTTCAAACCTTTTTTTGTCTCCGTTTTCCTCTTGCATTGCGTCGCTTTTGTCTTTTCCCTCATTGAGCAGCTAGGGTGCGATACAACCAACGTTCGGGTGGAATCGGGTGAGTTTTGTTAGGTCGCGGTTTTAAACCACCGCTCGGTCTATAACATCCTAACCGCGATCAGTAACAATATATATATATATATATATATATATATATATATATATATATGGGCCTCTGTGGCACGTGCGACGGACAGTATCAGGTGATGAAGACTCTGCCAATATGGGTATAGTTACAAGGCTGATTGATGCTGCATTCAATGGTGATCAATAAACCCTCCATCTCCTCAACTAAAAAAAAGTATATGAGGGTGATGTATAAGACTGTTTAAGTAGTGCTAAATTAACAGCTTTTTTTTTTTTAAGTATTTTTTAAATTGAAGTACTGTATTGACTTTATCAATGTGTGGTGTATCAAGTTCTATGAACTCTATAGTTGTTGTTTTGACTTCACAAGAAACTTCCAGCCAATGCAACCGAGCCAAATTAGATGAATATACAGTACTGGTCTGTAGCATTATGTAACAGCAAAAACAAACTAGGACCCCACGCCACTTGCCTTGGCCTGTTGTATGAGGAACGAGTCAATGTAGTCTTGTGGATCAGTGGTCATGAGTGAAGAACGATGCTCATCAATAGTTTTGTAGAAATACTTCCTGATCTTTTTAACATTGTCAGATATTCTTTTGCAGGGTTGACGCAGCAAACGGAAAATTGGAAAAGCATTGTAAAGCTGCAGAGAAAATGCAATTTATCATTATAACGGTGACAGAAATTAGTCACGTGAAAAAGTAAGTACACCCCATGTAAAGTTTTGACTTTTTCAACATATTTCAACATACAGCTATTTGATCTTCATTTCAACAATATTTATAGATAAAGGTGATATAATATAACAAATATCATGAAACATTTCCATTTTGTAGTCCATTGTATAATTTAAATAAACATAAATGCAAATTTCGCATGTGGAAAAAGTAAGTACACCCTTGGCACTAATAGGTGGTATTGCCCCCTTTTGCAGAAACAACCTCAAGTAAGCGTTTCTTATAACTGTCTACCAGTCTATGACATCGACTGGGAGAAATTTTTGCCCACTCCTCCATGCAGAATTCTTTCAGCTGTGCGATGTTTGAGGGGTTTCTTGCATGCACAACAACAACAACAACAACATGCATTTTAAGGCCATTTTCCCTGCTAGAGCGGGGGTTAGCCTTGCGGTCCCCATGACAATCTTCTCTATCTTGCCCTATTTTCTGCATCTCTCCTTGTTAACCCCCTTGCCCGCATTTCTTCTTCCACCACCTTTGGCCAAGTCTTTCTCGGTCTTTCCCATCCTCTACTTCCTTCTACATTCATTTCCATCACTCTACTCAACCAGTCACTTTCATCCTTCCTCAACACATGACCAAACCATCTCAACCCCTTCCTCTTCACAACATCAATCACAGGCTCTATTCCCATCATTTTTCGCAATTCATCATTTGTCTTCCTCTCTCTCAACGATACTCCACACATCCATCGAACCATTCGCATTTCCACCCTTTCCAACCTTCGTTGCTGCTCTACGTTCATTACCCATGTCTCGCTCCCATAAATCATAACACTTCTCACACATGCAGCATACACCTTTCCCTTCAGCTTCAAAGACACTCCACTCCACATCAGCACGCCACTCAGTTCCCGAAACTTCTTCCATGCACATCTCACTCCAGCAACCGTTGCCGATTCTGATCCACCTTCTTCATTCCGCATGTCTCCGAGGTAGCAAAATGTTTTCACACCTTCCAGCTTCACGCCGTCTCCAAGATTAAACTCAACATTTCCTCCATCTGCAGCTCCCTCTGTGCACACCTTACATTTGAATGTAGCTGCCACACTGGTTAATGACCCTCTCAGACCACTACATTTTTGATGAACCCACTCAGCGCACATTGTACATTGAATGGAGTTCACTCCGACACCCTTCCTGCACACAGCACAGGGCCACTTCCCAGTTCTTTCCACCTCACCACATGCTTTCCCACTTGCCATCACCTTCATCTTTCCGATATTCACCTTCAGACCTTTTGTCTCCATACATTCCTTCCACTTTTTCATCTTTTCCTTCAGTCCATCCATACTTTCTGCAATCAACACCAGATCATCTGCATACAACAACTCCCACCTTAAACCCTCCTTTGCATTCTGAGCCAGCACCTCCATCACAGCTACAAATAGTAGTGGACTTAGTACCGACCTCTGATGCACTCCCACCTTCACCTCAAACTCACCACTGTTCCCGTCCTTCGTCCTTACAGCTGTGCGCGCTCTTTTGTACATTGCCATCACTACTCTGATCAATCATACCTCCACTCCTAACTTCCTCATTGCCCATGTCAATACTTTGCGTGGAACCCTATCAAATGCTTTCTCCAGATCAACAAACCCAAGAAACAACTTCTTCCTCTTCTCCATGTACTTCTCCTGCAACTGCCTCACAATAAAAAGCGCGTCTGTCGTTCCTCTTCCTGGCATAAATCCAAACTGCATTTCGTCGATCTTCACTTTCTTCCTTATCCTCCTCTCCAACACCCTTTCCAATACCTTCATTCCATGCTCCAATAACTTTATTGCTCGGTAGGAGCCACACTCTAGAGGGTCACCTTTCCGCTTGTATAGAGGGACGAGGGTACTGAGTTCCCAATCCACTGGAATGCGGCCTTCTTTCACCACCAGATTACAGATCTCTGTCAATCTCTTCACACCCCAACTTCCTGCTGCCTTCAACATATCTCTCACAACTCCCGTCGGCCCTCCCGCTTTTCTACTCTTCATTGCTTTTATCGCTTCCTCAACTTCCTTCTCAGTTATCTTCTCTGCCGGTCCTAAAACTAGGTTACTCTCTATGTTGCCATCCCATTCATTCTCTGTATTCAACAGCATTTCCATATATCTTTTCCATCTTCCTTTAATTCCATCTGGGTCCACAACGATTTGTCCCACTTCATCCTTCAAGCAACTCACCCCCATCACATCACACCTCTCTTTCGCTATCTGCTTTGCAATCCTGAATACTGCTCTCTGACCCTCTTCCGAATCCAAGCGTTCTCCGAACATTTTACTGCATGCCTCCTGCGCCTGTGCTTCCTCTTTCTTTGCAGCCTTCTTGGCTGCCTTATAACTTTCATGCTCTGCTGTTTCTGCTCCCGTACCCTTCGCCTTCTGCCACTCCTTGAACTTCTTCCTCTTCTCGTCAATCCTCTTTCCAACTTCATCATCCCACCACCATGTTTCCGAGTGCCTCGGTGGTCCTTTTGTCCATCCACATACCTCACCAACGGCTCCCAACAGAATAGCTTTCATTGACACCCAACCACTTTCAAGCTCAACCACATCATCCTCTACCCTACTCAGCCTCTCTATTAATGCCTCCCTTACTGTCACCTCTTTCAACCTCCACACCTTCATTCTCGGTTGGTATTTCACCCGCCGAGCTCTCCTCGCACCTTTCGCCCTTATGTCGCAGACAACCAAGTGGTGCTGTGAAACAGCCTCCTACCCAGGGATCACCTTTGTGTCCCGGAGGTGCCCCCAATCTCACCTACGCACCATCAGGTAGTCATTGGTTGTCGTCGACCCACCTGACGTGTATGTAACAAGCTTATTATCCTCTTTCTGGAACTGATTATTGCAAATCAACAAATCAGCTCCATCAGCAAACTCCAAAATCCTTTCGCCTTCTCTATTTCTCACGCCATATCCGTAACCCCCATGAACTCCCTCAAAACCATCCATACTCCTTTCCACATGTCCATTTAGGTCTCCTCCTACCACAACAACTTCCTCATCTTTCACGTTTTCCATCAGCTTCTCTATCGCACACCAGAACTTGGCCTTCTCTTCATCGCTCTGACCAACCTGCGGAGCATATCCCGAGATGACGTTCACCAAGAGCTTTCCAATCATCATTTTCACCATCATCAACCTATCACTCACTCTCGTCACACTCACCACACTGTCTACAAACTCCTCAGAAAACAGGACACCAACACCATTCATGCCCTCCAGGCACCCTTGCCACACAAACTTGTATTTCTGTCCCTGCCTACCCTTCACCATTCTCACACCACTTCCCTTCCATCTCGTCTCTTGCACACAACATATGTCCACTCTTCTTCTGACCAATACTTCCACCACTTCTCCTGATCTCCCTGTCATTGTCCCTACATTCCATGTCCCAAACCTCAGAAACCGATCTCCACTTCGGGCTGTACCCTGCCCATATGTAGTTGTAATTGTCATGGTTCTCTTTTTGAGGCAATGTTTTTATGGCCGGATGCCCTTCCTGACGCCAACCCTCTTAGTCGTCTCTTACGACACGCAGGGATACGGTGTACCTATTCTAATCCAGGGTACACACTGGGAAACGTTTAAAACATGGAAATTCTAGAGGGGGGGGGAGGGGGTTGGGGGGGGGGCATCACGGCTGCGGGGGCCCCGTCAGCACCACGCCATGTTTGCCCGGTCAGCACCACGGCGGCCCGGTCAGCACCACACCCTTGGAAAGGACTTCGATGCATGTCGGCCCGGTCGGCCCAGAGCCTGGCGCGGTTTCTTGCATGCACAGCTCGTTTCAAATCCCCCCACAACATCTCGATGGGATTTAGATCCGGGCTTTGACTTGGCCATTCCAGAATCCTCCATTTCTTTCTTTTCAGCCATTCCTTGGTGGATTTACTGGTATGTTTAGGGTCATTGTCATGTTGCAAGGTCCACCTTCGGTTGAGCTTCAACTTTCCGACAGATGGCCTCACATTATCCTCAAGCACCCTCTGGTACAATGAAGAATTCATAGTGGATTCTATGATGGTGAGCTGTCCAGGCCCTGATGCAGCAAAGCTGCCCCAAACCATAATATTGTTACGGATCTCAGATTACGGCACTCCCCTTACCGAGGGGGGTTTAATCCCCTCGTCTATTACACTGGCCGTCCGAGTCCTAGAAGGTATCGCGCTCCTTTGCGGGGTTGAGGTTGACCAGGGTGACTGGTCAATGGAGTCCCAGATACCTTCGCCAACCTCGCCGCAAAGCAGGGTGCTACTTCTGCCCGAGCCACGGACAAGATGGAATTTTGCCGAGCGGTTTAGCAATCCGCAGCCCGAGCCGTTAACAAAGGGACTAAACCCGATTTAAAGCGGTTTGCCAAATCGTGCCACAGGTACTCAATGGGGAAAAGACTAAAGCGACCGGATGAGAGGAACCAAAGAATAAGAAGGGTGAAGGAAGAACAAATATGGTTTATTTACTATACTACAGTAGGAAACGAAAGAAGGGAATATACAAGGAGAGGAAACAAAAGGACATAGGGCAACCTTATACACTCTTATATAACACGCCCAGGACAAACAGACAGACTCACACGGAATGGTAGCTGGTAGGGGAGGAAAGTCCAGGCAGATGGTTCCAGGCGATGGGATGGTCCAGGCTCCGGGTCCGCGGTCGAAGAAAGGCTGGCAGCTTCACGCGCGACCGGACCTTACATATGCGAGGGGCTGGAATGCGCGAACGTATAGCGCGCTGAACGCTCTCAAAACCACGGCAGTTCGTATCGAAAACGATCGTCCCAAATGATCCTCCGCGCAATGTTCTTATATTCGCCGCCTCTGCGCTGTTCCCACAAGTTTGCCGATCTTCTCTCCTCGCATCTGCCGATCTCCCCCGCATCTGCTCTCTCTGCCAAAAAGGCTTCGCGCTCGCGTTTTTATTGCAAGCCTCGCGTATCAAGCCCCGTCTGCTTTGCTCCGCCTACCGGTGAACACGCCTCGGCCCGGATTGGTCACGAGGGTTCATTGTTACCTCCCCTCGTGACGCGTTGATGGGGCCACGCCTATGTTCCTGGCCGCTCCTCCCTTTTTCTCCCACTCTGACCACGTGCGTAATGGCGGCGGGCAGGAACAAACCAAAAGGCAGCGAACGCTGCTGGCAATGGCGGCTTGGGGCGAGATTTAGCTCAACGGCAGCAAATGCTGCTGGCAAAAGCGCGCCATTCAATTTGGAGAGGATAAAGCCGCAAAATGAATAGGAATGGGAATTTGAGAAGGGGGCCTAGGTTATTTGATTAATACAACGCAGAGTCAAACTATTGGAAACAGATCCTTAACTGAAACATAGACGAATGAAATAACTAAAGAAGAAGCCTATGGTTTGCTACGTGTTGCACATGGCCTAACTAGGGTGCGACCTTTGACCTTTACACCAACAATGGGAGTATTTACAGGGGATTATTTATAAGGGAACATTTACAAAAATTTACCAAGTGGAGGGTTCTAAAAACCACAACAATATTTCCACCACCATGCTTTACAGTTGGTATGAGGTTCTTGTGGTCAAATGCTGTCTTTGGTTTTTGCCAAACATGTCTTCTGGTACTGTGGCCAAATAGCTCTACCTTTGACTCATCTGTCCAGAGCACATTGTTCCAGAAGTGCTGGTCTTTGCCTAGGTGTTCATTGGCAAACTTTAGTCTTGCCCTGATGTTCTTTCTGGACAGCAAAGGTTTCCTCCTGGCACACCTCTCATGTAGATCAAATTTGTGCAGCCTCTTTCTAATGGTAGACTCGTGCACTTTGACATCAACAGTGGCAAGAGATACCTGTGGGTCCCGTGATGACATTCTGGGGTTCTTAAAGACGTCTTTCAGCATTGCGGTCTGCTCTCGGGCTGAACTTGCTGGGGCGGCCTGGCCTGAACAAGTTGGCAGTTGTTTGGAATCTTCTCCACTTGTAGATGATCTTCCAGACAGTCGAATGATTGATTTCAAATTGTTTGTAGATCTTTTTAAATCCCTTCCCAGACTCGTAGGCATCTATAAGCTTCTTTCTGAAGGCCTCAGAGAGCTCTTTTGATCTAGGCATGGTGATGCCGCACACTTTTTTTTTTTTCTTTTTTTTTTTGTATACAAGATCGAGGCTCGTGAAAGAGCGAACATTAATCACACAGAAAGACAAACAGACACATAAAACAAATAACATCGGGAGCGGTAGACAAGATGGGGAGAGAGGGGGAAGGACACAAACACAACATTTGAGAGCAGGGACCGAGAGAAATGGAGACATCGAGAGATCTGTGGGAGGGAGAGGGCTTTAGGGGGGAGGCATGTGAAGGGGGGGGGGGGGGTGGGAGAGGTATAAACATATGGACACTGCCAGGATTTCCAGGAAAGAAGTTGGAATTTCAAACAAGGTGGATCTGGGGTGAATTAGTGGGGGACCTAGGAATTAGTGGGAATTGCACTTCAGCAACAAAGAGCAAACCAAACTAAATGTCTGAGGTTTAAATAAGACAGGTTCCTCCAAGATCCTCTCTAACGATGTTCTAATCATTTGCACCTGAGCTGGTGCACCTGATTCTAATTTTAGGTATTTGAAGTAGTGATAAATGTAGGGGTGTACTTACTTTTTCCACATGCAAAATTTGCATTTATGTTTATTGAAATTATACAATGGACTACAAAATGTAAATGTTTCATGATATTTGTTATATTATATCACCTTTATCTTTCAATATTGTTGAAATGAAGATCAAATAGCTGTATGTTGAAATATGTTGAAAAAGTCAAAACTTTACATGGGGTGTACTTACTTTTTCAAGTGACTGTATGTCATGCTTCACACCATAAATATCACTTTATACAGGTACGCAAAGACAACTAGAAAGCACCTGAAAATGCAAAGCCCATCCGTGTCTGTTTGTATTCAAACATCTTCTTCTTTTTCCGTAAGCTCAAAATAACGAGAACAGTAATATATATATATATATTGTATATATAAAATGAAAATTGATGATTTCATGTTGCCTTGTCTTTTGAGCTTTAAATCTAAAAACACAATCAGCTTCTAGATGTTGATTGGTGAACCAATTCTGTGACCCAATATGCAAATTCTTAAAATTTCAGGTCAATTGGGCAAAAATTGACGATTTTGTGAGACAGACCTTTGACCTTTTGACCAAATTATTGATTTGCCTTCCCCATATTCTCATAATAAAGCATTCTTGAAAAATTTATGATGAAACTCAAATGCTAAATTGAAATTTCAGGTCAATCAGATAAAAATTTATTATTTTAGATGATGCTGACCTTTAACCTTTTGACCTTTTGCAAAATCATTAATTTCCCTTGTCCATATTATCATAACTAGAACGCCACCCAGTAGAGCACATACTCCCGCCATGGGTCAAGTTGGAATAATACGTTTTGTTTAACATCCCCTCTCCCCAAAACAATAAATGAAAAAGAAAGTAGGCCCTGTCAGAGAATTTATTTTGATATACCTCGGAATTAGAGGAGAAAAACATAATTTAAGAATAAGAATAAAAGCTTTAATGCAGCAAAACAGAGAAAAAAAATTCCCCCAAAAATTCCCCCCAAAAATTCCTGGATCCGGAATAATATCCTGAGCTTCACCAACAACTAATCAATTCTTCCTTATCCCAAGCGCAATCATCCCACCACCTTTCATCCAAATCCGTTCAGAACTTTTCCAGATATCTTGTTTACAAACACACGAACACACACACGGACGGACACGATCGAATGCATTACTCCCTGGCGGGAGTAATAAGGCTTTGGTGGAAATTTGATGACAAAACTCAAATGGTAACAAAGTTACAGCCCAGACAGACACAGATACACAGACACACATATACACAGACAGACACACAGACACAGACAGACACACAGAAGTGATTGCAAAACCTCGTTTCCTGTTGCACAGGGGACGGGTTAAAAGTACATTTTAACATTAATCTAAGGGCCATAGAGGGTAAAGTTACGCTAATCACATTAAGGATGAGGACGATGTTAAACATTATTTCCCTTTTACATGAATTCAAGGATAGCAGACGGGACAAATCCACATCAGTATATGGGACTTGAACCTGAGATCCCATCACCATGATACATTTTTTATCAAAAAATAAATTTATTTCTTACACCTTGAGTGAAGTGCTCAGGTGTTCAATACAGAGATACTTTTTGGTATGTAATTTGAATGCAGACATGGTGATTCATTAACATGTATATGTGTGCCGTCCCTGGGATGATCGTTAAATCGGAAGTCTCATCTGCGGCATTAGTTGGTAGATATGAGAAAGTCCACGGCTTCCTTCGCGGAGATTAGGTGAGCTATCACCTGTACGAATGCCAAATTCCTGCCATGACTTCCTGTGTAGGAGTGGCGACCTGACCAGGATTGTAGCAGACTAACTGCTTCGACAGCACCAACACTCTGCATAGGCATAGGGCATGCTACATGATGATAATGAATTTGAATGCATTGCGAGAAGCATACCTGAGCAGCAGGACATCCTGACTCTCGCACATTGAAGCTCATACGTTTAAGGAGGTCAAGGAAGGTGTCATCCTCGTACTCAAACCGCTTGCCAAAAACTGTTGCACAAATGACGTTGGACACAGCAGAACTGAGGATAAACGTGGGTTCAACTGGTGATCCTGCAGCAAACATCACGGGGAAGGATAACAGGAAAAACATCACTGAACACTGAGTGATTGGCCAGCAACTAGATGGACTATAAGAATACAATTGCTTGCTTGGAAATTGTGGGAAACATGCTTTGTAGTGTCTAAAATACACAGTTTCCAAAACCCTCAAGATCTTTGTTGTTTACCATTAATACCTAAAAATTGAGGCTGATGGAAGAGTGAGGTGACACAGGGTAAAAAGTGTGACACAAGGTATGAACCAACAAGAAAAGAGATGAGAGGAGCAGAGGAAACACAGGTTGGGTTTGGTTAGGCATAAGCAAGATTGCAGGTGTGGATGGGGATGACACGAGGTTGTCATGCACTGCTTACCTTATACTCTGAAGGGAAGAGTGGGATTGTACGGCCTCAGTAAGGACCAACTTTGTAATTATCTGGGTTTAACAGTGGTTGAAACGACAGTGTTCTAAGATGGCGGCCTCCAGTCGTGCACCGAAGCAGTGGCCAGTTTACTGAATTACATACCAAATTACATACGCCTCCAGTCGTGCACCGAATTACATACCAAAAACCTTTCTTTTTTTTTTACCTCGAGCAGTTTACTGCTTACCCTTGTACCATTTCAGGTTATTCACTGGACTTGAATTGCTTAAATTTCAATAAAAAACTGGAAAAATTGAGGTGTTCTAAAACTTTTGACCAGTAGTGTATATAGATTCAGGTAGATCTGCATAGGTAGGTGCCCCGATGAGCGTGGGTAGAAATAACCACTTTGATGTACATAAGTCAGGGACCTGTTTAGCCAAATGCCGGGTAAGTGTATTAGTCCAAGCCATTTAGCATTTGACGGGGAAAAATCTGCAACACTACCGATCTCATTAGTATTGATTACCCTCAAGGTACCTTTATAACATACTAAAAGTATAAAGGTCTAAAAATATGGGGTGACTCTCAAATAATGCAATCAAGTTTCTCCATTTAGCCCCATGTTAAAAGACGTACATATGCCGCATGCTATGATTATTGTCGCTCTCTGAACTTCTATTGCTTATTTTATACACTGGACCTAATCACTAGCACGATATAATAAATAAAGGATATCATACTGTACAATATTGTATATATAAGTGAAGTTTTTACTGTTTTAGTGTCTTATTTAACCACACCCCGTTTTACAAAGACTGCTCACTCCACAGCAAGCGACGGTACATCATTATTTGTTTGTGAACCATATATATCTTAGTTTTTAATCCCATCAATGACATGTATTTAGTATGTTTAGGTCTATTGGCAATAACATACAGTAATAGTATATTCAACTTTTCTATATTTGCAGGTAATCCAACCCTGAAGAATGGCGGCCAATTCGTGTGTGTTCTGCAATGAATCCACCAACAACGATAATCCAGTAGTGACACTTCGTGAAAAGGGAAGTCGGACTATTAATGTTGTTAGTGACCAGCGCAGTGACCCAATACAGACTGTTCCAGGTCAACCTTGATGTACTGTGGAAGACGTCACTGCTGTTCAAGATACCAAGACCTGCATGGTCCGGGATGATGCAACTCTTACATCGTGGTGTCCAGCATTCAAAATCGTCTGTCCTGTTTCTCCCAATGATTGATTTGAGCTCGAGCGACACTACATGCATCTACTCCACTCTCAACTACATTGCGCAACATGCTAAACAACATGATGTACCTACCATCATCACCTTTGATCAGCCACTATGGTGGAAGGCATTGTCGATCATTCTCTCGGAGCCAGATGGAAGCCCCATGCGACGTATTGTGGTAAGGCTAGGTGCCTTTCATATGGAAATGAGCTTCCTTGGCAGCATAGGGCACCTCATGGGTGGTTCTGGGTTGAAGGAGCTGCTAGAACTCATATACGCACCAAATGCAGTGGATCACATCCTAACAGGAAAAGCAATTTCCAGGGCTGTACGGGCACACATCCTCCTGGATGCTGTCCTGAATGCACTCCTCCTGTCTGATCCTCTTGGAGGAACACAATACAGAACTGCAGAAGACTTGCCAGTTCGGGATGAAGATGCAATGAGTGGCTTGGCCGATGATGATGTGATTCATCCAGATGTGAGTAAAGCAAGGACCCTGTATGATGCGTTGATGAAAGGCACACGATCTTCCAACGATGTAGCAAGTGATCCAATCCTTGACAAGATCAGCAAAGTCTTTCAAACACAGACAGAATCATTGACCAAAGACCGAACAGCGAAACTGTGGTTACAGTATAGGCCGTACAGTCGAGACGTCGTGTCACATCCCAATACTGCGTGTATGAATAGGATGCTTTCACACACAGCTGCACCTAGCTGACGTTTCATGGACTTCACATTCCAGATGTGGTTTGGTTTTGTAGTGGATTTTGCCTGACTATACATAAACAAGTCGTGTGCTTCTAGGTTTGCGTAGAAGCAGAGTAGGACGATCAGATCTGTGTCTTCTCCTATAAGGGCTGTGTTCCTCATGTTCGCCGAACTGACTGCGGTCTGGACGATTAGCAGGTCAGCATCTTCCTGGGAATGATGGGTCTGGCATCCAGAAAGCCGGAGGTATCTGCTCAACATGTTGATGAAGTTCTGTTTGTTGTTGAGGTTTCCCAGGAAGATGTCTTTCTTCATGGTCAACTTCATGTCATCAGTGAAAGTCACTTCTGGTCCACCTCTACCTGCTGCTCGCCTCTGGTGGGTCATGTGCTTGGTTGATTGACCAAGATATCCATCAAATATTACAATGGCCTTTCCGTACTTTCTTGTAACATAGTCACAGTGGAGCATGCAGATCTCTCGATATGTTGGTGAACCACGTGGCCATGGTATACGGTGCAGCAGACTTCCACCATCCAAGACATACTGGATTTCGCTGATTGACTCTATGGTACCTGGTTCAAGTTTAGACCAGATAGCATCTCCCAGTACGGACTTCTGGGCTTCACGTAGCATCAGCTTTTCATCAAACAGCGCAGGTGGATGAGGGCATAACTCAAAGCGAACCATCTCTTCCTTATCTTCAGCAGATTTTGAGATGATGATGAGACGCTGGAATAGCAGTTCTGGGTCTATCTGTACCTGGTCTTTACCAACTCGCACAGATGATCTGGCCTTCAGAAATGTGGTGGCTTGGTCTTTGCGCTTGAACCTGTAGTGGACAACTGACTGATTTGTCATGGAGTGCATGATCTTGTCTCCAATGAGCTTGGCATTGTCGACATCAACCTTACTGCCAGCGTTGACACCAGTCATTATGTTCCTGAGGGATGGATGACACTTGAAAGGATTTCTGTCAACTAGAGCGACCTGTAGTGTACTTGTATCTTGCATGTCGCGATGCTGCCTGGTTTTGCCCATCTCTTTGTTCTGTTCACCTGTGCTGTACTTCACTCCAGTGAGCTCTTGCATCGATCTGTTCGTCTCCGAACAAGCCGGCATGGACAAAAGCCACGTTAACCGTTGTTGCTCTGTCATTCCTCTTCCTCTTGTTAACCCCCCGCTGGTCTTCATACTTCTCATGAGTACTTGCTCAATCATCAGGTCTGAGGAAATTCCAGCCCAAGCTCTACTACTTCTTCGGGCGACATGGAAGCCCTGAGTAAACTTACGGTGCACATCTGGATAGTCCTGTTCTAAGCTGTGCATTATTTGCAGGTAAATCCTGGCAGACTTAGCATAGAGTGAATGACCTGAGGCTGCTACATATGGTAACATATCAGATACAGCTTCGAGGTGCAGGGACCAGTTTCCCATACGCTCGGCTTTGATGAATTTTCTTAAGATCTTCACCATATCCATATAAGCAAAGGAGCGTCACTGAAGAAATTCATGATGAGCACACTCTTCCAAACTCAATCCCAACAGTTCTTGGCTGAGGATGCATCACCAGATGTGGTCGAGGCTGCAGGAGAGATAGCACTCGTGTGTCTCTACAAGGGTAAACCTGATGAAAGTTTGGATTCCCTCAGGTACAAGCGGTTTTGTGAACAGGTCGCAGTCAAGACTTCGAAGATACTCCCACAGACCTTACCGCCCACATCTGCTGCAGCGAGATATCACAGCAGACGGGTGTATCTGCAAATACAGCAGTGGAAAGGAAACAACAGCCTACAACCAGTGGATTGGGGCTGGAGAATGAGCGACGGCAATCTTGTTCCTGTTATGACCGACCTCCCTCCAGCACCTCAGGATTTGTTGAATGTTATCCGGTGCAACTGTTCGACCGATTGTGGTTCCGCACGGTATACATGCCGCAAGAACAACTTGGAGTGTTCTCCTGCTTGTGGTCAGTGCCGTGGATCTGGCTGCACCAACTCCGTCCTGGACAGTTTCAGCGACGACGATGACGAGGAAAATGATGATTAGGTAGTGCACTGTTGTTATAGACTGTTACATGCAGATGAATTAGTTAATTGTGGACATTTTTTTACTTTTAAGCGAATCCTCGACTTCCGACAGTATTTTATGAGTCAGTATTATTAGTTTCTCTATATGTGATTTTATTATGAGTTTGTGATTTTAATCAACAAAATGTGCCATAATTCTGAAACAGTCATGACAAGTGATTCATGTATTTGCATATCAGTGATCAGTATTTAGCTATTGGGAATTTTGTTTACATGCTTATTTTTTTGTTCCGTACGGGCCGTACTGGGGCTGTAACATGCTGTAATTCCTGATATTAAAAGTATAATTATATACCATGTGCTCGGAATGTATCGCAAAATGTGAACAAATCGTACCGCAAAAGGATGAAAAGGGGGGTCCATGTACCAGTGATTTTGACAGACACCCCATATTTTTAGAGCTTTAGACTTTTGATATGTTATCTGGTATATATTACTGCATACAATTTCGCACTGATATGTAGTGTTGCAGTTTTTTCCTATCTGGCCCCATATTTGGGCTAAATGGCTTGGACTATATCTCCATGGTCATACAAGGATGACCCTTGTGCTAATTATCGAAGGGATTATGTTAATTCCCCTGTCCGTATAACCTGGTAATCATCCCGTTGTACCTTATGGCACTGCACATAGACACTATTGAGTCAGGCCCATTAGTCCACTAATTAAATCCCCCCTATAATAAAACCCACCGAAAGCCAGTTCGGAGCACTGCGGATGGAACCGCAACCAGTTACATCACCACAAAGCACAGGCAGGCCGAGATCCACACCCAGAAGGACCCCTTTGGGCGGGAGTTGACCAACCGGCAGGCAGGAGCAAGAAGCGACCGACTGATTGGCGAAGAGGAAGGCGTGTAGGGGCATCACGCTGATTGGCAAGGTACGCCGATGACGTCAAAGGGCGGACTGAGTGTGATAGGTGGAGAGCAACACAGTAGTGGTGGCCTGCAGGCATTGGTGTAGAGAGGCAGATGACGTCAGGAGGGATCGATAAAAAGTGGAGAGAGACCGACATTTTCTCTCTCTTGCTCTGGACCTTCTGCTTGCCCTGGACTTCCCTTGCGCTCCTCTATATTCTCTTGCCTTCAGACTTTGGTGGAGAGACAAAGAGTTCAGAGACACCACCGGGAGACGTGGAAAGTTTTGCCAGGCAGGAACGATGCGTGACCGAGGGTGGCTCGCCTGTGACACCACGAGGCCGGGGTGAGCGAGGCGCTCAGTGAGGCCGAGCAGCGAGCGAGCAGACTGCGGCCTTCTTCCCGCCAAGCACGGAGCCGCGTCCGGACGGCGAGTTTGGGGCCAACACTGTTCCTGCCAAGATACTTCAGCCATTTGAGCTATGTGTGCTAAATAAGATCACACCTCTTTATTTTCATTCCCGTTCTGCCATCCCTTTGTCTGTGTCTGATTCTGTGCGTAGGAGCGCTCATTAGGGTGTTTTAGTTACCGTCACGTTTTTCCTGTCCCGATATTTATTTAATAAACCTTTGTATTATTTTTCCCTGTACATTCTAAACCAGGTTTTCGTGTGAGTTATTTTTGCAGGTTTGAAGACTGCTCGGCGGGATCACACCAGGGAAGGCTTTCCAGCTTCTTCTTCTTCTTTCTTCCTCTCGCGCGTATATAGTACAATCCGCTATTGGAAGTGAACGCCTCCATTAAGGTTCGATTGCTATCTGTCATTTTCCGGTCTTCACCAAGGGGAATCACACGACAGTATTCATATAATTTTTTTTTGTGTGTTATATTTTATGAACACTTGTAAGGCAAATTAATAACCTGCCTTCTCAGGTTGGTATGATCTCCACAGACCACTAGGTTGCGCCTTGCAGCCCACTGATGGGTCGCGACCCTCCGGTTGAGAATCTCTGCCTTAAACGACACGAATCGTCACGCATGATTTGTAAACTAATGACACCTCCCTGCACTCCCACAATCATAACAATACATTCAATATTGCTAAGATATCCCACATGCCACAGCATTTTAAAGATGGCAGCACCCAGTAATGAAGGTCGGCCTTGTGTCGGTGCAAAACCTTTCACGTGGCACGAAACAAAAACTAATTGAAAAGCTTCTCTTCATTTCTTAAAATACATAGTTTTGTTGAAAAACGGTGCTTAGAGACTAAATGAATCTATTTTTTCTTAAAATAGGATTCTTAATTGTAAGATTAAGTGTGTTTGAGTGCTATGTATGCTTTTGCTTAACATGGTAAAATGTGCGTATTTAAATGTTTTGGGCACTAAATGGTTTGTGTCATTTTGAAACTTCATGTGACGATTAGATCTCGTGATGACGTCATGGCCGACACATTTTCTCAGGGCTCAGGCACATCACAATTTGGCACTACAGCACTGGATGGCAGTTGAAGTCACTACAGAGGAGGAACAGAGATGGGATGAGTGGTGAAGAGTTGATCCATGTTCGAGGAAATTGAGGTATCTAGAGAGGAGTCGTCATCATTCGATGGATGGTGTACCACACAGGCATACATTAGATAGTTGAGGAAAGGTATACACAGCAAGAGGTACCTTAGGGGAATAGGAGGACTTCATGTGGCCACAAAATTAGCTACATCACCACTGGTGATGCCACTGTGTCTGCCCCACTGTTCTCCTCCACACGTCTCCTCCCCTCCCAGAGAAATGACATCGATAAACGACTACATGTAATAAATATGCAGGAGTTGATGTAGCGTGAGCATAATGGGCAAAATGGCCTCCTCCTGCATTAAAGTTCTTTGTATTTAGCCTGGTGTTAGCTTAGTGGTTAGGGTGCCGGCTTGGGATCCTAGGATCCTGGGTTCGAATCCCGGTCGATCGCTGAATTAACGCCAGGGGGGTTGACTCAGCCTGTCATCCTTCAGAGGTCGGCAAATTGA
This sequence comes from Myxine glutinosa, assembly GCF_964187855.1. Classification (NCBI taxonomy): domain Eukaryota; kingdom Metazoa; phylum Chordata; class Myxini; order Myxiniformes; family Myxinidae; genus Myxine; species Myxine glutinosa. The sequence continues at coordinate 25,272,530 of NC_136270.1, read as the reverse complement.
GTACCAGTTTACTGGTAATTCCCTGTGTGTCGCAAGGGGCGACTAACAGGGTTGGCGGCAGGAAGGGCATCCGGCCATAAAACATTGCTTCAAAAAGGGGCCATGGTGCCCAAAAAAAAGGCCAACTGCTGCGCTGCAGGGAAAAATGGCCTCTAAAAAGGTGGTATTTACACAACTAAACTGCTGAGCCGTCCCCGCTTTCCATGCTCATAACGCTATATCTTACCTTCCATATCAGTAAGGCGTTTTATCAAACAGGAAACCTCTTCGGAGATGCGTTCCTCCATGGTGAATTTTCCCATGCCGTGGTTCTTCAGTGTCGTCAATGAAAAGCGCCGCAGAATTCTCTGATGGTCCCCGGTATTAAAGATAACTCCTGCATGAACAGAAGTACATGATTGTACTGAGAGTTTACGGCATACTTACACAGAGCAATGTTTGTATTCCTTTCAACACTGATTAAAGAAGATGTTCCAGGATCATTATCAAGGGTGGTTCAAGGTCGACACAACGAACTGAGATGTTCATGAGAGCAGTTCAAGGTTGACACAGCCTTTTTATTATTGTGTATCTGATGAACAATCGTTCATTCATACGCAGCACAAGGATGCGGGGTGGCATCATTGGCTGAGGGCACTGCTGTGTTGCTGATGCAATGTCCTCTGCTGGTTAGATCAGGAATTTGGCCATGGTACTGTAGAAGTATAAAACTTCTAAAGTGTTTACAAGAGGTCTATCCTCGGGACTAAGCGGGTTATCGTTGGCATCTCAATTGAAATTTGCCCCTCGTCCTTTTAATTGTAATGACATTACAATGACAAATGTCCTTTCTCGGCTCTTCTCACACATATCCTCATGAAGGTACCAATCTACCATGTATTGTTCATGAGAAGAACATTAATATTAGATGTGATGGTTCAGTTCTTTGATGAATCTGAAACAATACTGCATTATAGTAGAAGCAGGATTAATTACATTATTATGGGTGTGTGAATATATATATTTAGTACATATATACATATATATATATATATATATATATATATATATATATATATATATATATATATATATATATATATATATATATATATATATATATATATACTAGCAGAAGTACCCGGCATTGCCGGGCGGGGGAGGGGAGGGGAGGGGGAGGGGAGGGGAACGGGGGGAGAGCGAGCCCCTTGGTAAAGTGAGCGATTTTTTTTGTCATAGCGTCATAGCGTTCATAGCGTCATAGCGATTTTTTTGTTCATATCGTTCATAGCGTTCATAGCGTCATAGCGTTCATAGCGTTTCATAGCGTCATAGCGATTTTTTTTTTCATAGCGTCATAGCGTCATAGCGTTCATAGCGTCATCGCGTTCATATCGTTCATAGCGTTCATAGCGTCATAGCGTTCATAGCGTTTCATAGCGTCATAGCGATTTTTTTTTTCATAGCGTCACAGCGTCATATCGTTCATAGCGTTTCATAGCGTCATATCGTTCATAGCGTTCATAGCGTTCATAGCGTTTCATAGCGTCATAGCGATTTTTTTTTTCATAGCGTCATAGCGTCACAGCGTTCCTAGCGTCATAGCGTCATAGCGTTCATAGCGTCATAGCGTTCCTAGCGTCATCACGTGATTGCTCTGAGCGAATCAGCGCCCACCTGCTCTGATTCCGTTGATTCCGTGCGCTGAAATGCGCTGAGGTAAATATGAATAAAAAATATGGATCGTCAAATATTTTGAGTTCGGCCATGTTCGTCCCAGGCTCAATGGCCATGTCTATGCCAAATATCAAGCACGTAAGCCTCTCCGTTTAGGAGTCTATCGGTAACATTACACACACACACACACACACACACACACACACACACACACACACACACACACACACAAACTGTGTTTTTAAAATATATATATATATATATATATATATATATATATATATATATATATATATATATATATATATATATATATATATATATACAGTATATATATATATATATATATATATATATATATATATACATATATATATATATATATATACATATATATATATATATATATACAGTCACGTGAAAAAGTAAGTACACCCCATGTAAAGTTTTGACTTTTTCAACATATTTCAACATACAGCTATTTGATCTTCATTTCAACAATATTGATAGATAAAGGTGATATAATATAACAAATATCATGACACATTTACATTTTGTAGTCCATTGTATAATTTAAATAAACATAAATGCAAAATAAACATAAACATGTCGCATGTGGAAAAAGTAAGTACACCCTTGGCTCTAATATATGGTTTTGCCCCCTTTGGCAGAAACAACCTCAAGTAGGCGTTTCTTATAACTGTCTACCAGTCTCTGACATCGACTGGGAGAAATTTTTGCCCACTCCTCCATGCAGAATTCTTTCAGCTGTGTGATGTTTGAGGGGTTTCTTGCATGCACAGCTCGTTTCAAATCCCCCCACAACATCTCGATGGGATTTAGATCCGGGCTTTGACTTGGCCATTCCAGAACCCTCCATTTCTTTCTTTTCAGCCATTCCTTGGTGGATTTACTGGTATGTTTAGGGTCATTGTCATGTTGCAAGGTCCACCTTCGGTTCAGCTTCAACTTTCCGACAGATGGCCTCACATTATCCTCAAGCATCTTCTGGTACAATGAAGAATTCATCATGGATTCTATGATGGTGAGCTGCCCAGGCCCTGATGCAGCAAAGCTGCCCCAAACCATAATATTTCCACCACCATGCTTTACAGTTGGTATCAGGTTCTTGTGGTCAAATGCTGTCTTTGGATTTCGCCAAACATGTCTTCTGGTACTGTGGCCAAATAGCTCTACCTTTGACTCATCTGTCCAGAGCACATTGTTCCAGAAGTGCTGGTCTTTGCCTAGGTGTTCATTGGCAAACTTTAGTCTTGCCCTGATGTTCTTTCTGGACAGCAAAGGTTTCCTCCTGGCACACTTCCCATGTAGATCAAATTTGTGCAGCCTCTTTCTAATGGTAGACTCATGAAATTTGACATCAACAGTGGCAAGAGCTACCTGTAGGTCCCGTGATGACATTCTGGGGTTCTTAGAGACTTCTTTCAGCATCTTGCGGTCTGCTCTCGGGCTGAACTTGCTGGGGCGGCCTGGCCTGAACAAGTTAGCAGTTGTTGGGAATCTTCTCCACTTGTAGATGATCTTCCGGACAGTCGAATGATTGATTTCAAATTGTTTGGAGATCTTTTTAAATCCCTTCCCAGACTCGTAGGCATCTATAACCTTCTTTCTGAAGGCCTCAGAGATCTCTTTTGATCTAGGCATGGTGACGCCGCACACTTCAACAACAAAAGAGCAAACCAAACTAAATGTCTGAGGTTTAAATAAGACAGGTTCCTCCAAGATCCTCTCTAATGATGTTCTAATCATTTGCACCTGAGCTGGTGCACCTGATTCTAATTTTAGGTATTTGAAGTAGTGATAAATGTAGGGGTGTACTTACTTTTTCAACATGCGAAATTTGCATTTATGTTTATTAACTCAACTGGACCACCGTCCAGTTGAGTTCATCACATACTGAACCCTCCGGCGTCCGTCGTCTGTCATTGTCGTCTCTCGTCCATTAACTTTTCGACGTTAACACTCCAGCGTCCACAAATATCAACCGATTCTGATCAAGCTTGACATGCAGCATCCTTACGCCAAGGACCAGGTTGGTATAACATTTCAGCCCGATCCGTTGAAAAATGGCGGACTTAGGCGACCATTTTGTTTTTGGTAATGAAAACGACGTTACCACTCTCCCGTCCAGAAATATTAACATATTTTGATCAAACTTAGAATGTTTAACCCTTAACACACAAGGTAGGTTGCTATTGCATTAAAACCCGATCCGTCACAAAATGGCCGCCATATTGTTTTCAGCTACGAAACGACGTTAAGACTTTAACGTCCACAAATATTTATGGATTTTGATCAAACTTGGTGTGTGAGACTCTTACCACATAAGGTAGGTTGCTACCGCATGTCAACCCGATCTGTCACAAAATGGCCGCCATAGGCCGGCATATTTTTTTCAGCTCTTAAGAAAAGCAAAATAATTTAGGATGCTGAAACTGAGAAAGAAGTGAACACAACATTTACGGAAGTGAAATGTATATATAGAAATTGACAAAAATCTTTTTAATTTCAGGATGCCGAAGCTGAAGAAGAAGAGTGCTAGTCAGAGACGTGCTGCTGCTGCGCACGGAATGAGTGGGTTGAGAGTGCATGATATTGGCTCTGGATTGACAAATCAGCAAGAGCATAGTGAAAGCGCTGGCTCTCGTGCTGCACCATTTGGAGATCAGAGCAATATTGTGGGATCTTGTGGTATTGCTACTGCATCATGGAATCGGCTGAACAGTGGGATCACTGCTTCAACTGCATTCGTAGATCAGAGGGATATCAATGTCACCGGAATGGTGGAAAACGATTCAAATGTCACCGCAATGGTGAAGTACGATTCAATTGCACGGTCTTCAAGCAGCCATCAATCATCTGGACTGGTCTCCCATCTCTACCACCTCTGACATCAACTCATCCTGGGAATTCTTCCAAAGTAAATTGCTCTCTCTCATGCACAGATTTATCCCATCTCGTCTTCAGTTGTCATACCCTTCCTCCCGTCCATGGTACACGGATTCTTGTGGTGAGGCTGTTGCCCAGAAACAACTTGCCTTCGTCTCCTGGAAAGCAAATCCAACGGAAGGAAATCTCATTTCCTTTCACAAAGCCCGAAACAAGTGTGTGTCCACCCTCAGGAGAGCAAGGAAAAAATATCTCTCCGTTCTCAAGACCGAACTGTCTTATCTGTCTCCCTCTTCCAAATCCTGGTGGCGTCTGGTCAAATCTGTTTCTGGTGTTTGTTCCCCCTCCATCCCCTCCCTTACCTCAAACGGCTACACAGCTGACTCCGCACGTGAAAAAACTGAATGCCTCAACTCTGTGTTTGCCTCCAAATCTTGTGTCCCAAACCCATCCCTCTCTGTACCCACCGTACCCAGTCGTACCCAGCTGCTCCTGGACTCCGTGTCCTTTCCTCCTGACAAGGTGCAAAAGTTTCTGTCAACCCTCGACTCTGATTCTGCAACTGGACCTGACGGCATCAGCCCACGGGTCCTAAAATCCTGTTCTTCCGCTCTTTCACTCCTTCTCTCTGTTCTCTTCACCCTCTCTTTTGCTCAAGGTCAACTGCCATCTGCTTGGAAATCAGCCAACATCACCGCTTTGCACAAAAAAGGTGCAAAAACAGATCCTAGCAACTACAGACCAATCAGCCTTCTCCCAATTATCAGCAAAGTCATGGAATCCATCATTGCTTCGGATATGAAATCTTTCCTCTTCTCCAATGGCTTGATCTCTGATCATCAATTTGGTTTCAGACCAGGTCACTCTACTCTGGACATGCTGCTTCTGCTGTCTCAACAATGGATGGAGGTCCTCAATGCCAAACAGGAAATTAGAGCTGTCTCCCTCGACATATCACATGCCTTCGATACGGTCTGGCACCCCGCTCTGCTCACCAAACACTCCTCCTTTGGTATCCATGGAAATCTCCACGCATGGCTGGCGGACTTCTTCTATAGTCGTAGTCAACGTGTGGCCCTGAATGGGTTTCTCTCATGTCCTCTTCCTGTTCAGGCTGGAGTTCCCCAAGGCAGTGTTCTGGGCCCTGTGCTTTTTCTGGTCTTCATCAATGATCTCTCTGACTCTCTTGAAAATCCTCTCTATCTCTTTGCTGATGACTCCACTCTCTGCCGCTCCATTCCTCATCCCTCAGATCGGCAGTCTGCAGCCTCCTCACTCTCTTCAGACCTGGACAAAATCACAGACTGGGCAAACAAGTGGAACATGTCTTTCAATCCTGACAAATCTCACACTCTTACGATGTCTCTCCGAAAAGACCGACTGGACAACCCTCCCATCTACTTTCTGAATAATCCTCTCCAAGAAGTTCTGTCACTCAAGCTTTTGGGTCTCACTATCTGCCATGATCTTTCCTGGGAAAACCACATTTCCAAGCTGGCCTCCAAAGCCAGTCGCCGACTGGGCATCCTCCGTCGTGCGAAGTCCTTCCTTGGCACACCTGAGCTCCTTACCACATACAAGGCTTTCATCTGCAGCTCAATGGAGTACTGCTCTCCCCTCTGGGCTGGTGCTCCTGCCTCACACCTAGCTCGTCTTCACGCTGTTGAAACCAAAGCGTTCAGAATCATTGGAATCTCCCGCGATGACGCTATCTCCGAGGGCCTTTCACTTACTCACCGCAGGCAGGTTGGTGGTCTTTCCGTCTTCTACCGACTCCTCTCTGGCCTTGCTCCGCCAGCTCTCTCTGGGCTCTGTCCCCCAAATATTCCTACAGGTCGCACAAGATCTGCCTGCAACCCTCTTATGGTTAAACTGCCAAAATCAAGACTCTCTGCTCACCTTCACTCCTTCATTCCTCTTTTCTCCCGCCTCTGGAACAAACTCCCTCACTCTCTTCAATCCCACTCCTCCCTCCAGGTCTTTAAAACGGCTGTTCACCACCATCTCTTATCTTCCCCAATCCAAAACCTTGATCTTTTCTACCCCCGCTAATTTCACCCCAAATCCACTTTTTTGAGGTGACTTTTGACTTTTTTCCTGGAAGTCCTTGGTGTCCTTGCGTTTTATACCTATCCTGCCTCCCCCCAGGCCCTCTCCCTCCCACACATCTCCCGATGTCCCTGCTCTCAAATGTTGTGTTTGTATGCTGCCTCCCCTTCTCTCCCCATCTTGTCGACCGCTCCCCTTTTTATATACTTTGTTTGCTTGTTTGTTTGATTTGTTTGTTTGATAAATGTTAGCTCTTTCACGAGCCTCGACTCTGTATACAAAAAATATATAAAAAATAAAAATAATAATAATAATGTCACGGCAATGGTGACGCACGATTCAAATTTCGCCGGAATGGTGATCAGGGAAAATGATTTCGCCGGAATGGTGATCAGGGATCAGAACGAACTTGATCCGAAAACAAATTTCACCGGAATGGTGATGAGGTCTCAAAATGAAACTTATACGAATACAAACGTCACCGGAATGGTGACAAGGTCTGGCAATGAAACATATGCAAGTAAAGTCAAGACAGGTTTATCAAAAACAGAGCATGAGAATACAAATATACTTCAATCTCATGAGGCTAATAGAATCATATCTGAATGTACTAACAGTCACAATATTTTGTTTGCATCTTTCAGTGAAGCTTCAAGTTCAGAATTTAGTTCAGATTCTCATGATCGACAATGCACTTGCATGAGTCTCGGTATGTTGGCACGTGTGTTTGAAAACTATGATTTTTCAGAAGATTTTCTGAATACTGTATTGAGAGAGGGTGACAGAATATACCGATCTCAAGTTGATATGCTATTAAGACGAGGTGCGTTCAGACATGTACTGTTGAGTTTTGAAGAATTACCAAATGTTGTAAAAACAAACAATGGTTGTTGGTTGGGTTCCTTACTCAGACTGAGATGCAGATGAGGACATTACATGAACAACTGAATGCAGTTTTTGAAAACCATTCTGTGAGTTTACTTATGGTTGGTTGGATTTGTTCATGTGTATTTCTGAGAAATGACACTTTGTATTTCTTTGATTCACATTCTCATGGTGAAAATGGAATGACAGGAGCAAGTGGTAGAGCTGTATTGGTATCATTTGATGGTGTAGAAAGCCTGTTAACTTATTTGTATAGTTTTTATGACGGTTTAAATTTGCTGAATTTTCAGTTTGAATTGCTACCAATCTCTTTCACAGCAACTGCGAGAAAACTCCCATCCGACACACCAGAAAATTCACTCTTGTCAAATTACTTTGATAATCAGTCTTTGTCTCAGTCAAATTGGATTTTGCACAGCAAGAAGAAAAACAGAAAGGAGTACATGAAGTACAGACCTACTTTAAAGTTGTCCAGTCAGTTCAGTTGAGTTCTGCTTCCCTGGAAGCTCTAGTTTAAATTATACAATGGACTACAAAATGTAAATGTTTCATGATATTTGTTATATTATATCACCTTTATCTATCAATATTGTTGAAATGAAGATCAAATAGCTGTATGTTGAAATATGTTGAAAAAGTCAAAAGTTTACATGGGGAGTACTTACTTTTTCACGTGACTGTATACATATATTTCAATCAAGCTCAGGGATTTGAGAGTATAACTTACAGACTTTGGGTGGTGTCAAGAGTTGCCTATGTGATGGAAAAACATACACATACAGTTAGTCAGGGCCCTTAGGGATATTTTGGGGCCGTTTGGTTCAAATTCTTCCAAAAGCACCAAATTTGGCCCAGATGTTGCCCATGCCATACTCTTTCGATTTTTGACGGGCGCCAAGACGGGCGCCCCCCCCCCCCCCGGGGGCCCCATATTGGCGAAATACTAAATGGCCGCCACCCGGATTAGAGGAAAATCAGTTAAATAACCAAAAGGGTTGGAATCATGTATGATACCACTTTTCAGGGGTTTTCGAGGTCGAGGAATCCAATTATGATGTTATTTTGATGATTCGAGGTCAAGGTCAACCCTCAAGGTCATCTTAAAGGTCATTTTTGAGTCAAACATGTCGGTTTTTTAGTTTTTTGTCAAGATTTACGCGAGGTTCACCATTTTATGTTTCTGGGTTGGGTAATCGAACTCTGACCTTATCTTTGACAATTAGAGGAAATATTTACATGTCTATTTCCTAATTTTCAGGCATATGCAGTTTATCAGTCTAATTACAAAGGTACGGATTTTGATGTTTTATGAACTGTATGCCATATCCTTGTGTTTAATTTTTGTGCGATCATGATCCGGGTTCATGTATACATGATTGTATACATGTCATAAATATGACGTCATAGGTCATGTGACCTGGTGGCAATATTGGATTTTATGAAAACCTTAAAAATGGATCCCTGCCTTCATTTTTCGATCGATTCATTTTGAACTTTGACCACTTATAGTTCGCCATGTGATTGGATGCACAGCCTAATTATGACGTCATAGGTCAGGTGACATGGCGGGATGGACCGGTATGGTCCCCGGATGATACCACCCTTGGCGCCCGTCAAAAATCGAAAGAGTATGGCATGGGCAACATCTGCGCCAAATTTGATGCTTTTGGAAGAATGTGAACCAAAATATCCCGAAGGGCCCTGACTAAGTCACGTGAAAAAGTAAGTACACCCCATGTAAACTTTTGACTTTTTCAACATATTTCAACATACAGCTATTTGATCTTCATTTCAACAATATTGATAGATAACGGTGATATAATACAATAAATATCATGAAACATTTACATTTTGTAGTCCATTGTATAATTTAAATAAACATAAATGCAAATTTCGCATGTGGAAAAAGTAAGTACACCCTTGGCTCTAATAGGTGGTATTGCCCCCTTTGGCAGAAACAACCTCAAGTAGGCGTTTCTTATAACTGTCTACCAGTCTCTGACATTGTCTGGGAGAAATTTTTGCCCACCCCTCCATGCAGAATTCTTTCAGATGTGCGATGTTTGAGGGGTTTCTTGCATGCACAGCTCGTTTCAAATCCCCCCACAACATCTCGATGGGATTTAGATCTGGGCTTTGACTTGGCCATTCCAGAACCCTCCATTTCTTTCTTTTCAGCCATTCCTTGGCGGATTTACTGGTATGTTTAGGGTCATTATCATGTTGCAAGGTCCACCTTCGGTTGAGCTTCAACTTTCCGACAGATGGCCTCACATTATCCTGAAGCACCCACTGGTACAATGAAGAGTTCACAGTGGATTATATGATGGTGAGCTGCCCAGGCCCTGATGCAGCAAAGCTGCCCCAAACCATAATATTTCCACCACCATGCTTTACAGTTGGTATCAGGTTCTTGTGGTCAAATGCTGTCTTTGGTTTTGGCCAAACATGTCTTCTGGTACTGTGGCCAAATAGCTCTATCTTTGACTAATCTGTCCAGAGCACATTGTTCCAGAAGTGCTGGTCTTTGCCTAGGAGTTCATTGGCAAACTTTAGTCTTGCCCTGATGTTCTTTCTGGACAGCAAAGGTTTCCTCCTGGCACACCCCCCATGTAGATCAAATTTGTGCAGCCTCTTTCTAATGGTAGATTCGTGCACTTTGACATCAACAATGGCAAAAGCTACCTGTAGGTCCCGTGATGACATTCTGGGGTTCTTAGAGACTTCTTTCAGCATCTTGCGGTCTGCTCTCGGGCTGAACTTGCTGGGGCGGCCTGGCCTGAACAAGTCGGCAGTTGTTTGGAATCTTCTCTACTTGTAGATGATCTTCCAGACAGTCGCATGATTGATTTCAAATTGTTTGGAGATCTTTTTATATCCCTTCCCAGACTCGTAGGCATCTATAACCTTCTTTCTGAAGGCCTCAGAGAGCTCTTTTGATCGAGGCATGGTGACGTCGCACACTTCAACAACAAAGAGCAAACCAAACTAAATGTCTGATGTTTAAATAAGACAGGTTCCTCCAAGATCCTCTCTAACGATGTTCTAATCATTTGCACCCGAGCTGGTGCACCTGGTTCTAATTTTAGGTATTTGAAGTAGTGATAAATGTCGGGGTGTACTTGCTTTTTCCACATGCGAAATTTGCATTTATGTTTATTTAAATTATACAATGGACTACAAAATGTAAATGTTTTATGATTTTTGTTATATTATATCACCTTTATCAATATTGTTGAAATGAAGATCAAATAGCTGTATGTTGAAATATGTTGAAAAAGTCAAAACTTTACATGGGGTGTACTTACTTTTTCACGTGACTGTGTCTCTCTTATTTGCAGTACTGTGTACATACTAAGTTGTGGATAAGATCTGTGAAAGCTTTGTTTTACAAAGACAAGCATCTTCTTACGCTCCTGATTCAAGTGACCAAAACTGGGAAGATAATGGGTTATCAAGAATTGCTCATCCTCCGATCTCCCCCTCCCAGCTCCCTACTTTGTTATCAATAATTCCCCGTCCCCCGATCTTCCTCTTCCTACTTTGTTATCAATAACTCCCCGTCCCCCGATCTCCTCCTCCCTACTCCCTCCCACTTTGAGGACCCAACCAAATCTTCTCCTTTGTTCTCGATCACTATAAATGCAGTGCTAAGACAGCTGGATCGGAGAAGAATACCAGTTCGGCCCGTGGTTCCTGTGCTGTGTAAGCCAGCTATACTATGTATCTCTGTTGTAACTTTTGTCAATCGAATGAGTATTTTCCCAGTTATTAAATATTTACAAGTGGTCAATGTGTGGACTGGCTTTGTTTAGGTACACAAATTGCTACAACAGTTCCGTGGAGAAAACTTCCCTACTCTTCGCGAAGGACACCATGAGCTCAGTTTAACACCAGTTGTTAACGGGTTTTTAAACAGCAATGCAATGGAAGTTTCACCCTGATTCTCTGTTTTTCTTTTAAATGTCCTTTCTTATCTCCGCCACCGACGGTGGGCAGAGGTTATGTTTTAAAACCAGTCTGTCCGTCTGTTTGTTTGTTTCCCTGTGAGCGGGATATCTCAAAAGGTTAAGGACGGATTCGGACAAAATTTGGTGGACCTGTTTAAGTGTTTCACAAGGACAAATCAAATCGATTTTCGCAGGATCCGGATCCAGATACGTGAGTTTTTTTGTAATTATTAAAGTGATTCTCCACCATTGAGAGATGGGGTCCAAAAACGATATACAGAGTGTTCCAAAAAGACTTGGAGAAATGTTGTTGTTAATATATTTAGTACCACAAATGATACAACAATATACTTTGTTTGATATGACACATAAAGTAATAACGTTTTCTTCATTTTCAGGTCTGGTGAATTAATGCAAAATAAAATGGCGACTCCACAGGAGAAAGCTCAGTGCGTTGAATGGTTCATTGAGACGAGATGCAACATGCAAGTTCAGCATAATTTCTGTGCAAGGTATGGAAGGACTCCGCCATCGTGGATTAGTATCAGAGAGTGTACAAGAGGTTTAAGGAGACTGAAAGTTGTCAGAACAGAAAATTACCCGTCGACCAAGCACAAGTGGAGCAGACGTTGAACGAGTGCGTGAATCATTTCAACAAAGTCCCAGAAAATCAATCCGACGCACATCCAGAGAACTGGGACTACCGACCACCACTGTAAACAGGATTTTGTATAAAAGACTGAAGCTTTATGCCCATAAGGTGCAGATTCTGCAGGAACTCAATCCAAATGACAGACCCAAACACAAGGTGTTTGCCTTGGAAATGCTCAGTCACATAGTGGATGACGAAGATTACCTGAAAAAGGTAATGTTCACAGATGAAGCCTGCTTTCAGGTATCGAGGAAGGTCAACCAGCATAATGTGAGGATCTGCGTCTCTGAAAACCCCACGTGGTCATTGAAAGCATACGCGACCGTCCAAAGGTCAATGTGTGGTGTGGCCTACTCCATGACCGCTTGGTGGGTCCGTTTTTCTTTGTGGAGGATACAGTGACCTCAACAATTTACATGAACATGTTGGAAGGATTCACCTTCCCACAGTTTGAAGATCTGCAACCCGATATCATTTTTCAACAGGATGGCGTTCCCCCTCATTGGGCCTTCATCGTTTGAGACGTCCTGAATGAAAAATTCCAAAGTCACAGAATTGGCTGAGATGGACCAACTGCCTAGCCCCTACAATCAATAGACATAACCCCCCTTGATTGTTTTCTGTGGGGGTTTGTCAAAGATGTTGTCTACAACACCAAGGTGGCAAACTGCAGGGTCTTTGTTCTCGGATCACAGATGCACACGCGCTGGTGGATGGAAACATGCTGAGCCGAACATGGCAATAACTCGTGCACTGCCTTGATGTTCTGTGCACATCAAACGGAGCTCACATTAAAAGGCACAAAACCTTATGAGTTTCTGTATCATATAAACTAAAGAGTATCGTTGTAGCATTTGTAGTTCTAAATATATTAACAACAAAAGTTGTCCGGGTCTTTTTGGAACACCCTGTATAGCACGATATTTCAAAAAGTTGCGGACGCGTTTTGACAAAACTTGGTGGATGAATTGGGTAGGTGACAAGAACAAGTCAATTACATTTTGGGACAGATCCGGATTAGGATCTGGCCTATCAATGGGATTAAAAACGTAAACTGTTCAACCTGGCGGAGGTATGTTTGGGTTAATTATTTTATCAGTAATTATCTCTGTACTACTGTCCTGTTTTTTGTAACACGACACTAGCTCTGTATCAGACCCTTAAGCCTAGATTTGTGTAACACTCCTTCAACCCCTAGGTCAAACCTTACCCAGATCACTATTATTACCTCCATCACCGAAGGTTGCAAACCTCATTCGATTGGTTGCTTCTTGCAAAACACACTCTACTTTTTCAGCAAGTAATGCACAAACTTGATCCACCCAAGGGGGGTGGAAGGAATCCACCCAAGGGGGGTGCAGGAACCAGTGTGACCAAACTTTGCATGGCCTCCTCTTTCATCCAGAGGAAGGTCGAGGGCTATGTTTGGATAAAAAAAAATTGAGTCCAGATAAAACGAGATAATTGGCCTTCAGGCCTCAAATCGGGTCTTGTGCTTATACACTGTCTGGGTTATTTTGTATTGTGAAGAGATCGAGTAATATGTATTGTGAAGATAGTATATTGAGGTTGTAGTGTATTGCTGTCAAAACACAAATCTAATTATGAGAGTATTTCATTAAATTTCCCCGGGCAATGCCGAGTACTTTAGTTGGTATGAAATAAGTATATTCAGTTCGGCCATTGATACTTGCTACATTTTTACTGAAGTATTGCGAAAATGTCCACTTACCACCAGCCAAATCAGTGTCTCGTAACAAGGCCAAAATAGGACGAGCTGCAAACTCATCTGCATGATCAACCAGAGCTTCACGGATGACATCATATCCTACAAGAACCACTGCAGTAGTACCACCCAATTGTACGCTGTACACAGGACCATATTGACCTGCAAACTGAGAAACAACATATGATACTGTATATGAGATGCAATCCCACACAGGAACAGAACGATACATGCTCTTCCATAAGAGAGAAACTGGGTTGTGGTGAGATGGCATCGCAATATAGTCCAACAGGTTAAAATGACAATCCCAAAATATTTATGTATAGCTGGCCAACTATTGTCTCACGCCTCGAGCACTCTGATTGACTCAATCATGTCACGTGACATCGCACCGCCATGTTGTTACCGAATATTTGCCATGTTGAAAAGAAAACGAATATTTTTCAATCCTTCAAAGGCGCTTTGGATGGTCTGAATCTTTTTCTTCTCGATTACACTGTCTATTATACTAAAGGAATGAAGTGATCGAGAGGGAGCGTAATACAGGACCCCGTCCCTCCCTTTAACAGGGGTCAGTAAAGCACTTTTACTACGCCAACTTTGGATCACTTCATCAGCTGATCAGCGGTTAGTATTTTGATACTTCGAGTTGATTGATTGAAAATCACCTACAACTCTGATGATCTCTATAATCAGTCTCAGGTACAAAATATATTAGCTAACCCTCCCACCGCACCCCACCATCCTACCTGGCCAAAAGTATGGCGATGAGAACAAGTGCAAAAAAGCTGAAGTAGTCTCCCACAACCACAATCGATGTTGTACGTACCGATAGTCACTGAGCTACAGAATTTCATTCTAGATAATAGGGGGGCAAGGATTTTGAATTTCAGGAGTCTTCCCTCCGAATATTCTGCTTTGATAATTAATCGATATCCTGCTATAACCACCTTCAGAGGCCATTTTTCCCCGCAAAGCGGGGGTTGGCCTTTTCGGGAACCCTGGTTGTTGTTGTTTTTTGGTCCCCTTTTTGAAGCAATGTTTTACGGCCGGATGCCCTTCCTGACGCCAACCCTTTTTTCTGCCTTTAACGACAAACAGGGACAGGTTTTAAACAAACAAACAGGTTTTAAACAAACAGATGATCAATATTCTATAATGATTGATATTCTCTGAAATAATCTCGCTATGATGATTAACCAACCTCCTGTTGTTAAAGGGGAACCAAAATGCTCAGACCACCTTGACGCTAATCTATCCCTTATTGATAATCTATAAAATAGATTTGATGTGTCTTTTCCCGATTTACAATTTATAAAGTGGGTGATTTTGCAATTAAATGTTGAAATCTTCTTCTTCTTCTTCTTCTTCTTCTTCAGGTTAGCCATGACGTCACACCATGAAATCGACTACCATTTCCGTACTGTCAACGGGTTACATCGCGGTACAATTTAACTCGAACGACAAAAAAAATTCAAAATTTCTACAAACTAGCAAACTAACAATTGGGAGGCCCAAATGAAAAGACAAAATATCAGAAATTGAAGGCTTTTTTATGTTAAACCATTCATATAAACATACGTTGAATCATATCACACGCAAATCATCAAAATCTAAACAGTACATGGCGCCCATTTTGAAAAAAAGATTGAATTCTGCAAAACGGAAGTGGCCGCTACACGTCTTTCTCAGTCGCAAGTTTATGTGTGAAGAGTGCGCCCCGAATCTGTAACACGGAAGCAGCCGCTACACCTGTTTCTCAGTCGCTTTGCACATGCTGCCGTGTTACTTCGGAGCCGCAGGTTTATATAGGAAGAGTTCATCAGGAGTCGGTCTACTCTCTCCTGGTACGTAGAATAAACTGTATTTGTAGAATGAATGAATGAATGAATGAATGATCGTTTTAAGGCCATTTTCCCCACTAGAGCGGGGGTTAGCCTTGCTGGCCCCATGACAATCATGGTTCCCTGTTTGAGGCAATGTTTTTATGGCCGGATGCCCTTCCTGACGCCAACCCTTGGTCGCCTCTTACGATGCGCAGGGATACGGTGTACCGATTCTAAATCGGGGTACACACCGTGATCATTCATCCCAGCAAGCTGGTACTCAATTTGCCGACCTCGGAAGGATGACAGGCTGAGTCAACCCCCCTGGTGTTAATTTAGCGATCGATCGGGATTTGAACCTAGGATCCCAAGCCGGCACCCTAACTGCTAAGCCAACACCAGGCCTGTGGTTCCTGTGGTAGAATTTCAACAAAAGCCACATCACTGTTCATATCGGTAAATATTATTCCATCGTGCTTGGAAAAACTGGAAAATTGGAAAACTTGGAAAAACGGGAAAAACAATATAGCCTATTTTACTCCCAGGGATCCCAGGAATACGCACCCAAAATATCGTTGCGATCGGTTGAGCCGTTTTTGCGGTACCTTCGAACGGACGGACGGACATTTAGTGAATTATAGTAAGATATGTCGGGTCGATGCGTCCTTGCTGGTTGCAGAAATACAAACCGACATTGTTTAATCATACACCAATGGCCGAAAGATTCGAGGGTTGTAAGAAATTGGATGAGGTTTGTCCGGAATACCCGAGTGTGGATTGGGCCTACAAAATGTTTGCTTTTGTGCTAGGAACATTTTACAGAGAACTGTTATGAAACAACAGAGATGACTACATCTTGTGGTTATCAGCCACGAATGGGAGAGGATTCCATCCCCACAATTAAGTGGAAGAAACAGCTGTCCCTCGAAACTAACACCATCTCTCCCCAGCTACCAGCACATGGGCACATGTGGTGAATCAAACACCTGTGTTAGCCCCATATCACCTGGCCAACTATATTTTGATTGCGATCCAATCATAAGGATTAGCCAAGTGATGATGATGTTGATGAGATGATATGTACCACACTCTTTACAGAGCATTGGTGCTGCCAAAGCAGTTTACTGGCAAGGGTTATACTGGGTGGTTTGCCATTGCCTTCCCAGACCATTAGGCATTCCTCAAATCATCAATAATTCAATCAACAGTTTCACAATCAATTCATCACAAATAAATAAACTAGTTCCTCCAGACTCATCAACTTTACATTGAGTGCTAAGTGGAAAAAAGGCTTCACCATCAACTTCTTGTCTCTCGTGAACTTCCTTATCCTTATAAATGATTCCATTCCCAAAATGTCACATCATTATTTTATTGCATTTAGGTTAATCTAGACTCACCAACAACACCCAAAAATATCTTATACAATCTGCAGTACCTCTTGCAATGTGTTGTAAGGTGCAGCCAAGTCCATCTGCAGCAAGTTTCCTACAAAGGGCCACCTTCTGGGTCCAGGAGGAAAGATGCCATGGTTCGATTTATTGGTCAATAATCTTCGGAGAAATATCATCAAGATTGACCCAGCAATGAGCAGCACAGTTCCCACAGACACAGGGCCATATCCAGGCAAAAACTCAGCCATCACATCAAGAATATTTAAAACCTGCAAAAAGAATAGCTACACGTTAAACATTTTTGGTGTATTTGGTTCAAGGTTCAACATTTCCATGCACTGGTTGTACCTGAGTAGACAAAGGGGGAGGAAGTACAACCAGAATGTCCAACCTTTAACCTCTGCTCTTTTTATCTTGCCTTGACGTGCAGTTTTTGCTTCAGGAAGGTAAAACAAGGTGCATGCCAAATGTTACGTGCTCCTCCCCAAACCCCGGTCACGGTGTACCTCCGAGCCCCGAAAGGAGTCAAGGCAGAAAGATGTGCTATTATGTGTGCCAATGACCAATGGTGAAACCACACCAATCAGTTGTTACCAAAAAGCAAGTATAGTATTAGTATCGCACAATAATAACAGTACAAGTACAATATACTTCAATTGCACAACCAAAATACCATATAATTCCTATGATGCTACCACCAGTTTCTTAACTCAATAACTCACTATGCTCGACGTGAGCGAAATGTCTAACGGCTGGGGCGCGGTGAAATGGCTAGAGCGAGGTGAAATGGCTGGAGCGAGGCGAAATGGCGGACGGGCCCGTAATGGAGGCGTACCTGCTCTCCAACAACGATTCACTCTGGAATCAACCGCAAAACCCATCACGCAGGTTTATCTGCCAAAGCGATAACCACTCTGTCACAGGAATCCCTTCCCTGGGTAAACCAATGTTCGCTCGTGACCCACGTTCGCCAGCGTCTGCGCGAGACCTCAAAGCCGATTAGCCGTTCTCTCCCGACCTCACTTGCTCCACTTTTCCTTCCTCTTCTTCCTCTTCCGGTTTCTCCCGATCCCTTTCGTTTTTCTTTTAAAACACGAATTTTTCCTTTTGAAGACAGTTATCTCCATTTCACTCAAACTATAACAATAATAGTACATGGAACTAAAAATGCTTCCAGTGGATGAAAACCACAAAGACGGAAGTGACTAATCCGTAACACTCCCCACCCTCAAGAAAGAAAGTTTGAACAGAGTGAAAACTTTCTTTTCATGCAAAAACCCTTTTTAACAAACAAAAGTAAAACTCACACCCAAATGATCAACTCACGTGAGCAACAATAATTAATATTCCCCAGAAGAAAACAAAAAAACTTCCAAACAACCTACAGGAATTTTCAAAGTTAGTTCACTCTGGATAAAGCATCAGCAACAACATTGTCCCTGCCCTTTACATGCTCAATTTCCAAGTTGAACTCCTGCAAAGACAAACTCCATCTCCTCAACCTCTGATTTTTATTTTTCATTTTTTGAATGAAGGTTAAGGGGTTGTGATCAGTGAAGAGTTTTAACTCTGGATTCTCTTACACCCTGACTACAGGCACGACAGGTGAGGCAGGAACCATTTTTTTCACAGGCTTCCTCTCATAATATTTCTTCAGTCGGTTGACATGACACAGCTGCTGCTTTTTCCGTCGGTCGGGAGTTGTCACCACGTAATCTGTTTCATTAACACCCCTTTCGATTGCATCGAGACCAAAATACCTAGCCTGTAGTGGCTGACCTGGAACAGGAAGCAACACTAATACCCGGTCCTCAGGACTGAAATTTCTTATCTGAGATTTCTTGTCATGTCTCACTTTCATTTTATCCTGTGTCACTTTCAAGTTTCCTCTCGCAACTTCACAAGCCTTTGCCAATCTGTGCCTAACCGTTGACACATACTCCACCACAGTTGACTGCGACTCCTCCTGTAGCCACTGTTCTTTCACCAATTTCAATGGTCCTCGAACTGCATGTCCAAACACAAGTTCAAAAGGACTGAATCCCAATGACTCCTGAACAGATTCCCTCGAAGCAAACAACAATAAGGGTATTCCCTCGTCCCAATCCTTGTCACATTCAAAACAGCACGTTCTGATCATATTCTTCAATGTCTGGTGAAACCTTTCCAAGGCCCCTTGGCTCTCGGGATGGTAAGTACTTGATCTTACTTGCTCCACTCCCAACAGGTGTACCACTTGCTGAAAAAGCGTTGACAAGAAATTGGAACCCTGATCAGACTGGATGACCTTAGGTAGGCCAACCAAAGTGAAAAATATAATCAAGGCCTTCGCAATAACTGCCGCAGTAATTTTCCTAAGAGGCACTGCTTCTGGGAACCTCGTGGAAGTGCACATGATGGTCAGCAAATACTGCTGTCCAGCCTTAGTTTTAGGTAAAGGGCCTACACAGTCTATAATGACTCGGCTGAATGGCTCTTCAAAAGCGGGAATTGGTTTTAAAGGTGTGGATGGGACTTTCTGATTAGGTTTTCCCACCAGCTGGCAAGAATGGCAAGATTTACAGAACTCCGCACATCACGTCGCAATCCTGGCCAGAAAAAATGTACTAAAATTCTGTCACATGTCTTGTTCACTCCCAGGTGCCCGGCCAAAGGTGTCTCATGTGCCAAACTCAATATCTCCTTCCGGTACGGCGGTGGCACCACAATTTGGTAATGAACTTTCCACTCGTCATTTGCTGGCACGTCCGGTGGTCTCCATTTTCTCATGAGTATTTCCCCTTTCATGAAGTAACCAACAGGTATCTTCATAGTCTCTTCCTCTGTAATGGCTTTACCAATCAAACTCCGGAGCTCCGAATCTCTGTGTTATTCATCAACAAGTCTCTTTCGGACAAGCACCGTTTGTTCAGCCTCGTTCCCAGATGTCTCCGACGGACACTCCATTTTCTCTTTTGGTCCAGATGCCACCTTTTCCTTAGGTTCCTTGATGTCACTCCCTTTCCTATTACCTCTTCCAGACTTTTCCTCCAATACCTCTCAGGAACCCAAATCCACATCACCTTCCTTCTCCTTCTCTTCAGAGCACTTCCTACCCATAGCACGAGTCACTGCACAGGATGGAAAGATACCCGGAATCTCCTGCTCTAACTGTGGTGTGTTATTTTCCATACTGGGTTTTTCAACCAACATCGGATTATCAGAAACTCGACCCCCAGCCAAATCATTCCCGATAATAAAAGAGATTCCCTCTACGGGAAGAGTGGCTTGTAACCCCACAGTGATCGGTCCTGACACCAACTCAGACTTTCAATGGATGACATGAAGAGGAGCTTTAACATAGCCACCAACCCCCTGTAAGAGAACACTAACACCCGTTGCCGTCTTCTCCGCCAATGGCAAAATGCCCTCAAGCATCAAAGATTGATGTGCTCCTGTGTCCCTCAATACCCTAACAGGTCTCTGGTTCATTAAGTCCTCATCCAGTGACACAAACCCCACAGAAATAAAAGGTTTGTAACACTTTTGGACAAGGTCGTTCTGTGATGCTGTAACTTTGGCACGGGAATCTTCACAAGGCACTGTCCTCCAAGGACGATTTCTCGCATTGGCCAACGCATTCGGAGTTGCATTAGTCTGACTCCGCTCCTGATATTTCCTTTTCAGGGAGTAACATTGGGACATCAAATGCCCCGGTTTCTTGCAAAACATTTCCTTTGGCAGACACCAGCTGTATCATATTCTTAAGACTCTTTATCTTGAAAAACTCCTCTTTACATTAATATCTTTCGAAAACATACTTATTGAACTCAGTAAAAGGTTTAGATCTACAGTCACGTGAAAAAGTAAGTACACCCCATGTAAAGTTTTGACTTTTTCAACATATTTCAACATACAGCTATTCGATCTTCATTTGAACAATATTGATAGATAAAGGTGATATAATATAACAAAAATCATAAAACATTTACATTTTGAAGTCCATTGTATAATTTAAATAAACATAAATGCAAATTTGGTATGTGGAAAAAGTAAGTACACCCTTGGCTCTAATAGGTGGTATTGCCCCCTTTGGCAGAAACAACCTCAAGTAGGCGTTTCTTATAACTGTCTACCAGTCTCTGACATCAACTGAGAGAAATTTTTGCCCACTCCTCCATGCAGAATTCTTTCAGCTGTGCGATGTTTGAGGGGTTTCTTGCATGCACAGCTCGTTTCAAATCCCCCCACAACATCTCAATGGGATTTAGATCCGGCCTTTGACTTGGCAATTCCAGAACCCTCCATTTCTTTCTTTTCAGCCATTCCTTGGTGGATTTACAGGGATGTTTAGGGTCATTGTCATGTTGCAAGGTCCACCTTCAGTTGAGCTTCAACTTTCTGACAGATGGCCTCACATTATCCTCAAGCACCCTCTGGTACAATGAGGGAATTCATAGTGGATTCTATGATGGTGAGCTGCCCAGGCCCTGATGCAGCAAAGCTGCCCCCAACCCATAATATTTCCACCACCATGCTTTACAGTTGGTATCAGGTTCTTGTGGTCAAATGCTGTCTTTGGTTTTCACCAAACATGTCTTGTGGTACTGTGGCCAAATAGCTCTACCTTTGACTCATCTGCCCAGAGCACATTGTTCCAGAAGTGCTGGTCTTTGCCTACATGTTCATTGGCAAACTTTAGTCTTGCCCTGATGTTCTTTCTGGACAGCAAAGGTTTCCTCCTGGCACACCTCTCATGTAGATCAAATTTGTGCAGCCTCTTTCTAATGGTAGACTCGTGCACTTTGACATCAACAGTGGCAAAAGCTACGTGTAGGTCCCGTGATGACATTCTGGGGTTCTTAGAGACTTCTTCAGCATCTTGCGGTCTGCTCTCGGGCTCAACTTGCTGGGGCGGCCTGACCTGAACAAGTTGGCAGTTGTTTGGAATCTTCTCCACTTGTAGATGATCTTCCGGACAGTCGAATGATTGACTTCAAATTTTTTGGGGATCTTTTTAAATCCCTTCCCAGACTCGTAGGCATCTATAACCTTATTTCTGAAGGCCTCAGAGAGCTCTTTTCATCTAGGCATGGTGACGCCGCACACTTCAACAACAAAGAGCAAACCAAACTAAATGTCTGAGGTTTAAATAAGACAGGTTCCTCCAAGATCCTCTCTAACCATGTTCTAATCATTTGCACCTGAGCTGGTGCACCTGATTCTAATTTTAGGTATTTGAAGTAGTGATAAATGTAGGGGTGTACTTACTTTTTCCACATGCGAAATTTGCATTTATGTTTATTTAAATTATACAATGGACTACAAAATGTAAATGTTTCATGATTTTTGTTATATTATATCACCTTTATCGATAAATATTGTTCAAATGAAGGTCAAATAGCTGTATGTTGAAATATGTTGAAAAAGTCAAAACTTTACATAGGGTGTACTTACTTTTTCACGTGACTGTAGCTGTAGACACGCTGAAGCCTGTACTTTCCGACCAAGGTCTCAGGCTCTGCTCAAACAGTGGTTGGAGGTGGAAGACCTGTTGTCTCATCATTCCAGTGGATTCATCGAGACTTGGTCCTCGTTTTCCTGGGCTGTCGCAACCCAGACCGGCGGAACACATGATGTTCATGATGCATGTGCGTAACACCCCAAGAACCCCCATTCCCACATAAAAAAAGTGTGAATGCTGCAAGGGGTCGAGTGTTTTTATCTACCCCTCATAGTCTAACTTCCTGTGTGCTTGAGGTAAGCTACACATATACAGGTGAATATGGAGCACTCAAAAATGATATTAAAGCAAATCAAAAGCGACGTTTTACTTATTTGTCTCCACAATGTAAACATGTGAAAATTGTTGACAAAACACTATGTAGCTCTGACAAATCACAACTCCCGAGTTTATCCACGACTTAATTGATACCTAAGTAGTATTAAACAACCAAGGTTACCTCAAACTTCTCATAAACAGTTCTAATGATGTGTTTCTTCTCAAAAAATCACTTGCAGGACAAACAAACACAGCAAGAGTTTTGCAGGAGAACAAACGATAAAAAAGGCTGAAAGGACTCACCTTCAATAAAAATGCCTGGAGTTAAAACCTGAAGGTCCCAGAATGAAAACACACAACACAGGTGGCGATGCTATGCCTGCGAGATGGGTGTGGTGGATGGAATGAGCATGTGAAGATTTTATCTTGCCAGAGAGGGTTCAGTATTACATTTGGGTCTGTTTGTTTTGTTTGTTTGTCCGCATAGAACTACGACTATGCAGATCCGGCCTATCAGCATGATACAAAACGTAAACTATTCAGTCTGGCGGATGTATGTGCTATAACAAGTTATATTATAGCTAAGACATGTGACATTTTACAGTGATACCTACCCAACAGGTATTTTTTTTTTTTTTTTTGTATGCAGTTCTATATTTAGCAGACTTTAGAATGCATTTTCTTGCTGAGAATTGTGCATGTTCATAATACTCCTGCTTCACTTCACCTGCTTCACTGAAAAAAATTCAGATTAATCTTCATTTAAGAATAATCTCCATTGAAACTATAACGGCACTCAGTAGAGAGCATACCTCCGCCAGGTGAACAGTTTACGTTTTGTATCCCAGGGTAGACCAGAAAATCACAATACAGAATCACATTAAATCAAATTCATCCGTCCACAACTTTTTGAGATATCCTCCTATATATCGATTTTGGCCATATCTCCCAATGGTGAAGAATCACTTAAAAACTAAATAATTCTCATATCTGAATCCATATTCAGATCTTCACCAAAATCGAATTTATTTGTACTTGTCAGACACCCAACCGGTCCACCAAGTTTCGTCCAAATCCGTCAATAAATTTTTGAGATATCCTGCGATGTATCATTTTTGTCCCTATCACTCAATGGTGAAGAATCACTTAAAAACTAAATAATTCTCATATCCGAATCCATATTCAGATCTTCACCAAAATCGAATCTATTTGTCCTTGTCAGACACCCAACCGGTCCACCAGGTTTCGTCCAAATCCGTCCATAACCTTTTGAGATATCCTGCTATGTATCGTTTATGGCCCGATCTCCCAATGGTGAAGAATCACTTAAAAACTAAATAATTCTCATATCCGAATCCATATTCAGATCTTCACCCAAATCTAATATATTTGTCCTTCTCAGACACCCAACCGGTCCACCAAGTTTCGTCCAAATCCGTCCATAACTTTTTGAGATATCCTGCTATGTATCGTTTTTGGCCCGATCTGCCAATGGTGAAGAATCACTTAAAAATTTTTAGTAGCCGGATCCGAATCCGGATCTTCACCAAAATCTAATAATTTCGTCCGTGTCACATGTGCTACATCTCTGCCAAATTTCGTTCGAATCCGTCCACAACTTTTTGAGATATCTTGTTCACAAACGGACAAACAGACAGATAGACAGGGGTTTGGCCTTTGGTGGCGGGGGTAATAATGCAACGTTACTCACCAAAACAACAACTTAATTTTGCC
Source organism: Myxine glutinosa (assembly GCF_964187855.1). Classification (NCBI taxonomy): domain Eukaryota; kingdom Metazoa; phylum Chordata; class Myxini; order Myxiniformes; family Myxinidae; genus Myxine; species Myxine glutinosa. The sequence goes on along the minus strand of NC_136270.1, from coordinate 25,247,987 downwards.
GAAAAAGAAAGCGTTTGTTTAGAATTTTGAATGCTTGAATTTTCTTTCTCTGTACAATTCTTAGTTCAAAAAAGGAAAATCATGAACATATTGTAAGATGTGGAGTACAGAAGCTGTCAAAACTTGTAATGCGACTAACCAATGCAAAATTAATACAGATGGTGGTTAGTTGACACAAGGCAAATGTCGAATGCATGGAGCAAAGTTAAGACAAAAGTGGGCAGTATGACCAATTATTTACCCATAATGCAACTGTAAGCACATTTTTCACATGTACTGCATCCATGTGTGGGCAGTATGACCAATTATTTACCCATAATGCAACTGTAAGCACATTTTTCACATGTACTGCATCCATGTGGAACAAGTCAGTACTCTCAATGTTTCAACAACTTTCATCTGGTAACAAAAGGTTGGGTAAGTTGGATGACAGCGAAGTTACAAAATATTTTGTGTCTTCCTGATAATTTAGTGTTGCACAAAATATAATTAAATTAATCAAACGTATAATTTAGACTATATTGTATACAGGTATCCCCTGCTTAACGAATTATGAATTGTTTCATTCAGGGCTATTGTTGGCTTAAGGAAGGAACCTCAGTGCCTGGTGATTGTGCAACGTCACAATGATACAAACAAAAAATTTTTCCACTAATTAACTTTTCAATGGGGGAATTAAATTTTCAGAAGGCTTGCGAATAATTAACTTTTCACAATGAAAAGGTTAAAAATAACCATCTCCTCCACCACCTCCCATGGCTTTCTCTTTGTAAGTGGTGAAAGGAAATTCCCCCCATTACGAATTCTTTGTTTACAACAAGGTAGTTGTTGTTAATGACAAGAAAAGTTGCAATGTTTAGCAATTAGCATGTTTAGTAACAATAATTTACATGTCTTCTACCGACTCCTCTGCGGCCTTGCTCCCCCAGCTCTCTCTGTGCTCTGTCCCCCAAATATTCCTACAGGTCGCACAAGATCTGCCTGCAACCCTCTTATGGTTAAACTGCCAAAATCAAGACTCTCTGCTCACCTTCACTCCTTCATTCCTCTTTTCTCCCGCCTCTGGAACAAACTCCCTCACTCTCTTCAATTCCAATCCTCCCTCCAGGTCTTTAAGACGGCTGTTCACCACCATCTCTTATCTTCCCCAATCCAAAACCTTGATCTTTTCTACCCCCGCTAATTTCACCCCAAATCCACTTTTTTGAGGTGCCGACTTCTTTCCTGGAAGTCATTGGTGTCCTTGCGTTTTATACCTCTCCTGCCTCCCCCCAGGCCCTCTACCTCCCACACATCTCCCGATGTCCCTGCTCTCAAATGTTGTGTTTGTGTGCTTCCTCCCCTTCTCTCCCCATCTTGTCGACCGCTCCCCTTTTTATATACTTTGTTTGCTTGTTTGTTTGATTTGTTTGTTTGATAAATGTTAGCTTTTCATGAGCCTCGACTCTGTATCCAAAAAAAAGAAAAAAAAAAAGTGTATGCAGCATTGTGAGAAACTCATGGACAATTGCACAAACTTTGACACTAGTTTGTAAGTTAGATCATAATGTAGATGAAAATACGTTTGTTCTTGTCATCTTGTGAAAGAAGAATCTATATATATATAAAACACAGTTTGTGTGTGTGTGTGTAATGTTACCGATAGACTCCTAAACGGAGAGGCTCACGTGCTTGATATTTGGCATAGACATGGCCATTGAGCCTGGGAAGAAAATGGCCGATCTAAAAAAAATTATTTCATAATATTTTTTTACCATATTTTTACCTCAGCGCATTTCAGCGAGGAATATTATGCACGGAATCTGAGGCGGTGGCAGAGCAGCGCGCTGATTCGCTCAGAGCGATCACGTGATGTTCCTTGCCGCCATAAACTCAGTTACGCGTTCGCACGTATTTCAGAGCGAAAAACGATTGCGTTTTTTCACATTTCAGCGAGGAACATTGCCATTCACACCACATAGGTTTTTTTTTCTTTCATCTTTACGAGATCCATATTTTTTTATTCATATTTACCTCAGCGCATTTCAGCGAGGAATATTATACACGGAATCTGAGCAGGTGGCAGAGCAGCGCGCTGATTCACTCAGAGCGATCACGTGATGTTCCTTGCCGCCATTAACTCACAGTTACGCGTTCGCACGTAATTCACGTGTTCAAAACAAACGAGATCCGCGAAGCGAGTTGGTCGAGTCGTGCTAACCAAGATGGCGACACGGCGGCTTCACTTTTCACGGAGTATGAGCGTTCTATATATTTTCAATTCAGTGCGCCGACTCGCTCACGTACTTGATTTGTGGCATAGACATGGCCATTGGGCCTTCACGGTGTAATTTGTGCGAGGCTTTTGTCCGAGTGAGCTTGAGTCGAGAGGGCGAATGTACGGGTTGGGAATGTACGGGTCTCCCTTCCCCCGCCCGGCAACGCCGGTACTGGAGGGCGTCACAGGATCGGTGAGTCTCCAAATCCGCTTCGTGCTGTTGCGAAGATGCAGGACGATGTCACGATTGTTGTGCTGCTCTCCGACCATGAGAACTGCAACGTCATTGTTGACTGGCCCTCCCCTTCCCTCCATTCTCCCCCTCCCTTCCCCCTCCACCCTACCCCTCCCCTTCTCCCCTCCCCCTCCCTTTTCCCCCTCCCCCTCCCTTTTCCCCCTCCCCCTCCCCCCTACCCCTTCCCCTCCACCCCTCCCACTCCCCCCCCTCACCCTCCCCCTCCCCCTCCCACTCCCCCTCTTCCCCTCCCCCTCCCAAAATCCTCCCCCCCACCCTCCCCCTCTCTCCCCCTCCCATCCCTCCCCCTCCCCCCCTCTCCTCCCCTCCCCCTCCCCCCCTCTTCTCCCCCCACCCTCTCCTCCCCTCGCCCCCGTTCCCCTCCCCTCCCCTTCTCCCTCCCCTCCCCTCCCCCGCCCCCGCCCGGCAATGCCGGGTACTTCTGCTAGTAGAATATAAAGGTGTATATGATGTGCTTTGTTTCTGTTTTCTTCAAGCCAGCTACATTAACTCATTAAATGGCTGCACTCTAGGTTTCTTCGCAAGAGATTCCGATTCAATTCATACAGTGTAATTTGTGATATGAACATATATGAAGATAGTCATACATTCATGATGTCATAGCACGTGATAAATAAAGAAAAATTTGCATGCATTCAAGAATACCTCATGTCATAGTCTTTCAATGCATGTATAGTGTATGTACCACTAAAATGTAAAGTTTGTTTCATGTATTACGAGCACAATGTACTTGTGAATTTCCCAGCACTTCAACCTTCAAGAAAACCCGATATTGCATTTAACTTCATATGTTGTTTAGGCAATGATATATTTGAAGATCCAAACTAGTAAAATACTATGTTATAAAAATAAAGTCCAAATTTTCACAAATAAAAAACGAGTCACAAATTTTCATGGGATGGACAAAGGGTAACGTTACTAACCATAACGTGACTAACCAACATTTTTGGCACATGCTTAAAAATGCGAATATTTGTGATAAGTTGTATTCCAAAACACTTGCCAGTAAACAAGTAATGATATAAATATTACACTTTGTTTCTGCTGTATCCTCTTTGAGGAACTTTTTTATGCAAAGACATGCAAATTGTATCCATGTCATCTATCTATAATTCCAGTAATCTCTGTCTGTCTGTCTGTACGTCTGTACGTTTGTCTGTGACCGCTGTTTCTCGACAACCACGGGTCCGATATACTTTTAACTTGCCAGGTATATTGCTGGGGACCCGAGGATGTGCCTTTTCAAGGTTTCATATTAATCGGACAATTACTTACCGAGCTATGTCCAAAAAACGATTCAACCAATCAGAGAGCAGCGAACGATCGCGTGTGCCGAACGTGGCGGGCACACTCTGCCTCGGATGGCACATTTGAGAGCGTATTCATTTATTTCACGTTGGCAAACTATGTTGGCGTTAAACTATGTTTTACAACTAATAAAAACGAATTTGCGATTCATTCGCTTTCCTGCGCGTTTGTGCACGCGATGGCGATTTCTTTACCAAACTCCGGAAGCCGTTCGCTTTGGACCAAACCATTGCATGTAAATAGAGGGGGGGGATTGTCACCACTCGCAAGCCGTTCGCTTTGGACCAAACCATTTCATGTAAATAGAGGGGGGGGATATAATTTTAGATATAGATATAGTACGGGCATGCCCTAGTTTTTTGTAATGTTACTAACCAACATTAGAGTTTCCATCAAAACTCAAAACATCAAAAGAACACTAAATCATCAAAACAACACACATACAGGTCTCACTGTTTTTTTTACCCTCACCAGAGGAGAGGGTGTTACATTTGGGTCCATTTGGTTGTTTGTTTGTCTGTGTTTGTTTGTTTGTCCGCACAGAACGTGAGTATTTTTTTCTTTTCTCTGCAACCGTTAGTCCGATTGCCAATAAATTTTCACCATAGGAGCGACTCCTGTATAATGTTTTAAATGATAACTATGACGTCATAGGTCACGTGGTACGAACGCCATCATGAAAAAACCTGAAAATTTTTGCACTTCTATATCTCTGAAACCACTGCATGGAAAAAATTGAAACATGTCTCATTGTCGAGTACACCACATTGGAAACAACATATATTCATGATGATGTCATCGGTGCCTTCATTATAACATCATAATTAGACAAGTGGAACACTTGATCCGATCAGTTTGAAATTTCTTGAGCGTGATCTACACAAAAATTGTACGAGAGAATTAAATTAATGACGTCATCGGTCACGTGGTTTGGCAGCCATATTGGATTGAACATAAATCTAAGTCGTCAATACACCACACAAACACAGCCGCTAATAAACACCACATGAACACGTCCTGGCGAGGGTCTGCAATCTCTGATTGCTCTTTCTTGGTCTTACTGTGGTAAGATGTGTTGGTCTAGGTAAGATGTGTTGATTGTACCATAGTGGAGAAGTGAAAAGCTGACATCTTCATATTAGAGTCCAAATAGCTATATGCTAATTGCTAATTTGCTTTTTTATGTTGAAGGCTCCAGTCACGGATTTTATAGTCCTCATCAAGGCAGGTCTTAAAATAAAAGAGCTGCATTGAGCTTAAGTGTAACGTTACTAATCATATAATTGACCTTTAGACCCAGAAGACCTTTTGTAACACGAAGACCCTTTAAGACCCTTCAGACCCACATAACTTTTAGACCCTTTATAACCCTAAAACACTTTAATAAGACCCTTCATAGCCTTAAGAGAACCTTAGACCCTATATAACCCTGAGACACCTTTAATAGACCCTTTATAACCCAAAGAACCTTCAAGACCCCAAAGACCCTCCAATACCCTTAAGACCCATTGGACCCTTATGTCCCCGAAAACCTCTGTAAACCCTAAGACCATTTAAGATCCTTCAGATCCTTAAGACCCTTTAGACCCCCGAAGGTTCCTAAGACCCCTCACAACCCCAATACCCTATTAGAACCCTTAATTAGTCATGGAAGACCATGTAGACCCCATTAAGCCTTTTGCCTGAGGGGTTCCTGCAATAACATTTGAGGGTCATCAATCATAATTAAAAGGCACCCCAATGGTAAACAAGATCACACAGTACCAGGCTAAGACGGTGAGAAATATAATTAATTAATTCAATGTATATATATTTTTTTAGGTTCTGCTAATCTTGGTTAGTGGCATAGAGAAAAGTCTCACGGGGAGTATAAAAAGTCCCATGTGGCAAAAGGCAGTTTCCGGTGTCAAAAATAAACGGTGGCCATGACAACAATTTCACCCCCATTATAATCAAAGGGGGATTTTATTGTGATGTTTATTGCCGAACCTCAGGATTTTTTTCAAGATATCAGATTGATATATCACTCGATCGATCAAATAACACCCAGCTTATAGTCCAAATTTTGACAATCATCTAAATTTTTTGTTATATAGTTTCATTGTACATACTATAAATATCCCAAATGATTACTCAATGATAAATGAGAAATGGCTTATTGGTTTGATATGCAATATCATTTTCATGGATTGAAATGAAATGAAATATCATTTGAAATAAAATGAAAAATATCATTTTCAGTAGGGACAATGACAGAGAGATCAGGAGAAGTGGTGGAAGTATTGGTCAGAAGAAGAGTGGACATATGTTGTGTGCAGATGAGATGGAAGGGAAGTGGTGTGAGAATGGTCACTCTACTCTGGACATGCTGCTTCTGCTTTCTCAACAATGGATGGAGGTCCTCAACGCCAAACAGGAAATTAGAGCTGTCTCCCTTGACATTTCACGTGCCTTCGATACGGTCTGGCACCCTGCTCTGCTCACCAAACTCTCCTCCTTAGGTATCCATGGAAATCTCCACGCATGGCTGGCGGACTTCCTCTCTGGTCGTAGTCAACGTGTGGCCCTGAATGGGTTTCTCTCATCTCCTCTTCCTGTTCAGGCTGGAGTTCCCCAAGGTAGTGTTCTGGGCCCTGTGCTTTTTCTGGTCTTCATCAATGATCTCTCTGACCCTCTTGAAAATCCTCTCTATCTCTTTGCTAACGACTCTACTCTCTGTCGCTCCATTCCTCATCCCTCAGATCGGCAGTCTGCAGCCTCCTCACTCTCTGCAGACCTGGACAAAATCACAGACTGGTCAAACAAGTGGAACATGTCTTTCAATCCTGACAAATCTCACACTCTTACAATGTCTCTCCGAAAGGACCGACTGGACAACCCTCCCATCTACTTTCTCAACAATCCTCTCCAAGAAGTTCTGTCGCTCAAGCTTTTGGGTCTCACTATCTGCCATGATCTTTCTTGGGAAAACCACATTTCCAAGCTGGCCTCCAAAGCCAGTCGCCGACTGGGCATCCTCCGTCGTGCGAAGTCCTTCCTTGGCACACCTGAGCTCCTCACCACATACAAGGCTTTCATCCGCAGCTCAATGGAATACTGTTCCCCCCTCTGGGCTGGTGCTCCTGCCTCACACCTAGCTCGGCTTCACGCTGTTGAAACCAAAGCTTTCAGAATTATTGGAATCTCCCGCGATGAAGCTATCTCTGAGGGCCTTTCACTCACTCACCGCAGGCAGGTTGGTGGTCTTTCTGTCTTCTACCGACTCCTCTCCGGCCTTGCTCCCCCAGCTCTCTCTGTGCTCTGTCCCCCCAATATTCCTTCAGGTCGCACAAGATCTGCCTGCAACCCTCTTATGGTTAAACTGCCAAAGTCTAGGCTCTCTGCTCACCTTCACTCTTTCATTCCCCTTTTCTCCCGCCTCTGGAACAAACTCCCCCACTCCCTTCAATCCCACTCCTCCCTCCAGGTCTTTAAAACAGCTGTTCACCACCATCTCTTATCTTCCCCCATCGAAAACCTTGATCTTTTCTACCCCCGGTAATTCACCCAAGAGTCCTTGCAGTGTTCATATGTTTTATTCCTCTCCCACCTCCCCCCAAGTCCTCCTGATGTCCCTGCTCTCAAATGTTGTGTTTGTGTCCTTCCCCCTCTTCCCCCTCTCTTTTGTGTCCTTCCCCCTCTCTCCCCATCTTGTCTGCCGCTCCCCTTTTTTTTTGTGTTTTGTGTGTCGGTTTGTCTTTTTGTGTGATTAATGTTAGCTCTTTCACGAGCCTCGATCTTGTGTACAAAAACAAAAACAAACAAAAAAAAAAATGGTGAAGGGTAGGCAGGGACAGAAATACAAGTTTGTGTGGCAAGGGTGCCCGGAAAATGTGCATGGTGTTGGTGTCCTGATTTCTGAGGGGTTTGTAGACAGTGTGGTGAGTGCGGCTAGAGTGAGTGAAAGGTTGATGATGGTGAAAATGATGATTGGAAAGCTCTTGGTGAACGTCATCTCGGGATATGCTCCGCAGGTTGGTCGGAGCGATGAAGAGAAGGCCAAGTTCTGGTGTGCGATAGAGAAGCTGATGGAAAACGTGAAAGATGAGGAAGTTGTTGTGGTAGAAGGAGACATAAATGGACATGTGGGAAGGAGTATGGATGGTTTTGAGGGAGTTCATGGGGGTTACAGATATGGTGTGAGGAATGCAGAAGGTGAATTGATTTTGGAGTTTGCTGATGGAGCTGATTTGTTGATTTGTAATACTCAGTTCCAGAAAGAGGATAATAAGCTTGTTACCTACACGTCAGGTGGATCCACGACAACCGTTGACTACCTGATGGTGCGTAGGCGAGAAAGGGGGCACCTCCGGGACACAAAGGTGACCCTGGGGGAGGAGGCTGTTTCACAGCACCGCTTGGTTGTCTGCGACATAAGGGTGAAAGGTGCGAGGAGAGCTCGGCAGGTGAAGTACCAACCGAGAATGAAGGTGTGGAGGTTGAAAGAGGTGACAGTGAGGGAGGCATTAAAAGAGAGGCTGAGTATGGTAGAGGATGATGTGGTTGAGCTTGAAAGTGGTTGGATGTCAATGAAAGTTAGTCTGTTGGGAGTGGTTGGTGAGGTATGTGGATGGACAAAAGGACCACCAAGGCACTCGGAAACATGGGGGTGGGATAATGAAGTTGGAAAGAGGATTGACGAGAAGAGGAAGAGGTTCAAGGAGTGGCAGAAGGCGAAGGGTACGGGGAGCGGAAAAGGCAGAGCATGAAAGTTATAAGGCAGCCAAGAAGGCTGCAAAGAAAGAGGTAGCAAAGGCGCAGGAGGCATGTTGGAAAATGTTCGGAAAACGCTTGGATTCGGAAGAGGGTCAGAGAGTGGTATTCTGTATTGCAAAGCAGATAGCGAAAGAGAGGTGTGATGTGATGGGGGTGGGTTGCTTGAAGGAAGAAGTGGGATAAATCGTTGTCGACCCAGATGGAATTAAAGGAAGATGGAAGAGATGTATGGAAATGCTGTTGAATGCAGAGAATGAATGGGACGGCAACATAGAGAGTAACCCAGTTTTATGACCGGCAGAGAAGATAACTGAGAAGGAAGTTGAGGAAGCGATAAAAGCAATGAAGAGTAGAAAAGCGGGAGGGCTGACGGGAGTTGTAGGAGATATGTTGAAGGCAGCAGGAAGTTGGGTGTGAAGAGAATGACAGAAATCTGTAATCTGGTGGTGAAAGAAGGCAGCATTCCAGTGGATTGGGAACCGAGTACCCTCGTACCTCTATACAAGGGGAAAGGTGACCCTCTGGAGCGTGGCTCGTACCGAGCGATAACGTTATTGGAGTATGGAATGAAGGTATTGGAAAGGGTGTTGGAGAGGACGATAAGGTAGAAAGTGAAGATCGACGAAATGCAGTTTGGATTTATGCCAGGAGGAACGACAGACGTGCTTTTTATTGTAAGGCAGAAGCAGAAGTACATGGAAAAGGGGAAGAAGTTGTTTCTTGGGTTTTTTGATCTGGAGAAAGCATTCGATAGGGTTCCATGCGAAGTAATGAAATGGACATTGAGGAAGTTAGGAGTGGAGGAATGGTTGATCATAGTAGTGATGGCAACGTATGAGAGAGCGCGCACAGCTGTAAGGACGGAGGACGGGAACATTGGTGAGTTTGAGGTGAAGGTGGGAGTGCATCAGGAGGAGGGAGTGGTGGTGGGAGTACTAAGTCAACTACTATTTGTAGCTGTGATGGAGGTGCTGGCTCGGAATGTAAAGGAGGGTTTACCGTGGGAGTTGTTGTATGCAGATGATCTGGTGTTGATTGCAGAAAGTATGGATGGACTGAAGGAGAAGTTGAACAAATGGAAGGAATGTATGGAGATTGGAGACAAAAGGTCTGAAGGTGAATATCGGAATAACAAAGGTGATGGCAAGTGGTAAAGGTGATGATGGTGATGGTCTCCAAAGCCAGTCGCCGATTGGGCATCCTCCATCGTGCAAAGTCCTTCAATGGAACACCTGAGCTCCTCACCACATACAAGGCTTTCATCCGCAGCTCAATGGAATACTGTTCCCCGCTCTGGGCCGGTGCTGCTACCTCACACCTAGCTCGGCTTCACGCTGTTGAAACAAAAGCTGTCAGAATCATTGGAATCTCCTGCGATGAAGCTAACTCCGAGGGCCTTTCACTCACTCACCGCAGGCAGGTTGGTTGTCTTTCTGTCCTCTACCGACTCCTCTCGGGCCTTGCTCCCCCAGCTCTCTCTGTGCTCTGTTCCCCAAATATACCTACAGGTCGCACAAGATCTGCCAGCAACCCTCTTATGGTTAAACTGCAAAAATCTAGGCTCTCTGCTCACCTTCACTCTTTCATTCCCCTTTTCTCCCGCCTCTGGAACAAACTCCCCCACTACCTTCAATCGCACTCCTCCCTCCAGGTCTTTAAAACAGCTGTTCACCACCATCTCTTATCCTCCCCCATCCAAAACCTTGATCTTTTCTACCCCCGCTAATTCACCCCAGATCCACTTTTTTGAAATTCCAACTTATTTCCTGGAAGTCCTTGCAGTGTCCATATGTTTTATACCTCTCCCACCTCCCCACAAGCCCTCTCCCTCTCACAGTTCTCTCGATGTTCCTGCTTTCAAATGTTGTGTTTGTGTCCTTCCCCCTCTCTCCCCATCTTGTCTCCCGCTCCCCTTATTTTGTGTTTTATGTGTCGGTTTGGCTTTTTGTGTGATTAATGTTAGCTCTTTCACGAGCCTCGATCTTGTATATTAAAAAAAAAGAAGAAAAAAAAGCATGTGGTGAGGTGGAAAGAACTCGGAAGTGGCCATGTACTGTGTGCAAGAAGGGTGTTGGAGTGAACTCCATTCAATGTACAATGTGCACAGAGTGGGTTCATCAAAAATGTAGTGGTGTGAGAGGGTCATTAACCAGTGTGGCAGCTACATTCAAATGTAAGCTGTGCACAGAGGAAGCTGCAGATGGAGGAAATGTTGAGTTGGATCTTGGAGACGGCATGAAGCTGGAAGGTGTGAAAACATTTTGCTACCTTGGAGACATGCTGAATGGAGAAGGTGTATCAGACTCGGCAACGGTTGCTCGAGTGAGATGTGCATGGAAGAAGTTTCGGGAACTGAGTGGCGTGCTGATGAGGAGGGGAGTGTCGCTGAAGCTGAAGGGAAAGGTGTATGCTGCATATGTGAGAAGTGTTATGATTTATGGGAGCAAAACATGGGTAATGAACGTAGAGCAGCAACGAAGGCTGGAAAGGGTGGAAATGCGAATGGTTCGGTGGATGTGTGGAGTATCGTTGAGAGAGAGGAAGACAAATGATGAATTGCGAAAGATGATGGGAATAGAGCCTGTAATGGATGCTGTGAAGAGAGACAGGTTGAGATGGTTTGGTCATGTGTTGAAGAGTAGGGTTCCACGCAAAGTATTGACATGGGGATTGAGGAAGTTAGGAGTGGAGGAATGGTTGATCAGAGTAGTGATGGCAATGTACAAAAGAGCGCGCACAGCTGTAAGGACGAAGGACGGGAATAGTGGTGAGTTTGAGGTGAAGGTGGGAGTGCATAAGTGGTCGGTACTAAGTCCACTACTATTTGTAGCTGTGATGGAGGTGCTGGCTCAGAACGTAAAGGAGGGTTTACCGTGGGAGTTGTTGTATGCAGATGATCTGGTGTTGATTGCGGAAAGTATGGATGGACTTTTTTTTTTCTTTTTTTCTTTTTTTTTGTTTTCAAGATCGAGGCTCGTGAAAGAGCGAACATTAATCACACAGAAAGACAAACAGACACATAAAACAAATAACATCGGGAGCGGTAGACAAGATGGGGAGAGAGGGGGAAGGACACAAACACAACATTTGAGAGCAGGGACCGAGAGACATGGAGACATCGAGAGATCTGTGGGAGGGAGAGGGCTTTGGGGGGGAGGCATGTGAAGGGGGGGAGGCATGTGAAGGGGGGGGGGGGGGTGGGAGAGGTATAAACATATGGACACTGCCAGGATTTCCAGGAAAGAAGTTGGAATTTCAAACAAGGTGGATCTGGGGTGAATTAGTGGGGGTAGAAAAGATCAAGGTTATGGATGGGGGAAGATAAGAGATGGTGGTGAACAGCGGTTTTAAAGACCTGGAGGGAGGAGAGGGATTGAAGGGAGTGTGGGAGTTTGTTCCACAGGCGGGAGAAAAGAGGAATGAAAGAGTGAAGGTGAGCAGAGAGCCGAGATTTCGGCAGTTTAACCATCAGAGGGTTGCTGGCAGATCTTGTGCGACCTGTAGGAATATTTGGGGGACAGAGCACAGAGAGAGCTGGGGGAGCAAGGCCGGAGAGGAGTCGGTAGAAGACAGAAAGGCCACCTACCTGCCTGCGGTGAGTGAGTGAAAGGCCCTCAGAGATAGCTTCATCGCGGGAGATTCCAATGATTTTGAAAGCTTTGGATTCAACAGCATGAAGCCGAGCCAGGTGTGAGGCAGGAGCACCAGCCCATAGGGGAGAACAGTATTCCATTGAGCTGCGGATGAAAGCCTTGTATGTGGTGAGGAGCTCAGGTGTGCCGAGGAAGGACTTCGCACGACGGAGGATGCCCAGTCGGCGACTGGCTTTGGAGGCCAGCTTGGAAATGTGGTTTTCCCAAGAAAGATCATGGCAGATAGTGAGACCCAAAAGCTTGAGTGACAGAACTTCTTGGAGAGGATTGTTGAGAAAGTAGATGGGAGGGTTGTCCAGTCGATCTTTTCGGAGAGACATAGTAAGAGAGTGAGATTTGTCAGGATTGAAAGACATGTTCCACTTGTTTGACCAGTCTGTGATTTTGTCCAGGTCTTCAGAGAGTGAGGAGGCTGCAGACTGCCGATCTGAGGGAAGAGGAATGGAGCGGCAGAGAGTGGAGTCATCAGCAAAGAGATAGAGAGGATTTTCCAGAGAGTCAGAGAGATCATTGATAAAGACCAGAAAAAGCACAGGGCCCAGCACACTTCCTTGGGGAACTCCAGCCTGAACAGGAAGGGGAGATGAGAGAAATCCATTCAGGGCCACACGTTGACTACGACCAGAGAGGAAGTCCGCAAGCCATGCATGGAGATTTCCATGGATACCATAGGAGGAGAGTTTGGTGAGCAGAGCTGGGTGCCAGACCGTATCAAAGGCCCTTGATATGTCAAGGGAGACAGCTCTGATTTCCTGTTTGGCATTGAGGACCTCCATCCATTGTTGAGACAGCAGAAGCAGCATGTCCAGAGTAGAGTGACCTGGTCTGAAACCAAATTGATGATCAGAGATCAAGCCATTGGAGGAGAGGAAAGATTTCATATCCGAAGCAATGATGGATTCCATGACTTTGCTGATAATTGGGAGCAGGCTGATTGGTCTGTAGTTGCAAGGATCTGTTTTTGAACCTTTTTTGTGTAAAGCGGTAATGTTAGCTGATTTCCAGGATGCTGGCAGATGACCTTGAGCAAAAGATAGGGTGAAAAGAACAGAGAGAGGGTGAGATAGAGCGGCAGAGCTGGATTTTAGGACCCGTGGGCTGATGCCGTCTGGTCCAGTTGCAGAATCAGAGTCGAGGTTTGACAAAAACTCCTCCACCTTGTCAGGAGAGAAGGACACAGAGTCCAGGAGCAGTTGGGTTCGACTGGGAAAGGTGGGAACAGAGAGAGGTGGGTTTGGGACTAAGGATTTTGAGGCGAACACAGAGTTGAGGCATTCGGCTTTGTCACGTGCGATGTCAACTGTGTGGCCATTTGAGGTAAGGGAGGGGATGGAGGGGGAACAAACACCAGAAACGGATTTGACCAGACGCCACCAGGATTTGGAGGAAGGAGACAGGTTTGAGAGTTCATTCTTGAGTGAGGAGAGATAGTGCTTCCTGGCACTCCTGAGGGTAGACACACACTTGTTCCGAGCTTGGTGGAAGGAACTGAGATTTCCTTCAGTTGGATTAGCCTTCCAAGAGGCAAAGGCAAGTTGTTTCAGGGCAACTGCCTCACCACAAGGTTCAGTGTACCATGGACGGGAGGAAGGGTAAGACAATTGAAGGCGAGATGGGATAAATCTGTGCATGAGAGAGATCAGTTTGCTTTGGAAGAATTCCCAGGAAGAATTGATGTCAGAGGCAGTGGAGATGGGAGACCAATCCAGACGATTGATGGCTGCTTGAAGACCGTCCCAGTCGGCCTGAGTGAAATGCCAGACTCGTCGACGCTGAGGAGGCTCTCTGAGAATGGCCAGAGAGATGTCCACTTTGACAAGCACATGATCAGAAGATCATGGGAATGACTGATGGGAATGACTCGGCAACGGACTGAAGGAAAAGATGAACAAGTGGAAGGAATGTATGGAGACAAAAGGTCTGAAGGTGAATATCGGAAAGACGAAGGTGATGGCAAGTGTTAAAGCATGTGGTGAGGTGGAAAGAACTGGGAAGTGGCCCTGTGCTGTGTGTAGGAAGGGTGTCGGAGTGTACTCCATTCAATGTTCAATGTGCGCTGAGTGGGTTCATCAAAAAATGTCGTGGTCTGAGAGGGTCATTAACCAGTGTGGCAGCTACATTGAAATATAAGGTGTGCACAGAGGGAGCTGCAGATGGAGGAAATGTTGAGTTGGATCTTGGAGACGACGTGAAGCTGGAAGGTGTGAAAACATTTTGCTTCCTTGGAGACATGCTGAATGGAGAAGGTGGATCAGACTCGGCAACGGTTGCCAGAGTGAGATGTGCATGGAAGAAGTTTCGGGAACTGAGTGGCGTGCTGATGATGAGGGGAGTGTCGTTGAAGCTGAAGGGAAAGGTGTATGCTGCATGTGTGAGAAGTGTTATGAGTTATGGGAGAAAGACATGGGTAATGAACGTAGAGCAGCAACGAAGGTTGGAAAGGGTGGAAATGTGAATGGTTCGACGGATGTGCGGAGTATCGTTGAGAGAGAGGAAGACAAATGATGAATTGCGAAAGATGATGGGAATAGAGCCTGTGATTGATGCTGTGAAGAGGAACAGGTTGAGATGGTTTGGTCATGTGTTGAGGAAGGATGAAAGTGACTGGTTGAGAAGAGTGATGGAAATGAATGTAGAAGGAAGTAGAGGATGGGGAAGACCGAGAAAGACTTGGCTAAAGATGGTGGAAGAAGAAATGCGGGCAAGGGGGTTAACAAGGAGAGATGCAGAAAATAGGGCAAAATGGAGAAGATTGTCATGGGGACCGCAAGGCTAACCCCCGCTCCAGTAGGGAAAATGGCCTTTAAAATGCATGTTGTTGTTGTTGATGGTCATGTGTTGAAGAATGATGAAAGTGACTGGTTGAGAAGAGTGATGGAAATGAATGTAGAAGGAAGTAGAGGACGGTGAAGACCGAGAAAAACTTGGCTAAAGGTGGTGGAAGAAGAAATGCGGGCAAGGGGGTTAACAAGGGGAGACGCAGAAAATAGGGCAAAATGGAGAAGATTGTCATGGGACCGGCAAGTCTACCCCCCTCCCCCCCCCCCCCTCATTTTTATTTGATACACAATAAAATGATACACAACATAATTTTCAACGTAGCATACATGATGCTTAATTTGTTTGGTACTAGGGCATTGCCCGTACTATATCTATATCTAAAATTATATCCCCCCCCTCTATTTACATGAAATGGTTTGGTCCAAAGCGAACGGCTTGCGAGTACGGTGACAATCCCCCCCCCTCTATTTACATGCAATGGTTTGGTCCAAAGCGAACGGCTTCCGGAGTTTGGTAAAGAAATCGCCATCGCGTGCACAAACGCGCAGGAAAGCGAATGAATCGCAAATTCGTTTTTATTAGTTTTAAAACATAGTTTAACGCCAACATAGTTTGCAAACGTGAAATAAATGAATACGCTGTCAAATGTGCCATCCGAGGCAGAGTGTGTCCTCCACGTTCGGCACACGCGATCGTTCGCTGCTCTCTGATTGGTTGAATCGTTTTTTGGACATAGCTCGGTAAGTAATTGTCCGATTAATATGAAACCTTGAAAAGGCACATCCTCGGGTCCCCAGCAATATACCTGGCAAGTGAAAAGTATATCGGACCCGTGGTTGTCGAGAAACAGCGGTCACAGACAAACGTACAGACGTACAGACGTACAGAGATTACTGGAATTATAGATAGACTAGGGCATGCCCGTACTATATATATGCCCGTACTATATATCTATCTAAAATTATATCCCCCCCCTCTATTTACATGAAATGGTTTGGTTCATTCGCAACGCCAAAGCGAACGGCGAACGGCTTGCGAGTACAGTGACAATCCCCCCCCTCTATTTACATGAATGGTTTGGTCCATTCGCAACGACCACAGAACCCCCCCCCCCCCCTCTATTTACATGCAATGGTTTGGTCCAAAGCGAACGGCTTCCGGAGTTTGGTAAAGCAATCGCCATCGCGTGCACAAACGCGCAGGAAAGCGAATGAATCGCAAATTCGTTTTTATTAGTTTTAAAACTTTATTAAAACATAGTTTAACGCCAACATAGTTTGCAAACGTGAAATAAATGAATACGCTCTCAAATGTGCCATCCGAGGCAGTGTGCCCGCCACGTTCGGCACACGCGATCGTTCGCTGCTCTCTGATTGGTTGAATCGTTTTTTGGACATAGCTCGGTAAGTAATTGTCCGATTAATATGAAACCTTGAAAAGGCACATCCTCGGGTCCCCAGCAATATACCTGGCAAGTTAAAAGTATATCGGACCCGTGGTTGTCGAGAAACAGCGGTCACAGACAAACGTACAGACGTACAGACAGACAGACAGAGATTACTGGAATTATAGATAGATGATGAAACAACACGGAGGGTAACATTACATTTGCCCAAGCTAGGGTATTGTTGGTTATAAATATTCCATGATGTTTGTGCTCTGGCATGTCGGGTAATATGTGGGGTTAATTTTAATGCATCAAGCTCTTCCATGGAACTTGATTCTTGGAAGCTAAGGGCAATTTTATAAGATTTCAAAACCTAAAAGTAAACCGAAACAAAATTTTGGCAAAACAAACTTTTTTTTTTGGTTTTCTGAAGGTTGCATATCTGGATTATCACAATATATGGGATTTATATGCATATGTGGGTATGATTATCTGCAATTTGGTACCATCTGTACATATCTAGAGTAAATATTAATGCCTGTATGTAAAATTGATCGACTATATTCAAATATCGCGAATCGTGCGGACATGATGAGCCACATGAATATGGTCATAAGTCGGTTGTGTAAACCTCCAGAGAATGACAACCTGGAATTTGTCGTCCCCAAAGGCCCCCTCTATCCAAACAAATAGTTTTAAGGTATATACACTGATGTGTGAATGGAATCACAATTTAAGCCTTTATTGAAGTTGGTTCACACACTAAGCCTTAGTGACTAAGGTAAGGCATTGTGTTTTCAGGTTGTCCATCTGGCTGTCCGTACATCCGTCCGTGATAGCTTTTCGTTACCGTGATAACTTGAGAACGACTGAAGGGATCATAGTCAAACTTGGTACAATTATGTAGAATGATGTAAAGATGAACTGATTATATTTTGGGGTCAAGAGGTCAAAGGTCAAAGTCTGTAATAGGTCTATAACTTGAGAACGGCTGAAGGGATCTAAGTCAAACTTGGTGCAGGTATGTATAATGAGGTAAAGATAAACTGATTAGATTTTGAGGTCATGGGGTCAAATGCTAAAGGTCAGAGTTCATGTTAAGTAAAAATTTATGTTGCCATGTCAACGTGTGAATAAGTGATGGGATTTTGAACAAATTTGGTATAGGTACAAGGGGCAGTTAATAAGTAACCTTAAAATATTTTTCACAACTTGTTTATTGCATGCACGTGTGCAACAACTGTGTTATTTATCAACATAATCTCCATTGCGTTCAATGCATTTTTTCCATTGCTTTACTAAGTCCTGGATTCCTCTAGAAAATAAATAAATAAATATTTTGGCTGCTTGTGTCGCCATTCGTGCACCGCCTCTTGGACCTCTTTGTCGTATCGGAAAGTGGTTCCAACAAGCTACCTCTTTAAGTGGCCCAAATATGTGGCAATCCAAATGGGCGAGGTCTGGCAAGTAGGGTGGATGAGGAAGACACTCAAAATGCAGGTCTGAAGGAACTGCGCTCCAACGCGAGTCGAAAGAATTGACGCGACCAAAGACGGAATTCGTCCGAGTTGCTTTATTGAAACAAAACAGCTCAGGTATTCTAACAAGCCCGTTTATCGGGCAGCAATATATATACACATTTATGTCGGGAAGTTTGCCCGGCAAAAGCTATACCGGGCATGCCCGGGTGTCAAGGGCGAGCCTTGGAAAGGCGAGTCTGGACCTGCCCGGGCGTGTTTGGCTGCGGCCTGGCAAGTCGAGGCTGGGCGTGCCCGGGCGCTCTGGGCGAGCCCTGGAAAGGCGATAGCGGGCATGCCTGGACGCTCTGGGCGAGCCCTGGAAAGGCGATAGCGGGCATGCCCGGACGCTCTGGGCGAGCCCTGAAAAGGCGATAGCGGGCATGCCTGGACGCTCTGGGCGAGCCCTGGAAAGGCGAGAGCGGGCATGCCCGGGAAAGACGAGACCGGGCGTGCCCGGGAGGTTCGGGCGTGCCCGGGAACAGTGAGTCCGGGCATGCCCGGGAGAGGCGCGTCTGGCCGTGTTCTGGCCGGTGCAAGGCGATTGTGTGCATCCAGCGGTAACCGCTACACACGCCCCTCCAGAATCGGCCTGCACCGGCAGGGTCAATTTAAGGGGGGTCCGGATGACCCGGCCGAAGCGACCCCTGGAGGGTCGTGGGGAGGGGTCCGACGTGGTGGTGGGTGGTCGAGCGGGGGGAACTGTGGACGGGGGGTGGCCTCGCCGCGGAGGAAGGGCCAACCGTGGTGGTCGGTCGACGTCCATGTGCGCCGGTTTGAGGCGGTCCACAGAAATCCGGTCCGGCCGGCCGCCGAAGTCGACGATGAAAGACTTGTCGCCCCGTCGCAGGACCCGGAAGGGCCCGTCGTACGGCGGCCGGAGTGGCCCCCGGTGCGCGTCATGACGCACAAAGACGTACTCCGCTGTGCGAAGCGCCGGGGGGACGTAGGACTGGGGGCCACCGTGGCGGGACGTCGGCACGGGGGCAAATCGTCGGGCGGCCTCCTGGAGGTCGGAGCACTGGCGAGCGGCGGACCAGGGACTGGTAGCGTCGGGCACGAATTCGCCCGGGACGCGGAGCGGCTGGCCGTAGACGAGCTCGGCGGCGGACGCCTGGAGGTCTTCCTTGGGGGCCGTGCGAAGGCCCAAAAGGACCCACGGCAGCCCGTCGGCCCAACCGTCGTCCTGAAGGCCGGCCATGAGTGCGGCCTTCATGGAGCGGTGAAACCGCTCGCACAACCCGTTGGCTTGGGGGTGGTAGGCCGTGGTGCGGTGCAGCGTGACCCCCAACGAACGGGCGACCGCGCCCCAAAGCTCAGACGTGAACTGTGGGCCGCGGTCGGACGAGATGTCCGCTGGTGCGCCAAAGCGCGCGACCCAGGTGGCGATGAACGCCTGCGCCACGTCGGCGGTGGTGGTGGAGGCCCGAGAAAGAGAGGGGCACGGCCTCCGGCCACCTGGTGGTCCTGTCCACCATGGTGAGCAGGTGGGTGAACCCCGCGAGGGGGGCAGGGGACCCACCAGGTCCACGTGGACGTGGTCGAAACGCCGTTCAGGCACGGCGAAAGGTGCCAGCGGGGCCTGGGTGTGGCGGTGGACCTTGACCCGCTGGCAGGCCGTGCAGGCGTTGGCCCAGTCGCGGATGTTTCGTCGAAGGCCGTGCCAGACGAAACGCGCCGACACCAGCTTCTGAGAAGCTTTCCGGCCCGGGTGAGAAAGGCCGTGGATGGAGGCGAAGATGCGGCGCTGCCAGGAAACGGGCACGATGGGGCGAGGCTGGCCCTGGGAGACGTCGCAGAGCAGGACGGTGCCCGCGAAGGGAATGTCGGCCAGGCGGAGGCCCGTGTCCGCCGCACGGAGTGCCTGCACCGAGGCGTCGGTGGTCTGGTCGGCCGCCATGAGCGCGAAGTCCACGCCGAGGTGGACCGCGTTCGCGCTGGCCCGAGAAAGACAGTCGGCCACGGCGTTGTCTTTGCCGGCGACGTGCCGGATGTCCGTGGTGAACTTCAACACGGCGGAGAGGTGGCGCTGCTGGCGGGCCGACCACGGCTCCGTGACCTTAGCCATTGCGTAGACCAACGGCTTGTGGTCGACGAAAGCCGTGAACGGGCGGCCCTCCAGGAGGTGTCGGAAATGGCGAACGGCCAGGAATAGCCTGAGCAGCTCGCGGTCGAACGTGCTGTAGTTTAACTCGTTCGGCCGGAGTTGCCGGCTGAAAAAAGCGAGTGGCTGCCAAACCCCGTCCACCCATTGCTCATGGACGGCGCCCACCGCGTAGTTGGAGGCGTCCGTAGTGAGGGCGATGGGCGCGTTGAGCACCGGGTGAACCAGCAGCGTTGCGTCGGCGAGGGCCCGTTTGGCGCTGGCGAAGGCCGCGTCCATGGCCGCGGACCAAACAATGTCATGCTTGGCCGGCTTGCCCCGGAGGGCCTCGTAAAGGGGCCGCATGAGCTGAGCAGCGCGGGGCACGAATCGGTGATAAAAATTCACCATGCCGAGGAACTCTTGGAGGGCCTTGATGGAACGGGGACGCGGGAACGTGGTGATGGCCTCGACCTTGGTCGGCAGCGGCACGGCCCCGGTCTTGGTGATGCGGTGGCCCAAAAAGTCAACGGTCGTCGCGCCGAAGTGGCATTTGACCGGGTTGACAATTAAGCCGTGCTCGCTGAGGCGACCGAACAGTGTTCGGAGGTGGAGGAGGTGCTCGGCGCGGGACGTGCTGGCGACGAGGATATCGTCCAGATAGACGAAAAGAAACGGCAGGTCGCGCAGCACGCCGTCCATCAAGCGCTGGAACGCCTGGGCCGCGTTCTTGAGGCCAAACGGCATCCGCAAAAATTCGAACAGGCCGAACGGCGTGATGACGGCCGTCTTCGGGACGTCGGCCGCCCGGACAGGTACCTGGTGGTAGCCCTGTATCAGGTCAATTTTCGAAAAGATGACCCGTCCCGCCAAACGGGCGGAAAAGTCCTGAATATGCGGGATCGGGTACCTGTCGGGGGTGGTAGCGTCGTTGAGACGGCGGTAGTCGCCACACGGGCGCCATCCACCCCCCGGCTTTGGCACGATGTGCAGTGGCGAGGCCCACGCGCTATCGGAGCGCCGCACGATGCCGAGGTGCTCCAACGCGTCGAACTCGGCCTTCGCCACGGCGAGCTTGGCCGGGTCGAGGCGGCGGGCCCTGGCGTAGACCGGCGGGCCCGTAGTGGGTATGTGGTGCTCAATCCCGTGCCGCACCTCGACGGCCGAAAACGTCGGCCGCGTGAGGGCCGGGAATTCCGCGAGCAGGCGAGCGAACTCGTTCGCTGCCGGGAGGGCGCACGCCAGTTCGGTCGGCGCGGAGCTGCTCATCATGCACGCCAGGGAGCTGAAGGTCTCGGCGTTGACAAGGCGACGACGTTTGACGTCGACCAGCAGCCCATGCGCGCAGAGGAAGTCGGCGCCCAGCAAAGCCATGGGGACGCAGGCGGTCACAAAAGTCCATTGAAAACGCTGGCTGCCGAAGCAGAGGGTGATGACGCGTGGGCCGAAAGTGCGTATGGCCAAGCCATTAGCAGCGACCAAAGAGGGGCCGCAAACGGCGTCCCGCCTGTCCTGCTCGGAGGCGGGTATGACGCTCAGTTGGGCGACGGTGTCACACAGGAAACGCTGCCCAGACGCTTTGTCCCGAATAAACAGCAAGTTGCCCGAGTGGCCGGCGCTCATGGCTGGGAATGAACGCCGGCCCGGCCGTTTCCCGACCTGCCGAAAGTGCACGGGGGTCGGCACGTCCGAGCCTTGTGTCCGAACCTGGCGTGGTAATAACACCACGCCCGGTCAGGTGGAGGCCCCGGCCGTCGTGTCGGAAGCGGGCGGTGCGGCGTGGCGGCCGCCAGTTGCACCGGCAGTTCGGCCTCCAACCGCGCAGGGCGCTCGGGCGTCGTGGGCGTCGCCTCGGACGGCGGCGGGCTCCAAGTAACCGCGCCGATGTGCTGGCCCACCGAGGAGATCTTATCGGCTTCCCTGGTGAGGGCGCGGGAATCCGTGATCAACGTGCCAGCCAGGGCGAGGCGTACCGGGTGAGGCAGCTGGCGAAGGAACAGCTCGCGGAACAGAAAATCCGGAGAGTGCTCACCGAGCAACGAGAGCATATAGTCCATGCGCTCTGACGGGCGCGTGTCGCCGAGCTCGGGCAGAGCGAGCAGGCGCCGTGCGCGTGCTGCCGGTGAGAGGGCAAAAGCGTCGAGGAGGAGTGTCTTCAGCGCGTCGTATTTGTCAGCAGCCGGCGGGTGCTCGAGGAGGCTCAAGGCGCGGGCCGCGGTGGCGGAACCGAGCGCCTCCACAACATGGTGGAAGCGGGTGTCGTCCGCGGTGATGCCTCACAGGGCGAACTGAGAGTCCGCCTGAGCGAACCAAACAGCCGCGTGAGCCTCCCAGAAGGTAGCCCGTTTAAGCGTCACTGCCGTATCCATGTCGGTAGGTCACCAATGAAGGAACTGCGCTCCAACGCGAGTCGAAAGAATTGACGCGACCAAAGACGGAATTCGTCCGAGTTGCTTCATTGAAACAAAACAGCTCAGGTATTCTAACAAGCCCGTTTATCGGGCAGCAATATATATACACATTTATGTCGGGAAGTTTGCCCGGCGAAAGCTATACCGGGCATGCCCGGGTGTCAAGGGCGAGCCTTGGAAAGGCGAGTCTGGACCTGCCCGGGCGTGTTTGGCTGCGGCCTGGCAAGTCGAGGCTGGGCGTGCCCGGGCGCTCTGGGCGAGCCCTGGAAAGGCGATAGCGGGCATGCCCGGACGCTCTGGGCGAGCCCTGGAAAGGCGATAGCGGGCATGCCCGGACGCTCTGGGCGAGCCCTGAAAAGGCGATAGCGGGCATGCCCGGACGCTCTGGGCGAGCCCTGGAAAGGCGAGAGCGGGCATGCCCGGGAAAGACGAGACCGGGCGTGCCTGGGAGGTTCGGGCGTGCCCGGGAACAGTGAGTCCGGGCATGCCCGGGAGAGGCGCGTCTGGCCGGTGCAAGGCGATTGTGTGCATCCAGCGGTAACCGCTACAGGTCCTCGATTGTTGCAGCTGTAGCGCGGGCAGCATGGAGCCGAGCATCGTCATGCTGCAGCAAAACACCGGTTGTGAGTAGTCCACGACGTTTTGATCTGATTGCTGGTTTCAGCTTATATTAAGAGGTTGCAGTATGATGCACAGGTGACTGTGGTCCCTCTGGGCATGTAATGATCTGCAAGTGGGCCTCGGCTATATGATATAACATATGTCGTCCACAACTACACACGTTACATTCTGGCATTTTTTTCGCCATTTTGAGGTTACTTATTGACTGGCCCTCGTATATGATTTATATGATGCAAAGATGAACTAATTGGATTATGGCCATTTCAGGTAAAAAAAAATGTCTATCGAGGTCATGTCAGGTAAAAATGTGATAACTTGAGAACAGCTGAAGGGATTTAAATCAAACTTTGTGCAGGTATGTGTAATGATGTAACAATGTGGGCGGAGGCATATGTGTCGACGTCGTGACGTCGAAGAGCGTCGTTCTACTTCTAGTTTCTTCAAAATTTAAAAGGATGTCGGGATGATCGATCATGAGACGATCATGTAAAACCATTGTGACCTAGATCTTTGTCGGCCTACATCTTTTCATCCCGACATATAAATCAAATGGTATTATAATTATGTACATCATAAAAGCATTACACCAAACATTAATTTGTGGGGTTTTGAAAACATCATTAAAATGTTGTCGAAGAACATTTTTTAACTTTATTATGAATATGAAATTAGGCCGAATAAATTATTGTCATCAACGTCAAAAACGTAACCACAAGGAGGCCATTAGGCATTACCGGACCATCAACATCAAGCCTGCACAACTGTTGCCAACCTATAGTTGTTTCTCAGGCGTTCTATCCTTTTAAATGTTGAGCGTCAAACAAGGAAGCAGCACGTACTTGTTAAGAAGTCTTTGGTAGGCCGCACTACACAGCATTGTAGTGTACTACAATACACAGCACTACATACATAACACACGACACAGCCAGGGTCCAAATCGTCCATCTCCCCGATTTAGAGTGAACGCTCTTATAATTTAACGTAGAAGAGAATTTAAAATATATTTTGTCTTATTCTCCGTTTCAAATGCAAATATATCTAAAATGTAACCAATCAGTATTTAAAAGCTGATTATACGGTTCAGGCGGTGTATCGACAAAGGGAAATTTTTGCCGAGTGATGTCATTTTTGCTTTTCCAAGTTTAACGTTTTTCGACGTCATTGATATTCATTGATAAAGCGGAGTTTTCAAAAAACAACGCGTTTTACATCAAACAACGTCATAAAAGTTATATCTTAAAAAACATTTTCCTCATTTTCCTGACGGAAATGCCATGCATTTCCTGTGTGAATGGTTAATTTGGTTATGATAAAAAAAAAATTCTTCCTGTTTAGGCCTCGTGTGATTTCTCATCCTTTTTCAGCTTGTTAACGGGGTTCTGTTTACTATTCCCCTTTCCACATTGTCTCTTTCTCTCAGGAGATGTGTGTTTGCGTGGAATGAGCCACCGGTCCGCCAACACTCGGCCCAGCAAAAGGCAGCCTCAGCGTTGGCATGATTGGCAGGCGAGGTGAGTCTAGGCCCTGCACTCTGTTTTGTGCTTTCATTAATCATAGTCGCGCGTTTTCTGTCCTAAACGTCGGCCTTTATCATGTTTTCATTATCGGTTGTTCGACGTTTCCTGGGGTAATCAATAGGACAGTTTAGACGTTTCCTGAGGTAATCTCGGCATTTTTATTTATTTCGGTGGCCTCCTCGACAGTTCCCCAAATGACAGACGCGAAACTAAAATCACTTTCAGTTTCATGTTAAATTTCATGTAGCGCATCCTTATTTGATTGTCGATATAGAATTGTATTCATATATTGCGTACGCAGTTGCATTACTGTATTAGGTACCCCGCTTTTAGTTGTCCCCCGTCGCACCGCGGAGCGAAAGGGGGACGATGGTTTTCCCCTCCGTCCGTGCGTGCGTCCGTGCGTGCGTAATGTGAAGGACCGAATTCTAATTTGGTGTGTGGGGGCAACCCACGTCAAAATCCAAGATGGCCGCCGTCATGTATGTCTGAACCTTGTGAGATGAATATCTTGAAAAATAAGCGAAGTACCAACTTCTAATCTGGTGTGTGGGTGTATCGGCACAAGGAAGAACGCTATTGAAAATTGGGTCGCCAGGTCAAAATCCAAGATGGCCGCCGCCATGTATGTCTGAACCTTGTGAGTGAAATATCATATCATAGCATGTTTTCTGCGTCTTCCACTTTGGCAACTCACATCACTTCACCGACGGGGGACCGAGGCGTAACGCTTGTTTTACTTTCATTTCTCTCGCTGCTATCAGGTATCAAGCTTGCTTACCTGTCTTTTCTCAGTTTTAGCCCCGAGCTAACCCTTTTCCCTGTACTTATGTAACAGGTAGATGGATCCAGATGTGCGTTTTGCCATACCATCGTGAACAGCCTTGTCTCCATTTCACATGACATTTTTACCTAAGCCACCGAAAGTGGGCGGAGTTTAAGTTTTCACCCCTGTCTGTCTGTCTTTGAGGAGGATATCTCAAAAAGTTATGCATGGATTCGGACGAAACTTGGTGGACATGTTGGGCGTGTGAAAAGAACGAATAGATTCGATTTTGATGACGATCCGAATCCAGATCCAGACGAAGTCGCCAGAGGCACAATATAAGTAATTATTCGGCTCTGTGTCGTTGGTTGTAAGCGGGTTTCGGAAGGTGGAACGGAGGTTGTGTGTGTGTGTGTGTGTGTGTGTGTGTGTGTGTGTGTGTGTGTGTGTGTGTGTGTGTGTGTGTGTGTGTGTGTGTGTGTGTGTGTGTGTGTGTGTGTGTGTGTGTGTGTGTGTGTGTGTGTGTGTGTGTGTGTGTGTGTGTGTGTGTGTGTGTGTGTGTGTGTGTGTGTCTGCTTGTGGGTGTGTCTGCTTGTGGTTAGGGTTGCATGTTGCATCGCCATTTTTCTCAGATGGCTGAACGGTTCCTCTTCAAACTTTCAGGGGTTAATCAGTTAGTGCCAGGGAGTGTCTTAGGCCAAAAAATTGAAAAAAAGTTCGATTTTCTTTTTGGATTCTTAAAAATTGCTCTTTAGTGCCTAGGCCTTTGTAACTATGTGAAGTGTAATAAATTTGTGTGTGTGTGTGTGTGTGTGTGTGTGTGTGTGTGTGTGTGTGTGTGTGTGTGTGTGTGTGTGTGTGTGTGTGTGTGTGTATTTAGTGCAGGGGTTCTTAACCTTTTTATCTATCAAGACTCCCAACGGATTGCCCACGATGTCCCCATACCCCGTTCACCAGACTGTTGACTGACCAGGGCATAGCTATGGGGGACTGCGGGCATGTCCCCCTAGAATTTTTTTTGATTTCTCGGTGCTCTGTGGTGCATTCTGAGGGGTGTTTTTACTTTAATTGCCTATTTTTTTGGGATGAAAATTGGTAACTTATTAGTAGACTACGGATTTTTATGTTAAGAAAATAGGCCTTTTATGTTTTGAAAAGCGGAATTTTTTTTTTTTTATGTGAAAAAATCCCGAAATATTTTTTTCCCCCGTTTTATTCATTTTTTATTATTACCAAGTTTTTCAGAAATCAGTCAAAAAAAGAACAAAAAATGGTAAGCTTTTTCCTGCACAACATTAAGCACTCTGGGCTAGTAAACAGGTACAAAATGACGTTCAGGTACCTTTATTGCAAACGCATTGTTTGATAAGTAGAGGACTAGAAGAAATTGACAAGACCCTTTTAGGAACGGTTAAAGTAGGTGTTTGAAATCATTATCTTGGTAATGTTCTCCTTGGTGAGGCGGTGGCGGCGGTCGGTGAGGACGTTTCTGTAGACGGAGAAGGACCTTTCCACGTCGACGCTGACGATGGGGCAGTACCTCAAGAGGGGGATGTCGGCAAGCTTGACTCCAGCCGGCACACCAACCTCAGATCCGTGCTGATCTCCATCCAGGATCAAAGCCACTGTCCTCAGCACACCAATGTCGGGATTGCGCTGCAGCACCGCCTTGAACTTGGTGAGCAGGATCTCCATACGGCAGCCTCGGATCTTTTCGAGCTCCTCCTTGGCCTGATCAAGGAGCTGGAAGGCCTTGGCCAGCTCCATGCCGGCCTCCTCCAGCTGCTTAAGGATCTTCGGGATGAACAACACGTGGGCATTTAAGAAGACCAAACTGAGCTTGATGTCCGCCTTTCCGAACAGGTCCTTGGCACTCCGGATTGCCATCGCGTCGTCATCGTTCAGCTGGTCCACAATGTCCTTGACGGCCTCGAAGTGCTCGGCGTAAAACACCGCGGCGTCGATCCACGTCCCCCACCGAGTCAGAATGGGCTCAGGGGGGGAGATAAAGATTGGGCTGCTGCTCCTTCCAAAGGACAACATGCGACGGGGCTTTGACGAACACCTTCTTCGTCGTGGCAATCAGGTCGTTGACGTCCTTGAACATTTCTCGGACTGTCTCGCAGACACGGTGGAGCGCGTGGGCAACGCAAGTCACATGCAGCAAGTCCGGGAAGAGTTCCTTCAGGGCATGGCCGGCCTTGATCATATAGGCCGCGGCGTCGCTGACGAGGACCTTGAGGCACTCCGGCTTGAAATCAGGCCAAAGATAGCGCTGCGTGTCGTTGACTGCGCGCACGATCTCCCCGGAGTTGGTCTTCTCCAGAAACATGCACTGGACGAGGTGGGGACGAAAGTACCCCTCCTTGGACAAGCGTCCCGCGATGATGTTGGCCACATATCGACCTGCCGAATCGGTCGTCTCGTCGACGGACAGCCAGATGGGCTGCTGTCCGAGGTCGGCACGGAACCCCGCCAAGGCCTCGTCGTAGCACTTGTCGAGGTAGTGCTTTCGAATCCAGCTTTCATCGGGGATCTGGAGAGTGATGTGCTTCTCCAGGAACGACCGGAGGGCAGGGTTTTCCAATTTCGACCATGGGATGCCAGCATGGCCTGGCACAGCTCCTGAGCCATGACGTCGCACTTGTGCCTCTTTCCGCCACCAAAGTCCTCCATGGTGGCTTGCGTGACCGTCCTCTTCTTCTTCAAGGCCAAGTTCTTGTGGCGGTCTTCTCGGACATGTTGGGCCAGCTCAGACTTCTGCTTCGCCCGGAAAGTCTTTTCACAAGCTCGACAGAAAGCCGTGTCACTCGACACTTACTTGAAGGTGGCCCCATCGCCGCCAGCGTTGAATTCCTTCAGCCACTTGTCACAAAGAGCAGCACTCATCTTGATAGGAGACTTGTTCACACTTTGTGTGCACTCTCTCACTGTAGTACACCGCCTCACTGCTGTACACGCTGGGGACGCAACGCACGCAAGTGGACGCAACGTTTTGTTTTTGAGATCGATCGCAGTTAAAAATTTCGATCGCAGTTTAAAATTTCGAAAAATTCCCTAATCTTTTTTAGCATTGCCAGACATTTTCGACCAAAAAGGGCATTTTATTTTATTTTTCCCGAAAAAGGGCGAAATATTTGTTTTTCTCCGAAAATAGCAAAATATTTTGTTTGCGCGCAAAAAAAGCGGTTTTATGTGAAAAAATATTTTTTTTTTTTTCACATAAAAATCCGATGTGCACTTATTAGTATTACCCAGAAAATGGGCCAAGTTCGGGGATCCGCGCCTGATTACAATTTATTATTATAATTTATTACGAGTCCCATCCCCCCTGATTTTGGTCCCCATACCCCCAAAGGGGATATGGATACCCCAGGTTAAGAACCCCAGGCTTAGTGGGTGTAGAGAGGTGTTTTCGGCACCCACAAAAAAACAACAAAAAACAACAAAAGGATTTCTTCAAGATGCCAACATGATCAGAACATCACCGGCAATCCAGCTAGGAATACATAAATTCACACTTCTTGCTGAGCAGTTCGTTCTAAACGGTGGTTTTTTTGCTGAGCAGTTCGTTCATTAATTTGATGGATGACTGGTATAGATCAGCGTTTGACGCATTCTCAAATCAACGTAGTTGTCATTCGGGTGCAGCTGATCTTTTGAGTGCAGTTTGACAGGTAACTGGAGGTTGTGCCAAGACTGGTGCATGCATGCTGCGTAAGTGCTCGTGGAGATGTGGCAGACTGTCGCTGTGTGCAATTTCACAACATGGTGGTCAGCTTACTCTGCATATGGTTATAAGATTGGCGGAAGGGCTCTGGTGTCACGAGAATGAGGACGATATTTCGGTCTTGTCTTGGGTGAAGACTGAAATACTTTCAACTGAGAATATCGACGTGATCAGATTGGAGGACGATCACATATAAATAGTGGAAAGTTTTTGTCTTCCTGGGTACATGACATGCAATGTGCACAGAGTAAAACGAGTGTTAATTTACATCCTTAGGATGTCTAATAAATATATATATAAGGACACCTGATACTAGACCGAGGCTTCAGACTTTAGCACGCTCACGAGACTGCATAGTCGAATAAACTGTTCCAACCCGTCATTTTTAACGGGCTTTTTACTAGTATTTCTATAAAGTATGTACCATTTAGAATGTTAGATCGTCTATTATGTATGTACAGCACCATTACAATGTGAGCACCAGTGGCACACTGAGGCATGGGGTGGGAGCACGGGAAGAGGTGGGGAATTTTCAACCAGTTTAACAAGTTCGTGCAGATTTTAGCTATTCTCATAAAATTATGGATCATCAAGATGTTTGTGTTAGGCGTGATAATGTGGCATCAAATTACATCCCAAATATGCTTTCGGGAAATCCCTTGTTTTGAGTTGCTATTTTATTTTTTATAAATGCGAGGTACTCGTGCTTCACACGGGGGACGCACGTGATCATGAACCCTCTTCCGTCACTGTAGCAAGGTAAAAGCAAACCACGTGATCAAGAACGTTAATCGAGTCACGCTTTCTCGGTGTGGCAGATTCGCCATGTCGGTGCATCTGGCATCGTATAGACCAGCCTGGACAGGGGATCCATTCTAACTCTGAATTGAATAAATATTTGAACTCATATTTATTGTTCCTTTCACCTTTGTTTCGGCATAATGCATCGAGTGGAGTGGTCAATGTTAAATTAATTGATATTTTAATATAAAGGCCCTAGTCTCTTTCTTTTTTTTTTTTTTGTATACAGAATCGAGGCTCGTGTAAGAGCTAACACATTGAACATGAAAACATGCACAGACACATAGTTTCCTCATGTCTATGCCCTATGGCGAATGGGGTTGGGGATTTCAGGGAGGGAAGTGGAAGCAAGGGGGTGCAAAATTGTGTTTTTACCCATGTGCACCAGATCCCCTCACTACAACACTGGTGAGCATGTCCATAAAGTTTGTTGTACGACATTTGTAAATCAGTAGTAGAATATAATATTTAAAAAAAAGGAAAAAAAAGTAAAGAAACAAGTAATAAAAACAATTTTTTTTAAATGCAAAGGAATGTCGGGCTCTTGCTTCAAAAAGTTTGTAAACAAGTTTGAGACATGATCATGTGAAACAATCCCTACATCTTTCTTTGAATAATGATTGCCCCAAGAAAAGACAGTTATATCGATCACACAAAGACACACGCATACACACACGCACACGCACACGACCATGCAGCAAAGATGGTTCTCAAACCCATCTTCAGACTGGGCATCATCTATCAGTGATTCCTTGAAAAGACAACTATTCACAGCTGGCGAGGTCTCCTCTAGCTTTTCCATAAGCCTTGACTTTGTACACAAAAAGGGCCTTGATGTACTTCAAACCTCAACTCTTTTGTTATATGTTCTCTCATTTCTAGAACTGCATTCATGAGTTGTTTTTTTCCCTCTTCTCTCCCCTGCAGCGTCTCAAGCAGGTGGTGCACTACCATCTCGTGTTATCTTCCATTCATACCTTCAATGCTTTCTCTCCCATTTTTCCTTATCCTTCTTAATTGCACGTTACTTTGTTTCCTTTACTCCTTGCTTGCTCCTATTTGTTCATTCTTTTGCTTATTGTGTCTAATGTGGCCACACTACCTCACTCTCAGCTTGTTACTTTTTAAGCAAGCTCTCAACTTGCTCTTACATGAGCCTCGATCTTGTATTTATATTTTCTTCCCTTTTTTAATGTTTTACATCCAACAGCCATTGAATGCTACCTGTCTCTATAAACTTTTTGTGCCATTTACGAATGGTTTTTTTTTCTCTATGGTGGCTGCCTTCCATAGGTCGTCCTCAATCCTTGTTAAACTTGTGGAGCTGATTTGGTCTCTATAAACCAGAAAACGAGCTGCGCTTTTTCTACTCGGGAGGCCTTTTGCAGTATACGTGACGTTACCTGGAAACGGAAAAAGAAGTTTATACAACTTTGAGAAATGTTGTTTCACGTGCAGAAAACTGCATAATTGTGTCCATTTTATTTTTATTTTTTATAACGTTTTCAATATGGAACGG
Organism: Myxine glutinosa; assembly: GCF_964187855.1. NCBI lineage: Eukaryota > Metazoa > Chordata > Myxini > Myxiniformes > Myxinidae > Myxine > Myxine glutinosa. The sequence continues at coordinate 25,216,625 of NC_136270.1, read as the reverse complement.
TAATTTGTGGACACCCTGTGTATTGTGTGAGGGAGTTTCAAGCATTTGCGGTACATTTGTTGTCATGTGATTACTATCCAGCCTACAGGGCTGCTTTTTGGAAAGAACTTCCAATTCATGAATGCGTGGTGAAATTCAACTTTCACCCTGCATAACATTCATATTGGTTAGCATATGAACTTAAACATTTACCGCCAGACCCATATAAAAGACGCATAGGCACTTGGAGGCATTGTATGGTTTAAAATGTAATTTGACTGACTTGGAACAGGAGAAAGTATTTTTTTAATATTGTATGACGTTATTAGGCTTAATGTTTTAATGTTCCAAGCAGAGAGCAAGATAACTTTGGGAACCAATCTACCACCGGAGAATTGTCACAGTTGTGGCGTAGACGAGATGGAGCTCGGACAAAGGGGGAGTTGCGTCTGCTTGGGAAAGGTATGCTGTACACCTACTTGACTGTGGTTCAAATGACATGCAGCAGGTGTTCTGTTTCCAAATGTTTGTCTCGTTGCTTTTTTGGTTCACGAGTTATCAAACAGAGTGACCACTATTGTGTGTGTGTGTGTGTGTGTGTGTGTGTGTGTGTGTGTGTGTGTGTGTGTGTGTGTGTGTGTGTGTGTGTGTGTGTGTGTGTGTGTGTGTGTGTGTGTGTGTGTGTGTGTGTGTGTGTGTGTGTGTGTGTGTGTGTGTGTGTGTGTGTGTGTGTGTGTGTGTGTGTGTGTGTGTGTGTGTGTGTGTGTGTGTGTTTTTTAGCATAACATAACTACCTGATATCATCCGATCTTGATGAAACTTGGGTGGGAGGTTGATATCATGATCTCGTTGTCCTGCCTAGCGTGGGTGTATTGCGCACATTGTGGGCGGAGCGACGCCCGAAAAAGATGTCTTTTTAGGGGGTAATTGAGTTCAAGCTACATCATCTCCGAGGGAGTTGGTGGAGTCTGACAGGGATTTCGGTATTTGGTTAGGCCAATGTCATGTGTCTCGCCCCACGGAGCTCGATTTTTCATTTTCGCCACAAGGTCGTCACAAGGTCACGAAATTTAGAAAAGTCGATTTTTTAATGGTTTTATTACATTGTGCGCTTCCTGATAGGGTGAAATGTCGTACATGATCTTATATTATCACATACATCATGAAATACAAGTTTTCCAACAAATTTCAGAATCTTCGATCTTTGACCTTTGAAGGTCACAAAGGTCAAAGTTTCAAAGCTGTCGGAATCGAACCGAATTTTCGGTATTGTGTCGTTAACTAACCTCATAACTGATTATACATTATTTTCTATCATTTCAAGGTCAGTAACCTTCGTTTTGACATTTCTGGGCCTGGCCTGGCCGGGCCTGTTTCGGTTATAGTCCGTCCTTTGTCATTGAATACCGCTCGCTCGTGAACCATTGTCGTCTCCTGACTTGTGTTTTATTTTGCATTTTTTTTTGTTTGTTTCTGTTCTGGATTGATATAAATGTTTGTTTGAGGGTTCCACGTGCAGTGGATGATTTTATTTGCATCCAAAGTTTTGTTGTCGTAAATGATGCTAATAAAAAGGGAAAGATTGAAAATGAAAGAACAATTATTTTTTTTTAATGCAAGATAACATTATTTTAAGGTGGAACGGAATGTAAATGATGCTCCAATTGTAAGATCTTGCAATATTAATAAAAAATTTACATTAAAATATTTAAGAACAAATGTAAGCATATAATTATTTTTAATAACATATTTTTTACCCTTGCCAGAGGAGAGGGTATTGCATTGGGTCCGTTTGTTTGTTTGCCTGTCTGTTTGTATACGTGTTTGTTTGTCCGCACAGAACGTGAGTATGCTTTAATCTGCAACCGTTGGTCCGATTGACAAAATTTTCACCATCGGAGCACGTCCTCCTGTATAATTTTTAAAAAATGATGATCATGACGTCGTAGGCCATGTGGTGCATGTGCCATCATGACCATGACCATCAAACTGAAAAACTTTGCCCCTCTATATCTCTGAAACCGTTCCTTGGAAAAAATTGAAACCTGCTCTGCTTATTTAAATGACTAACAATATAAGCTAGAGCCACTTCGAGTGCATATATTTCTGCAGACATTGAGTGATCCCGATCTGGATTGTTTACAACCTGGATGATATACAAAACGTTGGACCCAACATGGGTTGATGTCGCAGACTTGTTGCAGTGAGAAACATCTATATAATCCTTGCATCGTCTCTTCACAAGTGCTTACTGCAGTCTTTTCATCCTGCAGGGTTTACCGAAATTAATGGCGGTACTGGGGAGACAGCAGAACGGCGCACTTCGCGGCATGAGGTGAAAGCAAACAATGGGGGATACGAAGGCTATTCCATTTCTCATTACAGCAACCGGGCCACCGTGTCTAAGGACACCAGGAAATCTCACGGTAATGATGGAGATTCAATACTTCTATGGTTTTTCCCTATCTATTAAAGTGTGGGTTTAAAAAAAACTATAATTGCAGGATTGTATTATGCTTTCCAAGAGGATTGAAATGTTGAAACCAGTGAAGAGGGAGGAAGGGTTGTGTGGTTGGTGATGAAGGCGGAGCTAGAAGAGGAGAATTATTGGTATTAGATTGACGGGGTGATACCAGTAGAGTGTGAGAGGTGGGCACCATAGTGTGGCAGGACTTTCTACCCAAGCAGAGCTTGATTATAAAAACCATAGCTGTTGTACGTGATCAAGGTGGTGACGTTAGTAAATGCTTTGAGTTGCCTGAGCATTACATTGGGTCAGGTGGTAAGGATTCTGATGCTGATTGAAAAGCAGGTTGTTTAAGTGCAGGCTGCACTGGTACATAAAAAAAAAAAACTAGAACCGCACTTGTAGTTAGGGCATTTTATAATTTTTTTGAAAAATCTGTGAAAAAATTGCTTACCAATAGCTTTCTTCACCAATGTGTTCATGTAGGTGTCTACAAACACCTCAATTTATTCCTTCCCAAATCCTTGGGGAAAAGTCAAAATTCGAAATGGCGTCCAAAATGGAAAAATTGTGGATAAAGTCATAGTTTGGCCAGAAATTTAATACTTAATATGGGGAAGAAACCACAAAAATATTGTTCTAGGACAATTGTGAACTCTTGCTAAGCATATTTGTATTATTATCTTGCTTTATATCCAAGATGGTGGCCAAAATGATGTCCAAAATGGCCGCTAAAATGTGAAAATTGTGGATAAAGTCATAGCTTTATATAGAGATAGAAATGTATCTCAATTGGAAACCTCGGTTAGTCAGTTCTCTAGTTCACCCTACTACTCATCCTAATCCCCAGCATATCCCACACTCCTCTCGTCATCTGGCTGGTTGATGTTCTGGCAAGAGTTACCATGACAGTTGCCGCAAGCATAAATACACTTGACTCCTTGCTTTTTACAGCAGCACCTGAGTGTGCTACATTCCCCCTCACAGTTGCAGCAGACAAACTTCAGAAGATAGTCCGGTGCGATAGGGTCTGTTGTAGGGACCGGCGCATAACCTTGGTCACCGAGTTTCCATCCGAAGTCCAGGACATCCAATGATGGAGTTTGCAGCAGCAGCCAATCTCTAGTCTGGAGATAACCCCGGAGAGAGTGCTGTGCTGCAGCTTCTGTTGTCGGGGGCAGTTTCTCAGGTTTGATGCTCCCAGCAGCGGCCCGCTTGCTGAAGATGTCAAATCTCAAGTCCCCCAAGTCTTTGGATGGGTTCCCGCGGAACATGAGCTTGAATAGTTCACAGCCGGCTTTGATGATGTCATCTTTCTTTGCTCGGATGTCCAGAAACACGTCAATGGCCCTCTCTGCTTTGTCAGTCTTGCAGAGCTTGGTTAGCAAAGTTGATTTGCTAAACCCAGAAATCGCGGACACTGTATCGCAGCCGGAGAAGCTGTGCAAGAAGATCAGATACTTCCGGTATCTCTCTGGGAGGGCCTCCCGGATCTTTCCGACATCGTAAGATGTGTCTTTGGCTGTTGTGAGGAAGATCGGGTGGTCTGCAGCATGATGAATCGGCAAAACCATGATGTCGGTGTCCTCAGCCTTCACCTCAACAGGGGACTCTCTTGCCTCATCTAGAGCTGCCCGGACGATAGAGGTGTCTGCATCATCGGGGCATTCCTGTACACTGATCCCATTTCTACCGAATGTCTCAGCAAGTAGCCGAATGAGCTGGGTTTTGTTGCTCTTGTTGTCGAGGAACTTTTCTCTTGGAACGAGGCTTTTGACGTCTGGGCGAATCAGAATGTCGCAGCATGCGTTCTTTGTTCGTCTCAGGTGATCATGGTCCTTGGTGGAGCTGCTGTATCCGTCAAAGACCACAGTGATCCTGAGGCAATGGCTCCCCATGGACTTCACAAACTGGAGGTAGCTCTCAGCGATGTCCTTCCAGGTGAGCTTAGCCTCCCATCTGACATTGTGCAGGAGCCACCCACCATCAATCACCAGGCTCGTGCAGGGGTGTTGTTCAACGGGTTCCACAAATGCTTTCAGGACCCTTGCTAGGGCAGCCTTGTCTGGCTTTCGCAACTTCTGGTCTTTATCAAATAGAGACATCGGTGTTGGCGTCAACTCAAATCTCAGGGCTTGTTTGGTCTTGACTTTACGCTCACTGATGATGATGAGGCGGTTGAAGAGCTTGAGTGAGTCAATAACCAGCTTCTTCCCATTGACTTTGGGTCCACTTCTGAAGCTCTCTAATGATTTGACCTTGTGCTTAGTTTCCATTGTATAATCTAAAAACTTACGATTAGCAGTTGCAGTTGCAGTGGATATACTTTTCACACGATTGTATAACTCGGTTCTGCAATCCAAATGATATCTCAACTTGGGGTCATCTCCGTTTTTCCAGTCCTCATTTAGTCTCCTGATCAGTGCCGCATCGTCCACGCACTCAGAATATGATAACATCTGTGAGTGGCCTTTTTGGGTGACTTTTGACAGCTTCTGCATCTCAGTCCCAGGATCATCACAGATGAAACACCTCAAGCCATGGCCAGGTGCAGCTATTACATCCCCTTCCATACTGAATCAATTGAGAGGTCTCAGTAGACACCTATTATTGAAGCAAGATAATAATTATTACATTTCTGGCCAAGCTATGACTTTATCCACAATTTTCACATTTTAGCGGCCATTTTTGGACATCATTTTGGCCACCATCTTGGATATAAAGCAAGATAATAATACAAATATGCTTAGCAAGAGTTCACAATTGTCCTAGAACAATATTTTTGTGGTTTCTTCCCCATATTAAGCATTACATTTCTGGCCAAACTATGACTTTATCCACAATTTTTCCATTTTGGATGCCATTTTGAATTTTGACTTTTCCCCAAGGATTTGGGAAGGAATAAATTGAGAGGTGTTTGTAGACACCTACATGAACACATTGGTGAAGAAAGCTATTGGTAAGCAATTTTTTCCCAGTTTTTTCAAAAAAATTATAAAATGCCCTAACTATTGGTAGAGCGCATACCTCAGCCAGACTGATCAGTTTGTTTTATATCCTACTGCTCGTTCAGATCTGGATCCGGAACGGAACCAACATCTAATCGCTTGTTCTTGACGCCAAACCAACTCATCCACAACTTTTTGAAATAGCATGTTATATATCGTTTTGGCTCTATCACTCAATGGTGAATTATAGGAAAAAATCCTCAGATCTGGATCCGAATTCTAGGATCCGGATTTAACCACCCCCAGGGATTTAAGATGAATGCAGCAGCAAAATGTATTCTCAGACGTGCACGCCAGACACGGGAGCTAATCCTAATCCCAGTCAATGGATTGATCGCTTAATCCCTTCTAATGTTATATTCTCTGCCCCTTATGTACAGTACTATTAGTCCCTGACTTACGAACACCTGTTCATACGAACACGGCTTTTCTTTTCTTTTTAACAGACTGGAAATTGGACCTCGAGAGTTAATTACCCATTCATACCATAATTCACATGGGTTTCCCTCCAACACTCTTTTGCAATTTCACACACCATTCCCCACTCACTTTCTAAAGATGTTTGTTCGTTGCTCAATGGAACCTCTCAAAGTTTAAAGGTCTTTGTCTTTTGCTCAATGGCTCTGCTTTGGGCTGGAGCTTCAGCATCATGCAGTGCCTTCAGAAAGTATTCACACCCCTTGAATTTTTTCACATTTTGTTGTGTTGCAGCCTGAATTTAAAATTGATTAAATTGAGATTTTTTTTGTCACTGATCTACACATTATGTAAAGAAGAACAGTGCTTCTCGATTTCCCCATAATGTCAATGGAATTTTAACAAATTTCTATTTTGAAATTTTTACAACAAATGAAAATACAAACAACAACAACATGCATTTTAAGGCCATTTTCCCTGCTAGAGCGGGGGTTAGCCTTGCGGTCCCCATGACAATCTTCTCCATATTGCCCTATTTTCTGCATCTCTCCTTGTTAACCCCCTTGCCCGCATTTCTTCTTCCACCATCTTCAGCCAAGTCTTTCTCGGTCTTCCCCGTCCTCTACTTCCTTCTACATTCATTTCCATCACTCTTCTCAACCAGTCACTTTCATCCTTCCTCAACACATGACCAAACCATCTCAACCTGTTCCTCTTCACAGCATCAATCACAGGCAATATTCCCATCATCTTTCACAATTCATCATTTGTCTTCCTCTCGCTCAACGATACTCCGCACATCCACCGAACCATTCGCATTTCCACCCTTTCCAGCCTTCGTTGCTGCTCTACGTTCATTACCCATGTCTCGCTCCCATAAATCATAACACTTCTCACACATGCAGCATACACCTTTCCCTTCAGCTTCAACGACACTCCCCTTCTCATCAGCACGCCACTCAGTTCCCGAAACTTCTTCCATGCACATCTCACTCTTGCAATCGTTGCTGAGTCTGATCCACCTTCTCCATTCAGCATGTCTCCGAGGTAGCAAAATGTTTTCACACCTTCCAGCTTCACGCCGTCTCCAAGATCCATCTCAACATTTCCTCCATCTGCAGCTCCCTCTGTGCACACCTTACATTTGAATGTAGCTGCCACACTGGTTAATGACCCTCTCAGACCACTACATTGTTGATGAACCCACTCAGCACACATTGTACATTGAATGGAGTTCACTCCGACACCCTTCCTGCACACACAGCACATGGCCACTTCCCAGTTCTTTCCACCTCACCACATGCTTTACCACTTGCCATCACCTTCGTCTTTCCTATATTCACCTTCAGACCTTTTGTCTCCATACATTCCTTCCACTTGTTCATCTTTTCCTTCAGTCCATCCATACTTTCCGCAATCAACACCAGATCATCTGCATACAACAACTCCCATGGTAAACCCTCCTTTACGTTCTGAGCCAGCACCTCAATCACAGATACAAATAGTAGTGGACTTAGTACCGACCCCTGATGCACTCCCACCTTCACCTCAAACTCAGCACTGTTCCAGTCCTTCGTCCTTACAGCTGTGCGCGTTCTTTTGTACATTGCCATCACTACTCTAATCAACCATTCCTCCACTCCTAACTTCCTCAATGCCCATGTCAATACTTCGCGTGGAACCCTATCGAATGCTTTCTCCAGATCAACAAACCCAAGAAACAACTTCTTCCTCTTCTCCATGTACTTCTCCTGCAACTGCCTCACAATAAAGAGCACGTCTGTCGTTCCTCTTCCTGGCATAAATCCAAACTGCATTTCGTTGATCTTCACCTTCTTCCTAATCTCCTCTCCAACACCCTTTCCAATACCTTCATTCCATGCTCCAATAACTTTATCGCTCGGTACGAGCCACACTCCAGAGGGTCACTCACCTTTCCCCTTGTATAGAGGGACGAGGGTACTCAGTTCCCAAGCCACTGGAATGCGGCCTTCTTTCACCACCAGATTACAGATCTCTGTCATTCTCTTCACACCCCAACTTCCTGCTGCCTTCAACATATCTCCCACAACTCCCGTCGGCCCTCCAGCTTTTCTACTTTTCATTGCTTTTATCGCTTCCTCAACTTCCTTCTCAGTTATCTTCTCTGCCGGTCCTAAAACTGGGTTACTTTCTATGTTGCCATCCCATTCATTCTCTGTATTCAACAGCATTTCCATATATCTTTTCCATCTTCCTTTAATTCCGTCTGGGTCCACAACGATTTGTCCCACTTCATCCTTCAAGCAACTCACCCCCATCACATCACCCCTCTCTTTCGCTATCTGCTTTGCAATCCTGAATACCGCTCTCTTACCCTCTTCCGAATCCAAGCATTCTCCGAACATTTTCCTACATGCTTCCTGCGCCTTTGCTACCTCTTTCTTTGCAGCCTTCTTGGCTGCCTTATAACTTTCATGCTCTGCTTTTTCTGCTCCCGTACCCTTCGCCTTCTGCCACTCCTTGAACTTCTTCCTCTTCTCGTCAATCCTCTTTCCAACTTCCTCATCCCACCACCATGTTTCCCAGTGCCTCGGTGGTCCTTTTGTCCATCCACATACCTCACCAAAGGCTCCCAACAGACTATCTTTCATTGACATCCAACCACGTTCAAGCTCAACCACATCATCCTCTACCCTACTCAGCCTCTCTTTTATTGCCTCCCTTACGAAATGAAATTACTCCATTACTCCTTAACATAAATGAAAATGAAAAGCTGAAATGTCGATTCAATAAGTATTGAACCCCTTTGCTGTGACACTGCAAATTGAGCTCTGGTGCATTCAATTTCCTTTGATATTCCTTGAGATGTCTCGACAACTTGATTGGAGTCCACCTGTGACCAATTTAATTGATTGAACATGATTTAGGAAGAAACACACCGTTCTATTTAAGGTCTCGCAGTTCACAGTGCATGTCAGAGCAGAAACTCCACCATGTAGTCCAAGGAACTGACTGTAGAATTCTGTGATAAAATTGTGTGAAGGCATAGATCTGGAGAAGGGCATAAAACAATTTATATATTGTGTTGAAAGTTCCAAGCTCCATCATTAGGAAATGGAAAGAACAGCTGTGAAAGAAACAGTTTCTGTTTCCAATAATGACACCCAGTCTTCCCGTTCCGATAATTTAAACACCATCAATCATTTGGAATAGTTTCATCAAGGAAAATAAAGACTTTTCCTGAAAGTCATTCAGTTCAGAAGAACGTAACATTTACACAAGCAACAATCTGCAGGTTATGTTACCCCCACTTGGGATTGATGCCTCTACAAAGTTTACCTGGAATTGACCCGGTAACCTATGGCCAACAAATTGGGCCTCCTTTAATGTGAGGATATACACGTTTTTCCATTTTCTACAGCGACTGCTCCACCTATGATCACAGCGAATGAATATATTTCATCTGTTTAAGACTCTACTATTGAAAAGGATTGTTCTCAGAGTACTTGAAGTATTTTTAGAAAAAAATATTTTCTTTGCTGTTATTTTGAAAAACGTTAAGCTTCATTCTGATGATTCTGAATCCTTATCAACAGACAATAATGGGAATCTCCCTGTTGCTGTTTCCAGTTTATCACCTGGTTGGAATTGTCTTTCTGCAAAGATAAAAAAAAAAAAATGTTGAAGTTTATGTACTTGCTCCATTGGAGATAATCTTGCTGAGCCATGTGGCTCGCTCTTGTATAAGAAAAATCTTTCACACAAGTCATTGAGTGTGACCCCTATAGATTAATCGTCTATGACCCAGACCTCAAAATGTGTAGGAATTCATCAGAAAAGGAGGGATTAAAAGTTATTATGGATTTCGGTTAACTTGATTTCTATTCTGAAGTTTCTAGAATTTTTTTCCCAGCGAAACACCATTTTGGTGGAGGTCTAGTAATCATCACAGTTTTGTGCCTGATTTGACACATTTCAGAAAATGAGCAGAGTTCAGAAGCTGTTGGTCTTGGTGCTAATTAAACATTCATTGTTCAATATACAATTATACATACATGTCAATGTATATTTGATGGGGCACTGGTGCCATTGGTTGTGAGATATTTGAGGAAATAGACTGAAATGAAAAATGAAGTAAATCGACCCCTTTTGTTCTTTTTCTTCACACCTTGCTCTCATTCTTCCTCCAATGATCATCTTTTGTGTCCGACCTCACTGCTGGTGTGTTGTTGTTTTTTTTTTTTGTTGTATACAAGATCGAGGCTCGTGTAGGAGCTAACATCAATCACAAAAAAAAAACGGACACAAAACATGCAATGAAGGGAGCAGGAGACAAGATGGGGAGAGAGAGGGAAGCACACAAGTACATTGAGAGCAGGGACATTGGAAGATCTGTGGGTGGGAGAGGGCTTGGGGGGGAGGAGGCATGGGAAGGAGGGGGGCGGGGGTGGGGTGGTAGAGGTATAAAACACATGGACACTGCTAGAACTTCCAGGAAAGAAGTCGGTATTTCAAAAAAAGTGGATCTGGGGTGAATTAATGTGGGTAGAAGAGATCAAGGTTTTGGTTAGGGGAAGATGAGAGATGGTTGTGAACAGCTGTTTTAAAGACCTGGAGGGAGGAGTGGGATTGAAGAGAGAGGTAGTTTGTTCCAGAGGTCGGAGTAAAGAGGAATGAAGGAGTGAATGTAAAGTTTAAATTATGTTAATTAATTAATTAAGAATGTTGGTAAAGGGTTTCCCCACTTTCCGCTGTTTTGTATTCTTTCTGTTCTGTATTCTAGCGCACTTGCCTGTGAGCACTTTTGTGTCCTCAATTCCCGACCTGAATATAAACCGTCACCATTTTGTGTGGTTCGGCGACGGGGAGTGCACAGTCTATCACAGTGCTTCTCGATCTTTTTTATTTCAGGCACGTTTTTTGAGTTTGCTCCATCCTCGCGGCACGCCAAACCAAATCTTACCACGTTGATGTGTACTTCGATTTTAAACCCCCAATCCTCATTGCAAGGCAGAGTAAAAATCACCTTTTCCCACCTCGATTAGCAAGTTATAACTAACATTGTGCATTCAAAGTCATTTAAATATTTCAAGTGGTTTTCGAAATACCGTCGGACACCGCCATTGGTGGGGGATACGTTCCTGGAAAATGCCACGAATTGCAAAACCGCGAATGGTGGGGCATTGTTTCAATGGAAAAAGGGGGGATAGGTTCCCGAGTCTTGAATAGAAAGGAACAAACCGCGAATGGCGAGGCAAAATCTGTGAATGGTGAGGAAAATCCCTCGAATGTCAACGACAATCCGCGAAGGTCGTCAAAAGTCCCGGAAATTGCGAGACAAAACCCGCGAATGTCGAAAAAATCAGTGAATTCATGCCGTGCCAGTTTAATTGGGGAAAAGGGAGACAGCTAATTGCACTAATATACACTGTGGAGTGTTTTCATTCTGTACAGTAACTCGCGGGGATGACGTTGTACAGCTGGTGGAACATCACGCAAGGCTCTCAATTATAGTGTGGCTAAAATTTGTGGCCGTGAAAGCCATGAAAACGCAAAGCACACAGCAGTGAATTTGGAGGCAGGTAATGCTCGCTGCCCGTAAAATATGTTTTTGCGTATGTCCAGCTACTTTGGTCATGGCTGTTAAAATATGATGGGTTTCATAAACGTCAAGCTAGCGGCTCGTGAATTTTTTTTTTTTGTGTCCCTGAAAAACTGTGAATTTGCAGAACACGGCCGCAAATAGAAAAAAATACCACGACTTTGCGGGACACTTTTCCGCCAATAGAGAAACGGGTCGCATTTTATCAACCGTGAATAGGCAGAACACGCGAATAGCGGAACCACAAAGAGTGGGGTCCGACTATTTCAAATAATGATATAAATTGATTTGAAATTTTATTATGAAACAAAATCTTCATTACCATTCAGCCTATGAAGGAGATTATAAACTTTATCTTTCTCAAAACACTGCTCCACAAATAGTTCATTAAAGACCACAGGGCAGTCAAATAATTTCCTTGTAACTGTTCCCAGAAGCAGTCATGTGAGAAATTGAAGGCCTGGACGTTAATTCGGTACTCTGTGAAACTTGCTCCTGTCTTGAGGAACAGAGGCACTGAATATTCCTCTCCATGATGAAAAGCGACACAAAATTCCTGATCCAGGCTCTTTAGATGTGACCTCTTCTTCTTGATAGTGTCAATGTTGATAAACTCACTTCACAAAGCTATTTTGTTGAAACGGTAGCAATACATTAATAGTAGGATCAGAGATTATTACTGGTCAGGTCAGTCTTTTTGGACTGCCACTGGTAACATGTAACCCAGTGCTACCTGCCACGTGGTCGCTTTGTCGGCGACTAAACTGACACCTTTCACTGAATTTGCTCATGGGGAGGATGACTGTGACACACTGCCAAGACCAAAAACACCACCTGCCAAAGGGAGGATGAGCTCCCGTGGGTAGCCAGTGGCCATCCAGTAACGAGATGCTGTCTCCTAAAAACACCCATCTGGTTTGGTACTGGTTCAAGTCATACCAAAGACTTTAAAAATGGTACGTGATGCTTTCTTGCTTGAAAAGGATAGAGCACGGACAATCCCCATCGGTTGGCATCCATGGAGAAGAGGAAATTCCTTTTGAGGAAATCCCCTGCTGAGTGCGGTGAGAAAAGCGGCGCCATTGTTGTGACATCGCAGGTACCCAGAGTATCCCGGGAAGTGCCGGTAGTGCCGGCACTTCCCCCAAACTCAGTGGCTGTGATGTGCGTGCGTGTGTGCATGCGTGCGTGTGTGCCAGCCAGCTCTATTATGACCTTGGCCCAAGTATTTAAAAAAGAAAAAGATGGTTGGATGTGCTTTTTTGTCCCCCGTCGCACAGCATAGCGAAAGGGGGACTATGGCTTTCCCCTGTGTGCGGGCGTGCGTGTTTGCATGCATGCATGCGTGCGTGCGTGCATAAGCGAAGGATTGCATTCGAATTTGGTGTGGGTGCAACCCACGTCAAAATCCAAGATGGCCGCCGCCATGTATGTCTGATGCCATGTATGTCTGAACCTTGTGAGATGAATATCTTGAAAAATAAGCGAAGTAAAAAATAACCACCTTTAGAGGCCATTTTTCCCCGCAAAACGGGGGTTGGCCTTTTTCGGGAACCGTGGTTGTTGTTGTTTTTCGGTCCCCTATTTGAAGCAATGTTTTACGGCCGGATGCCCTTCCTGACGCCAACCCTTTTTGCCGCCTTTAACGACAAACAGGGAATTACCAGTGAACTGGTACTCAATTAGCCGACCTCGGAAGGATGACAGGTTGAGTCAACCCCCCTGGCGTTAATTCAGCGATCGACCGGGATTCGAACCCAGGATCCTTGGATCCTAAGCCGGCACCCTAGCCGCCAGCCCAACACCAGGGAAAAATAAGCGAAATACCAACTTCTAATTTGGTGTGTGGGTGTATCTCGGCATAAGGAAGAACGCTATTGAACATTGGGTCGCCACGTCAAAATCCAAGATGGCCGCCACCATATATATGTCTGAAACTTGAGCGAAATATCACTAAAAAAAAAAAGGAGCGACGTACCAACTGCTAATCTGGTGTGGGTGTATCTAGGCACAAGGAAGAACGCTGTTTAAAATTGGGTCGCCACGTCAAAATCCAAGATGGCCGCCGCCATGTATGTCTGAACCTTGAGATGAATATCTTGAAAAATAAGTGAAGTACCAACTTCTAATTTGGTGTGTGGGTGTATCTCGGCATAAGGAAGAACGCTATTGAAAATTGGGGCGCCACGTCAAAATCCAAGATGGCCGCCACCATATATATGTCTGAACCTTGTGAGCGAAATATCTTGAAATATAAGCGAAGTACCAACTTCTAATCTGGTGTGTGGGTGTATCTAGGCACAAGCAAGAACGCTGTTTAAAATTGGTTCGCCACGTCAAAATCCAACGTGGCTTCCGCCATGTATGTCTGAACCTTGTGAGATGAATATCTTGGAAAAATAAGCGAAGTACCAACTTCTAATTTGGTGTGTGGGTGTATCTCGGCATCAGGACGACCGCTATTGAAAATTGGGTCGCCACGTCAAAATCCAAGATGGCCGCCGCCATGTATGTCTGAACCTTGTGAGATGAATATCTTGAAAAATAAGCGAAGTACCAACGTCTAATTTGGTGTGTGGGTGTACCTCGGCATAAGGAAGAACGCTATTGAAAATTGGGTCGCCACGTCAAAATCCAAGATGGCCGCCACCATATATATGTCTGAACCTTGTGAACGAAATATCTCGAAAAATAAGCGAAGTACCAACTTCTAATTTGGTGTGTGGGTGTATCTCGGCATAAGGAAGAACGCTATTGAAAATTGGGTCGCCACGTCAAAATCCAAGATGGCCGCCACCATGTATGTCTGAACCTTGTGAGCGAAATATCATATCATAGCATGTTTTCTGTGTCTTCCACTTTGTCGACTCACATCACTTCCCCGACGGGGGACCTAGGCGTAACGCTTGTTTCAACTGCAGCCAAAATGCATCCAGAGGTATCTCGCTGAACTCAAGTTTGAGAGTGTGGTTGCTCCTTAGGTCCATAAATTCCTCTTGCACCTTCAGAGAAAGCTCCTTGACTGATGCCTCTGCAGATAAAGCGAAAGGATCACGAACCCAGTCATGCTGCTCCATTGATGTTCTTTATTTTTCATGAATTACAAAAGTACCGCGGCACATTAGGAACTTCGTCACGACACGCCAGTGTGCTATGGCACACTAGTTGTGAAGCACTGGTCTATCGGATGGGAATGTAATCACAGAGCTATCTGTGAACACTAGTGGTTGGTCAACATGAAGGATATCGGTGTCTTTCACGACAAGTTGGCTCGTAGGCTGGTACCCTGGTAAAATTCTGACAACATCCAGGAAGGCAATGGCAAAGTGCCCAGTGTAATTCTTGCCACTAGACTGCTTCAGTTGCACACATCCTGCCCTCAGGCAGACAATCCAACAACAGCAGCAGATATTAAAGCAAAATTGGAATGCATTAAAATGAAAATTGGATTTATAAACTCACTCAGAATATTGTTATTTCTCCGCATCTCCTCCCCATCTGACGCTCTCCACCGGCACAGAGCGAGGAGCCTACACAGAGGAAGTGCGCCTGAGCCACCTTCTACGGAGAGCAGCACGTGAGGATGACCGGGAGCGTCGTCTCGGAACCATCAAGCAGTTGTGCGATTTCGTCCAGCAAGCCGATAATAGTCAGGTAAATGCAGAAATATTTAATTTTTCTCAGGCTTCTTGCATCTTCTATTACTAAAAAGAGAAGCATCTGTCCGTGTGTGTACCCCTCACATTAACAATAATACAAATGTTACCGTTACAAAACTAATAATTGATTCACATGGTTGGAAAGCTAATAATCTATTTACTTGGAACAAAAGTTAGTGTCCATTTAAACATAAAAACGACCGTTTCAAAAAGACCATCTTTCCGCATTGAAGAAGAAGAAACAGGATTATGAGTTTGATGCAACGGTGACATTCTTATTATCCTATGACAGCAGAATAGTGACATAGTTTATTATCCTTTTAGAATAACGTGTGACAGACACGGAAGCCGCACACAAAAAAACAAAAACAAATATACACACACACACACACACACACACACACACACACACACACACACACACACACACACACACACACACACACACACACACACACACACACACACACACACACACACGTTGAACTCTCTAACTTGACCAGGAAGCAAGGCACATATTGAGTCTCACCTCAGCAATTGCTGCACAACCTGTTAGCAATAAGTGTAGCCTGCCACACTGACACATTGTCTTTGCCCTGCTCAGCAACAATTAGGAGGTTTGCAGTCAGGAACATTAAATTTAACTAAAGAAGCACACTAACCCTGTGACATGATGCTGACATCATGACATTTATCTTTTTGTTCCTTATCCCCTCCAGTGTAGCTTTGGCTGTGTGCTTCGGGTTGTTGTCATGCTCAAAGGTGAACTTCTGTCCCAATTTCAGCTTTCTTCCATTGGGCAGCAGGTTTTCCTCTGGGATTTTTCTGTGTTTTGCTCCATCCATTTTCCCTTCTATCCTGACAAGTGCCCCAGTCTCTGCTGATGAGAAACATCCCCGTAACATGATGCTGCCACCACCATACTTCACAGTAGGGATATGGTGTTCTTTGGGTGATGTGCTTTATTGGGTTTGCGCCAAAAGTAACGTTATGCATTCAGGCCAAAACGTTCAATATTTATTTCGTCAGACCACAAAACTTTTGTCACATGGATTCATATTCTTCGGAGTTTATGAAAAAAAAATTTGTATACCTCAAATGAGACTAAAGGTGGGCTTTTTTGAGTTATGGCTTCTTTTTTGCCACCCTACCGTACAGGCCAGACTTGTGGAGTGCTTGGGATATTGGTGTGACGTGCACACAGTGACCAATCTTTGCCCCCAAGCCCTGTAGCTCTTTCAAAGTTGCCATTAGCCTCTGATCAGTCTCCTTGCATCGTCATTCAGTTTGGCGGGACTGCCTGATATAGGTTTTGGTGGTACCATACGCCTTCCACTTTTTCATTATTGTCTTGACTGTGCTCCAAGGGATATTCAAGGCCTTTGAAATATATTTTTATACCCATCCCCTGATCTGTGCCTTTCCACAACTGTATCCCGGAGGTCTTTTGAAAACGCCTTGGTGCTCATGGTTGTCTTTGCTGTGAAATGCACTATGCAGCAGAGAAAACTGACAGGAACAGCTGATTTTATGCTGAAATAATCACACTTCAATTCAACACAGGTGGAGGCCAATTAACTTGGTGTGTGATCTTGAAGGTGATTGCTTGCACCTGAGATAATTTGCTATTGCTTTTATAAGGTGGGTGGACACTTGTCCAACCAAGATAATCCAGTTTTGTATTTTTTATTTTATGACAGTTGTAGAATTTGTTTTTCACTTGGAAGTTGTGGGTTGCGATGTGTAAAAAAGGTGAAACTAGAACGACACACTTCGACGTCACGACGTCGACCGATATGCCTCCGCCCATATTAGTACATCATTATAATACTTGTACCAAGTTTGATTTAAATCCATTCAGCTGTTCTCAAGTTCACATTTTACCTGTCATGACCTCTGACCTTTGACCTCGACCCCAAAATTTATCAGTTAATGTTTACATCATTATACATACCTGCACAAAGTTTTAATTGTTCCCCGACGCACCGCGGAGCGAAAGGGGGACTATGGTTTTCCCCTCCGTCCGTGTATGCGTAAGCGAAGGACCGCATTCGAATTTGGTGTGTGGGTGCAACCCACGTCAAAATCCAAAATGGCCGCCGCCATGTATGTCTGATGCCATGTATGTCTGAACCTTGTGCGTGGAATATCTTGAAAAATAAGCGAAGTACCAACTTCTAATCTGGTGTGTGGGTGTATCTAGGCATAAGGAAGAACGCTATGGAAAATTGGGTCGCCACGTCAAAATCCAAGATTTGGACGTATTTGGCCGAAATTTGTTGCAGGGGTTGGTTAAGTGCAAGGACGAAAATATTTGATTTTGGTGAAGATCTGGAATTTGGGGGATCCGAGAATTTTTTGTGAATCTTCACCATTGAGAGATAGGGGGGGAAAAAAACGATATATATATATATATATAAATTACGATATATCAAAAAGTTGTGCTCTAATTCTGACGAAATTTGGTGGACAAGTTGGGTGTGTGATGATGAGGCATGGAATCAATTTGGGTGATTATCCGAACCTGGATGCAGATACGAGGATTTTTTTTTTTTTTAATGATTGTTCATCATTGAGAGTTTGGGAGTAAAAACGATTATAGCATGGTATTTCTAAATGTTGTGGACGGATTATGACGAAACTAGATTGACGAGTTGGTTCGGTGACCAGAACAAAACCATTACATTTTGGTTCATGTCTGGATCCAGATCGAGCCTATCGGTGGGATACAAAACGTAAACTTTTCAGCCTGGCGGAGGTATGTGCCCTACCACGTGCCATTGTAGTTTCACATATAGGTTGGAAAAATTTGCCTTTTGACTGTTTTGTCATTAATGCTAAACTATAATGTGCATTTTCTGATCTTAAAAAAAATCTTCTTTTTTTTTTTTTCACAGATCCTTTCCAAGAATTTAGACGGCATTCTTCGTGTTATTGAAGAAATTTTTCTTGAGAGGTAAGACTTTGTTCATTGGGTTTTTATGAAGAAAGAAGAGATGGAGAATGGTTTTTATTTTATGCTGACTTTTCCTTCTATCTTTTCTATTTTATTTTACATCGTTACAAGGCTCATTGTGGAGTTCTTGCACAAGTAACACACAGGACCTATTGGTAGACTTCATCAGATTATAACGATGGACAAATTCTCCAAATCCAAATTCTTCATTCTCCAGTGCGAGGATCATTTGTTGTTTCACCGCTGCAGGCACATTCTTGTCAAAAAATGCAAGACCAATCAGTTTCTCTGATAAGTACCACAGATGGCCTGCTAGTTTCATGGTTGCTGCCTTCGAAATTGCTTGGTTTACATCATTGTACTGCACCAGATATTTTAGAAGAAGCAAATCACTGTTTGGGGCAGAAGCCGCAAGAGGAGCTGTCATCCATGCTCTGATGTAAATACGGATGGTGAAGATGGCAATGTCTCTCAGTCCTTTCTGCTCTTTGCGAGTGAGTTTGAACTGACTTCTGAACATCCAAACCTTCAGGCTATAGATGACCTTTGACATCCAACGGGCGTGGTGCAGGGGTCTTGGGGCCATGAACCGGACTCCTTTTGCAGGAACTCCACCCAGAAAGATTACACACAGTTCCAATAATTCCCGATAATCATCTCTTGGCCGGATTTCAGCAAGCTGACTCCCAACGAAAAGCAGAACATCATCCTTGATATCAGAAAGGGATTCACTAACCAATTCATCTGTGGTTGCATTATCAAAGTTATCCTGATCCAGAAATTCCCAGCGAGCCTGGAATCGTTTGAAGATTAAGATCTCTGGTCCAGAGGAGGGCCCCATGCAGCTCACAAACACTGCTCCAATCACAATTTCAAGTATGTGGTGGCGACAAGCAAGAAATAGCAGTTCGGTGCCCAGTCCTTGTTCAATTAACACACATGCTCCGGCCAGCCTACTCTACAGGGTACAATGCATACTGCATAGACCCCTCAAAACATATTTTCCTTCATAAAACGTCAACAAGGCATGCAGGGTATTCCTAACTCAACTTACAATTCCTGTAAAAGTATGCGTCAATCAGAAACTGTTTCAGTGTCCATGGTATTTTAAGACGTTAGTGTAAGCCCATATGGGGAAACTTTGATGACCATGAGCTACCCATAAATATTATTCGAAAATCGAATCGATTAGTCCTTGTCACACACACAACCTGTCCACCAGGTTTCGTCCAAATCCATCCACAAAGTTTTGAGATATCCTGCTATATATCGTTTTTGGCCATATCTCCCAATGGTGAAGAATCGGTTAAAAAATTATACGAGCCGGATCTGTATCCAGATGTTCACCAAAATGTAATAATTTTGTCCTTGTCATAAACGCTACCTCCGCAGAATTTCGTCCGAATCCGTCCACAACTTTTAGAGCTATCTTCACAAACAGACAGACAGGGGTGAAAACAAAACATCCATCTGCCTATTTTTTTTTCTTTTCTTTTTTTTGTATACATCATCGAGTCATGTGTTGAGGAAGGATGAAAGTGACTGGTTGAGAAGAGTGATGGAAATGAATGTGGAAGGAAGTAGAGGACGGGGAAGACTGAGAAAGAATTGGCTAAAGATGGTCGAAGAAGAAATGCGGGCCAGGGGGTTAACAAGGGGAGATGCAGAAAATAGGGCAAAGTGGAGAAGATTGTCATGGGGACCGCAAGGCTAACCCCCGCTCTTGCAGGGAAAATGGCCTTTAAAATGCCTGTTGTTGTTGTTGTTGTTGTTGTTGTTGTTGTTGTATACATCATCGAGGCTCGTGTAACAAAAAGAAAAACGGGCACATACGACATAATAAAGGGAGCGGGAGACGAGATGGGGAAGCACACAAGTACAACGTTTGAGAGCAGGGACATCGGGAGATCTGTGGGAGGGAGAGGGCTTGGTGGGGGGAGGAGGCGTGGGAAGGGGGTGGGGGTGGGAGAGGTAAAAACCACATGGACACAGCTAGGACTTCCAGGAAAGAAGTCGGTAATTTAGAAAAGTGGATCTGTGGTGAATTAACGGGGGTTGAAAAGATCAAGGTTTTGGATGGGGGAAGACAAGAGATGGTGGTGAACAGCTGTTTTAATGACCTGGAAGGAGGAATGGGATTTAAGAGAGTGAGGGAGTTTGTTCCAGAGGTGGGAGAAAAGAGGAATGAGAGAGTGAAGGTGAGCAGAGAGTCTTGATTTTGGCAGTTTCACCAGAAGAGGGTTGCTGGCAGCAGATCTTGTGCGACCTGTAGGAGTATTTGGGGGACAGAGCACAGGCAGGGCTTGGGGGGGGGGGGGGCTAGGCCAAAGAGGAGTCGGTAGAAGACAGAAAGACCACCAATCTGCCTGCGGTGAGTGAGTGAAAGGCCCCTCAGAGTTGGCTTCATGGACACACGTTGGGAGAGTTAGCTTCATCGCGGGACATTCCATTGATTCTGAAAACTTTGGTTTCAACAGCATGAAGCCCAGCTAGGTGTGAGGCAGGAGCACCAGCCCAGAGGGGAGAGCAGTATTCCATTGAGCTGTGGATGAAAGCCTTGTATGTGGTGAGGAGCTCAGGTGTGCCAAGGAGGGACTTCGCACAACGGAGGACGCCCAGTCGGCGACTGGCTTTGGAGGCCACCTTGAAAATGTGGTTTTCCCAGGAAAGATCTTGGAAGATTGTGAGGCCCAAGAGCTTGAGTGACAGAATTCTTGGAGAGGATTGTTGAGAAAGTAGTTGGGAGGGTTGTCTAGACAGTCTTTTCGGAGAGACATAGTGCGAGTGTGAGATTTGTCAGGATTGGAAGACATTTTTCCACTTGTTTGACCAGTCTGTGATTTTGTCCAGGTCTGCAGTGAGGAGGCTGTAGACTGCCGATCTGAGGGATGAGGTATGGAGCGGCATAGAGCGGAGTCATCAGCAAAGAGACAGAGAAGATTTTCCAGAGTCGGAGAGATCATTGATGAAGACCAGAAAAAGCACAGGGCCCAGAACACTGCCTTGGGGAACTGCAGCCTGAACAGGAAGGGGAGATGAGAGAAATCCATTCAGGGCCACACGTTGATTTCGACCAGAGGGGAAGTCCACAAGCCATCCGTGGATATTTCCACGGATACCATCGGAGGAGAGTTTGGTGAGCAGAGCGGGATGCCAGACCGTATCGAAGGCACGTGATAAGTCAAGGGAGACGGCTCTAATTTCCTGTTTGACGTTGAGGACCTCCATCCGTTGTTGAGACAGCAGAAGCAGCATGTCCAGAGTAAAGTGTCTTGGTCTGAATCCAAATTGATGATCAGAGATCAAGCCATTGGTGAAGAGGAAGGATTAAAGATCAGGATTCTAAAGAGGAAGGATTCAGTGGCAGAGAGGTGATGATATTAACTTGTATTGTTTGGCAATAATAATAATGAACGTAGTCCCCCTCGCTCCCCCCCCCCCCCCCCCGGCCCAAGCATATTTCGGTTTGATGAAAGGCAAGCTAATACCCAAGAACGACAGCATGCAGGTATGCTACAAGGTCATGAAGACAAATGAAGATTTTGTTTGAAGGACCAACAACGGGTGCACGAGTTCATCAAAGTCGTGCAAAAAACAAGTCTCGTGTGCTTTGTGTATGACTTGAGTACTTGTAAATTAATTTCACGTGTGTGCTCTGCAACTCTGCTGAGTGACGTGCGTTTGGTTTTGGTCTGTCGTGTCCACTGTGTTTGCACAGTGCCATTGCCAGGAATGTTCTGTTTGTGCCCTGTCTCTGTGCTGTGTTCTTCCCAATGTACTGTTTACCCACTGCAGAAACCACCGTTTAGAGGCCATTTTTCCCCGCAAAGCGGGGGTTGGCCTTTTCGGGGACCGTGGTAGTTGTTGTTTTTTGGTCCCCTTTTTGAAGCAATGTTTTACGGCCGGATGCCCTTCCTGACGCCAACCCTTTTTGCCGCCTTCAACGACAAACAGGGAATTACCAGTGAACTGGTACTCAATTAGCCGACCTCGGAAGGATGACAGGCTGAGTCAACCCCCCTGGCATTAATTCGGCGATCGACCGAGATTCGAACCCAGGATCCTAGGATCCTAAGCCGGCACCCTAGCCGGAAAGCTTCTCAGAAGCTGGTGTCAGCGCGTTTCGTCTGGCACGGCCTTCGACGGAACGTCCGCGACTGGGCCAACGCCTGCACGGCCTGCCAGCGGGCCAAGGTCCACCGCCACACCCAGGCCCCGCTAGCACCTTTCACCGTGCCTGCACGGCGTTTCGACCACGTCCACGTGGACCTGGTGGGTCCCCTGCCCCCATCGCGGGGGTTCACCCACCTGCTCACCGCGGGGGCACACCTGAGGATGGTGTCTGTCAAAAACATTGAAAGCCTAACGAACTGAGGGGGTCACAACGATCATTCGGTTGTATCACATTCCACTGCATACAACATGCATTTTAAGGCAATTTTCCCTGCTAGAGCGGGGGTTAGCCTTGCGGTCCCCATGACAATCTTCTCCATTTTGCCCTATTTTCTGCATCTCTCCTTGTTAACCCCCTTGCCCGCATTTCTTCTTCCACCATCTTTAGCCAAGTCTTTCTCGGTCTTCCCCGTCCTCTACTTCCTTCTACATTAACTTCCATCACTCTTCTCAACCAGTCACTTTCATCCTTCCTCAATACATGACCAAACCATCTCAACCTGTTCCTCTTCACAGCATCAATCACAGGCAATATTCCCATCATCTTTCGCAATTCATCATTTGTCCTCCTCTCTCTCAACGATACTCCGCACATCCATCGAACCATTCGCATTTCCACCCTTTCCAGCCTTCGTTGCTGCTCTACGTTCATTACCCATGTCTCGCTCCCATAAATCATAACACTTCTCACACATGCAGCATACACCTTTCCCTTCAGCTTCAGCGACACTCTCCTCCTCATCAGCACGCCACTCAGTTCCCGAAACTTCTTCCATGCACATCTCACTCGAGCAACCGTTGCCGAGTCTGATCCACCTTCTCCATTCAGCATGTCTCCGAGGTAGCAAAATAGCAAAAGGTAGCAAAATCCACTGCATGATGGATTGTATTTACAGACGATGCTTCTGGCGTATCACCTGCTTGAACTATTGGAATGATTGCTCTGCTAGTTTTTCCCGTTTCAACACATATTGGCAACTTGCAGAAAACTAATTATTTTTGAACATTTTTCAACACTGCAGTCCCTCTTTACATGTTTAAAATGTCTGTTTTATGGTCAGCCTGTTATCACAAACTAATTTTTATTGTGAAAGAAATCTGGATTGTCTTTTGCCCTCCTCAACACCCTGCAACCTCCCTCATTTTTTATAGTAGCAAGCTGTTGTACGAGTTGCGCCAAGAAGCAGCCACATGCCTTGGCCTACTGTGTTCTGCACTTGGCTCTGATGCGAGCCGCCCATTTGCTTGGATTTTCACCAAGCTGAATTCGACAATGAAGGAGGGCCTCAGAGCCCTTTATCTGACTGCTCTTTACAAAGCCCTGGAGACGACAGCTGATGAAAAAGTGTTGACCAGCAGCATGCCGGTCAGTTTTCTTTTGACGTAATGTTGAATACATGCTTTCGCCAGTTGGTTATCTTTGCACAATGTTCACCTGCATTGGAAAGCTTGCAAAAACTTTTTTGAAACCTTTTTATTTTTTAAAAATTAAAAAGTTTTTTATATTTTTTTGGGGTTTATGTTTTTGCATACTAAATTGAGGCTCCACAGCAGCTATTTGCGGTTTCGCTATTCGTAGGTTCCACATATTTGTGGTTGATAAAATGCGACCTGTTTCTCTAGTTGCAGAAAAGTGTCCCTCCAATTCACGGTTTCTTTCTTTCTATTCGTAGCCGTGTCCCGCAAATTCGGGTTTTTTTCTCAGGCGCAAAAATAAAATTTTCACGATGAAAGCCTGCTTGGAGTTTGCAAAAAAGCACCGAAAGGACTCTCAGACTATGAGAAACAAGATTCTGTGGGCTTTCATATGTCTTTCACTGAGGAGAGGCTTCCGTCTGGCCACTCTGCCATAAAGCCCAGATCGGTGGAGTGTTGCAGTGATGGTTGTCCTTCTGGAAGTTTCTCCCATCTCCACACAGGATCTCGAGCTCAGCCAGAGTGACCATCGGGTTCTTGGTCACCTCTCTTACCAAGGCCCTTCTCCCCTGATTGCTCAGCTTGGCCGGGCGGCCAGCTCTCGGAAGAGTCCTGATTGTTCCAAACTTCTTCCATTTAAGAATTATGGAGGCCACTGTGCTCTTGGGAACCTTCAATGCAGCAGAAATTTTTTTGTAGGCTTCCCCAGATCTGTGCCTCGACACAATCCTGTTTCTGAGCTCTACAGACAGTTCCTTCGACCTCATGGCTTGGTTTTTGCTCTGATATGCAGTCAGCTGTGAGACCTTATATAGACAGGTGTGTGCCTTTCAATCATGTCCAATCAATTGAATTTACCACAGGTGGACTCCAATCAAGGTGTAGAAACATCTCAAAGATGATCAAGAGAAATGGGAGGCACCTGAGCTAAATTTCAAGTGTCATGGCATAGGGTATGAATACTTGTGTCAATGTGATATTTCAATTTTTTCTTTTTAATAAATTTGCAAAACTTTCTAAAATCCTGTTTTCTCTTTGTCATTACGGGGTATTGAGTGTTGATTGATGAGGGAAAAAATGAATTTAAACGATTTCAGCATAAAGCTGCAACATAACAAAATGTGAAAAAAAGTGAAGGGGTCTGAATACTTTCTGAATGCACTGTATATGTATGTATATATGCGAGTGGAGGAATATAACCCTTGTTTGGTCAATGTATGTCTTATCACAGTTGGTGATGAGGAATCTCCAGAGCTTGCTGGAGAATGTGGATTCTCCAGAGCTGTTGAACCAGTGCGTGTCCTGCATGCTCTTGCTGGCACGCAGCTACCCACACGTGTTCAGTTCAAGCTTCCGGGTCTGCCAATCTCTAGTTTTATCATTTTGTCTTTACAGAGACCTGAGAGAATTTTTGTCAGATTCTGATTAAGAAGTGTTAAATACTTCTGGGTAGTTTTGTATCCAAAAGAAACATTTTAAAAATGTTTTCTAGACAAAATTATTGCAGATTCCTAACAAGGCTGTCCTGTCTATTTAAAGGAGTTTACAATTTCATCAAAGTTCTTATCTTTTGGGGGAGTGGGTGGGGTGTTGGTTGGGTGGAGGTGTGGTGGAGGGATGTAATCCTATCTTCAACAAGGCCAATAGCCAATCGTGGTGTGTGTGTGTGTGTGTGTGTGTGTGTGTGTGTGTGTGTGTGTGTGTGTGTGTGTGTGTGTGTGTGTGTGTGTGTGTGTGTGTGTGTGTGTGTGTGTGTGTGTGTGTGTGTGTGTGTGTGTGTGTGTGTGTGTGTATGTGTGTGTGTGTGTGTGTGTGTGTTAGTGTGTGTTAGTGTTTGTGTTAATTATCAGCCAAGTAACAGCATCCAACTGTAAGTGGTCCTATCCCTCACTCACATAAATATATTCTGCTTTGTTGTTTTGGATAATTTCAAGAACTTGGCTGTCTCCACACAAGTTGACATAAAATCTTGAACTCATGATTTATGAGCTGATATGCCCATCAAGTTGACCAACCCCCTTCTGCTTTTGCCCTCTTTATGCCTTTGCTGACAGTCACCGGAGGCATTACGTTTTCGGGTTGTGTCCGTCCATGCACCCGTTATAGGTTTTCGTTTCCGCGATAACTTAAGAACGGCTGAAATGAAGGGAACTAAGTCCAACTTGGTCCAAGCATGTATAATGATGTAAAGATGAACTGATTAGATGATTCGGTCAAATGTCAGAGGGGCCTGTTCAGTAAAAATTTGTTACTGTGTTAACTTGTGAATCGGTGAAGGGATTTTGACGAAACATGGTATGAGTATATTTTATGATGCAAAGATGAACTGGTTAGATTTCAGCATCAAAGGTCAGACTATGTCAGGTAAAACTGTGATTCTTGAGAACAGCTGAAGGGATTTAAATCAAACTTGGAGCGAGTATGTCTAATGATGTACAGTGATAATGTTGGTGGAGGCATATCGGTCGATGTCAGTGACGTTGTTGTTCTTTCTCTTTCATATCTCCCTTTTTTGTTCCCTCTTCCCTTCTTTTTTTAAAATTCACTTTGAAAAAATTTTCTACAAGAGTGGGGCTCATGGAAGAGCAAAGATATATTAACAGTAGTGTAACAGGGCAACAATTGAGCACAACCAGGAAGGAGTGTGGGGTGGGGTGGGGTGGGGGGGGGGGGGGGGGTAGAGGAAGGAAATGGGGACGGGAAAGAACAGGAGAGAGTCGTAGTAACTTTGAACACAATATATATAACCATCATTTTGGTATCTGCGGAAGCAATTGGAAACCGGCTCAGTTTGACCATGTTAACCCTTTTGGACCTTGTTGCTAACAGGTCTTGCAGCAAGTGCTGTGATGGGACGCGATCTGTGCCCTGCTGCCTTGTCAAGTTAGGGTGTTCGATATGTGTGTATATACACAGTCTTTGGCAAAAAAAACAAAATGCTGTGCTTTGTTTACTATCTGCACTTGTGGCATTCACAGCATTCATGGCTGACAAACATTAATGGGTTTTTTTTCCTGTATAAAGTTCTTCCTTATTTGCACATTTTTACATGTTTATGTTGTATATCTATTATTATATTACCTCATATATTGAATGCCTCCTTGTATTCATGTTTTATTATTTTTTCTGATTTGATAATAGCATTTTGTCTGTTGTACATGTGTGATGGTGATATTGTGTGGTGTTGGGTACACCTGTTGTAAGCCTGTATGTTTTTGCTTCTGTTTGCCTTGAACAGGACGTTGTGGACATCTTGGTAGGCTGGCACATTGATCACACACAGAAGATGAGTTTGACGAAGAAAGTTTCCGGTAAGTGTTTGTTTAAGAAATACACTCCATTTGATGGTTTGTCATTTGATGGCATTGGGTTGACTGTATGGCCTTGAGGTACGCACATTCGACTCTGAGCTCTCCAGCCTGGATTTGGGTCCTGACCCAACTATAAACGGTCATCCCGCTGTTTCACAGGCAGGGTGATTCATCAATGTGTGTGCGCCGTCTGTTGTATTGACGTTAAACTGGCGTCGCATCTCCCAGCATTCGTTGGTGGATATTAAGCATCCCATTGTGTCCTTCTCGAAGAGTCGGCGAGCTATCGCCGGCACCCTGAACAAATTCCACATTCCTGCCCTAACCTGCATAGGGCACTGCATCAGCGGCACAGCCCAAGCCATCAGCCAATGATCCTACCCTGCACTCTTGTGCTGCATACAAACGAAGAACGTTTGATGGCATAAATGCATCATAAATGTTTGGACTTGATTTTTCATAAATAAAAAAAAACTCATTGAAACTTAGACATTTTTTTTCTCTTCTATTTTTTTCCCTTTTTGTGAAAGCATAATGGCAGCATTGCATTTCGGTTTGTTGAGCTTATTTGTTATCTGGTTGTGTGTTTGGTAAATTTGTATTTGCTTTACTTTATTTGTTAAAAGGTGATGTTATTTGAAAACTGTACTGCACCTTCACCAGCCATGACGATTTGGTCTCGTTTGGCATTTCACGGATATTCCCTGTCGTAATTGTTCGGAGTGAACTTTCTTCTTTCAGATTGCCTTTTTTAAAGAACAGGCAGTTAGAGGGAAACATGTGTCTCTTGCTTTGTAGCAATTAAAGATAGCTTCGATCCTTTGCAGTTTCATTAAGGCATTTTATTTCCCGCTTCTGAGATTGATGCATCTTGCTTTACCTTGTTAAACAGTGATCACCATGCACATTGCCCACATTTTGAAAGGCTCCCAATCTTCCAGGCTGGCTGAACTGTCTGGAGCAGTTCTGGGTGGCTGATCTGGGATTCTCCTTAACCCTTCTGAGTCAATTTTTAGAGGACATGGAAGCATATGCTGAGGTCTGTACGCCATTTACTTTGGTCGACAACAAAAGGTTTCCTTCGGCTTCTGTTATATATTTATTTCTGTCATGTGCATAATGATGCTATTGTATCGCCAGAGGAACCACGTGCACATTTTGTGTATGTGGCCAAGCCTTTTCACCACCTTAGCATTTCAGCCATCACTGTTTTCAAATCCATGGGGATTACAAAAATATTATTATTAAAAGAAAAAGGAGTTCAGCATTTGCTCTGTCTCTATTTTCTTGCTCTCCACTCTTTGATATGTTCATTACTTGCAAAATTGAAGATTTTCCAACTATATTGGTTGGTCTTGTGCGTTATTCTGTTTGTCTTTCAATCGCCTACAGGTCACAATTTTAAACTGATCTTCACGAAACTTCACTAGATGATAGAGTTGGTCATAAGGAAGAATCATATGGATTTTGAGGTCCAAGGTCATCTCGAGGTCAAATTTCTAAAATTGCCATTTTTCATCCGATTGACTTGAAAATTGAAAAGCATTTGCATATTGAGTCACTAAATAAGGAAGCTAACTATTGTTGAGGTCAACTCAAGGTCAACAACACAACACAACATGCATTTTAAGGCCATTTTCCCTGCTGGAGCGGGGGTTAGCCTTGCGGTCCCCATGACGATCTTCTCCATTTTGCCCTATTTTCTGCATCTCTCCTTGTTAACCCCCTTGCCCGCATTTCTTGTTCCACCATCTTTAGGCAAGTCTTTCTTGGTCTTCCCCGTCCTCTACTTCCTTCTGCATTCATTTCCATCACTCTTCTCAACCAGTCATTTTCATCCTTCCTCAACACATGACCAAACCATCTCAACCTGTTCCTCTTCACAGCATCAATCACAGGCTCTATTCCCATCATCTTTCGCAATTCATCATTTGTCTTCCTCTCTCTCAACAATACTCAGCACATCCACAGAACCATTCGCATTTTCACCCTTTCCAGCCTTCGTTGCTGCTCTACATTCATGACCCATGTCTCGCTCCCATAAATCATAACACTTCTCACACATGCAGCATACACCTTCCCCTTCCGCGTCAACGATACTCCCCTCCTCATCAGCATGCCACTCAGTTCCCGAAACCTCTTCCATGCACATCTCACTCTAGTAACCGTTGCCGAGTCTGATCCACCTTCTCCATTCAGCATGTCTATGAGGTAGCAAAATGTTTTCACACCTTCCAGCTTCACGCCGTCTCCAAGATCCAACTCAACATTTCCTCCATCTGCAGCTCCCTTTGTGCACACCTTACATTTGAATGTAACTGCCACACTGGTTAATGACCCTCTCAGACCACTACATTTTTGATGAACCCACTCAGCACACATTGTACATTGAATGGAGTTCACTCCGACACCCTTCCTGCACACAGCACACGGCCACTTCCCAGTTCTTTCCACCTCACCACATGCTTTACTACTTGCCATCACCTTCGTCTTTCCTATATTCACCTTCAGACCTTTTGTCTCCATACATTCCTTCCACTTGTTCATCTTTTCCTTCAGTCCATCCATACTCATCCAACATCCAACTCAAGGTCAAACTTCGAAAATCAATTTTCATCTGAAAAATCACCAATTTTAATCCGATTGACCCTAGTTTTGATTAAGATCGTCAATTATAATCTTAATGAAGTGGACAATTTGATGTATCCATGGCAACCTTTTTTGTGGGGGAGGGGTGGATATTGCAATTATCATACTCTGCATGACGTCTTCTTGTTAAATCATTTGTGCTGTGGAAATGTGACATCTTATTTGATTGTATCTTATTGCCATTTGATGAACAGGACCTGACATAATGGATCCTCTAAACTTTTTTGGCTCACGTTGGCTAATCGAGCTTTTAAAACCCCCATATTACCACATTCCCAAGGGTGAAACTCCTTCTTTATAGCACGGAACTCAGTATTTTTCTAACGACAGATACAGAGGTTTCCGTATTTTCGTCATCAGAAAAGCATGCCGCAATTTGGTAATTGAGGTGCTATTCCGATATGCTGGTTCGTTTCTTAACCGTGTCGATTCGTGTCGAAGTTGGCCGGGTATAAAAGCTTGCAAGCGCGTTACCGTGATAAGATGTCCGCAAGTAAGGATAATTGTCTTTGTCTTTGTCTTTGTCAAGAAATACAGAAATAGCGTCCATTTTTGGAGTTTTGCATTGCCATTTCCTCCTCCGAACTTGACGGGAAATACTGAAGTGCCGTCTTTACATTACATGAAGTAAAACGTGATTCTGCTGAACAAAATACAAAGCCTGATAATATCTGTTGGTCGTAGTGAAGTTTGTGACCACTTCGATACGAGACAAATACATTTAACAAGGAAATTTGATGCAGGAGGACGTGTTGAGAATTGTTAATTCCACCGGTCTCTTTTTAGAGAACATTACCAATTTAACCTCCCCTGTGGATTTGTCATTACCCCTTGGTGGCATAACGTGGGGTCTGGCCCAGAGACCTCGCATGATTTTTGTTGTGCTATAACTTTTTTTAGAAATGTTTATTTGCATGACATTCCAGGTATGCCCTTAAAAGGTGGTGGCAAATATTTCTGTCATAAGAGAATGAATTAAATGAATGAATGATCGTTTTAAGGCCATTGTCCCCGCCTGAGCGGGGGTTAGCCTTGCGGGCCCCATGACAATCATTGTTCCCTGTTTTGAGGCAATGTTTTTTTTTATGGCCGGATGCCCTTCCTGACGCCAACCCTTGGTCGCCTCTTACAATGCGCAGGGATACGGTGTACCTATTCTAAATCGGGGTACACACCGGGATCATTCATCCCAGCAAGCTGGTACTCAATTTGCCGACCTCGGAAGGATGACAGGCTATGTCAACCCCCCTGGCGTTAATTCAGCGATCGACCGTGATTCGAACCCAGGATCCTAGGATCCCAAGCCGGCACACCAACCGCTAAGCCACAACTTCTGTCATAAGAGAAATACCGTATAATTTTTTTTTTCATTCAGGTATAAGGTCGACCCTGGTGTTGGGCTAGCGGCTAGGGTGCCGGCTTAGGATCCTAGGATCCTGGGTTCGAATCCCGGTCAATCGCTGAATTAACGCCAGGGGGGTTGACTCAGCCTGTCATCCTTCCGAGGTCGGCAAATTGAGTACCAGTTCACTGGTAATTCCCTGCTTGTCGTTAAAGGCGGCAAAAAGGGTTGGCGTCAGGAAGGGCATCCGGCCGTAAAACATTGCTTCAAAAAGGGGACCGAAAAACAACAACAACCACAGTTCCCGAAAAAGGCCAACCCCCGCTTGTGGGGAAAAATGGCCTCTAAAGGTGGTTTATTCAGGTATAAGAGAAATAAATAAATAATGAATTATTATTATTTATTTTAGAAACACTACCCTGACTTTCATGAGCCGATCTGCGGGACCCGATCTATATTTATCATTGTTGTCGACACAATTCACGCGTGATTAATTCAGTGAAGGTTTCTAATCCCCAGCTCTATTTCGTTACTCATCTGTGATGTATTCAAGTAATTTTCAAAGCTTTGTGTTTTTCCTCCTTCTCTTTTTCTCATTTGCTTCCTGAGTTTTTCTCAACTTCTTGTTTTTTATTTTATCGTGTTTAAAATCAGATCAGCACTTTGATTCTTTCGTCAAATCTAAGCATTTTTTTTATTTCACATGATTTGTGAGTTTACAAATTATTTTCATCCATTTCAAAAATAAATCGCAAAACCCCTTTGGTGCCTGGCGATGACGTCATGCAGCGCTTGAAGATGGAATAGGAAAGGAGCTGTGTTACAACAAGACCTTTTGTGTTATCAGGATGTACGTCAAGCTGCAGCTGGGGAGGCACTGGATGAGGAGGTGCCTCAGTTGGATGTTTCATTGGCAAAGCTTGCTGCCCTCCTGAGAGTATTTACAACAGTTGTTCGGAGTATTGGGGATCGTTTCAGTCCATCCCGTGGAGCACCGATCACGACAACTTACATTGGGGAGGTACATTGTTTTATGATTTATATTTGTTTTTTCCACCTGTTGTATGCTTTTATCTTTGAGTACATCATTGCATCCCCAGCCTGCAGCTATTGCCTGCTCTTGATCGGTAACCTCATCACGTCTGTATCCTCTTCATGATGCCCAGGAGGCCGCTTGCTCTGTGCCGCAAGTTCCGCGCAACCCAAGCCCCAAGCTCGTTATGAGGCTCGTCACGTTGGGGAAGAGGGGGGGGGGGGGCAAGGGAGGAGAAGCGAAACGAAAATGTACCCTCCCTTTTTTACATCTAACCTCTGCTAAATCCCAAAACATTTCAAGTGTGATAAGTGTGGATCATGTTCTTATTTCCATCTTCCAAGATACTATTTGCTTTCAGACTCATCCATCCTTATGCGCAGGATTTAGTCATTCATATTGGCATTCAAGGGAAACAAATATTTGTGATGAGGATGGGTAGTGGGAGGAAATGTCAAACCCTACATTGCAAAACAATAAATGCTCAAAAGGCAGGAGCAATTGTTTGTGGCAGCACACAGTGACATGATAAAATCATGTTAATAGCAAACGGTGAAGTTGATGGGCAAATCGGGTGATCACTGTGGGCGTAATGTCAAAGAAGATGGCCAACTCGATCTTTCTGTGCAGACCTGAGAACAGTGGACGCGGCTACTAACCCTTTTCAAGATTGGTAGAAAGGAGTGTGTTGTCTTAAAGCTAACCAATTTGATGCTGCAAATTCTGTAAACCCTCTGTTTTTATAATCATTAGCAGAAATGCCAAATCAATAATGAAGACTATCTAACAACACCCCTGTTGGTACACTGGCCACTTGCACTCAGGTTCAAATTGGGACAGGGCACACTTTCTTGGTACTCTTTACAGGTTTATTAGACAGGTTTATTCCTTGGTACCCTTTAAATTTTTCACACTACACTTTTCTCCTTTTGCACTTCATTCGCTTGCATCTTTCCCCTCAGCTGCCCAATTTCCCTAACTTGTGCTCACTAGGCATTTATACAAGCCCTCTGCTCGGCTCTCTTGCATTAATCAGACTGTCCTTTCCCCTGCACGACTTCTAACACCACTGAACCACAACACTTCCAACATAATAATTACATTTTCACTCCTTTCTCATACTCATCCTCGCACTTCTTACAAATGATATGTCAAAATGTGACCAAAATGCTCTAAACAGATGATAATACCATTTCTGTGCCATCCAGTATTCACACGAGGGGCCACCACCTCCTCACCATGTTCCATTCACATCCTCAAACACTGTCATTCACACTCTAGCATGTCACCATTCATGTACTCATGCACTTCCCTGTGAGTCCTATGCTGATTTTTTTTTTTCTGCCAATGTCCCCTCTGTCATCAATACCTGACCTCACCCATACCTGCCTATCATGTCAACGCTATCACGTCAAAATTATCTCCTGCTGCTAGCTGTGCCCTGCGCCCATTAACGTCACTCATAGTAACCTCCGCCTTTCCTTCTCAGCTCTTGGCGCTGCCGTGGTTGCCCACGCCAACCCTGCACCCTTTCTTCTTTGCTCTCGGAGGTCATGCGGTTGCCGATGCTGACATCTACCTTTCCTTCTCGGCTTTCGGCGTTTATGATATTGCTCCCACTGTTCTCCGCCTTTCCTTCAAAACTCGTAGGCCCGGCGCAGCCATATTCTCTCCTCCCCGTATAAGCAAGCTTCCACTGGAAAACAAAGTGCTGACTGAATTGCATGACATCCATTCATCCACAGCCTGAGTTCAACATATTTGTCATGTGAGGAGTTGTTCTATCCAGTTACCAAATGTTATCAAAGAGTAGTCACTTGGTGCTCTACACATGTAGGCATGAGCTAACGTCTTTGACTTGGTTGTTGCTGGCATGATTGTCTCCTACAAGCAAGTGCCAGCCTGTGACTCTGGAATCGACCGACATTCCTGGCCCATTGTGTTCAGA
This sequence comes from Myxine glutinosa, assembly GCF_964187855.1. NCBI lineage: Eukaryota > Metazoa > Chordata > Myxini > Myxiniformes > Myxinidae > Myxine > Myxine glutinosa. The sequence goes on along the minus strand of NC_136270.1, from coordinate 25,182,683 downwards.
TTGTATGGTGATACTCGGTACCCCTTTCTTGCCAAGCTGGTCAAGGCACTGCTTGGTTTATGGGAAGTTTTTCCCATATTTCCTGTTCTTTGCTCAAGTCGTCATTCAACCTGATGGATGACATTCTGCCAATGGACAGAACTGCTGTCACTGTTGAGAACTATGAAGCAGTTGCTGTGGTAAAGTCTGTGAATATAAAATATAACTAAAATAAATAGTTGTGAATATAAACACAAATAACTGCCATGAAGGATATGCAACAAGCCTTTGCCATGGAGAAACAAAATTATTCTGGGCACCTGAAGGCCATGATGTATACATCATAGAGAAAAGCAGCAAGGCTGCAGCAGAAGTTTGTTTTGGGCTCTGAAGCAATAGGCAGCTGCAAATGCCAAGTCCTCGCTTGAAAAATCCAAGTGGCAAGCAACAACCCACAAGTCTGCAGACTGTAAGCTATCGGCCTCAACGACTGCAACCTCAACCCCATTCGAGTCTGCAGCTACAATCACAGCCACCAAGCCAACAACCTTAGGTATAGCAGGGAAAACCCTGAGAGCCAATGAAGAGCAGCACCTGTTTTAATATAACTACAATAAGGCAATACCTACTCCTAATGGAATCTAAAATGCCTCAAATAGTGTAAAACCAGGTGTGATTAGAAGATGTCACACACCATACCAAAATGGCAACAAATACAGCCCCAATGATTGCAAAAAAGACAAAAGAAAAATACAAGATGAAATACCAGTAGACATATAGTGGCAACTGGGTGAAAGACAAAAGAGCAGGGGAAAAAAAAAAGTTGGATAGATTGGGGATAGACAAAGGAGGATCACTGGAATGGCTGAGAGGTCAGCTTAACTTGAATGGAGAATGTATAATTATTAATGCCCAAGACCAAGGACACTACACCAATGGTTTTAAAAAGATGGCAGGATTGAGTCAATCGGACAAGTGTAAGGTTCTGCAAGGTATATACAGAAGGCACGAGTCACCTCCTATCAGGATGTAAATAACTCGTGTCAGAGCAGCTGTACACCCAAAGGCACAACAAGGTAGGTAGAGAAATCCACTGGCACATCTACAGAAATGTCAATATCCCAGTTCCACAAAACTCATGGAAACATGAACTAAAAGCAATCGTTGAAAACAATGATATAATGCTCACATATGACCCCATCCAGTGTGGACAGAGAAAACAAAGCATTGCGACTGGACTTTTGTCAGGAACAAAAGGGAAAAGACAGCATTGTTGATTGAAATTTCAGTACCCAGCGATTTTGGTTTGAATCATGCAGAAACCAAGAAAATGACCAAATACCAAGACCACAAGAATGAAGTGAAAAGATCCTGGAAGCTGAAGAGCGCCATCATTGTACCAGTGATAATTGTGGCACAGGGAATGATAAAGAAGAACCTTTCATAAATCTTTTTTTTTTTAAACATCCCTGAGAACATTACCACAAACGAACTACAGTTGGAGGCTGTCTGTGGCTCAGTGACAAAACAAAACTCTGAAAAGAGCCCTTGGAACAAAACTCTGAGAACAACACAACTTACCCATGAATCGCAATCCTTCACCGAAGAGGGGGTGGATACTTTGAATCCTGGGAGGACTCCGTTCCACCTTCTAAAACCCAAATTATGGAGATAACAACCAACGACACGCACACACCCTTATTTGTGGCTTCCTTTCAAGAAGGCAAATTCTCTGCCGACATTTCCCTCGCCCCCACTCCTGTTTCAGATGTTTATTTTGTTTGGAATATTGTCAATATCACACCAGACTAGGTGTTTAAAACATATTTGTGTTTTACAACCATTAACAAACTGATTCAAGACTTGCAGCCAATAAGTGTTCAAGAAGTTTGAGGGTTTTTTTTCACTCTGCGGATTCCACTTTGACTGATATTGAGGATATTATTGTATCATTATCGAACTGTTGTTGACAAATTGTGCTTGTACTTAAAATAAATGTCTCCTAAACCTTTTTGTTACCTCCAAAATTGTTTTGCTTTGGTGAAGAGAGAATGAATCTGCTTTATTGTGTACAGGCAAGAAATTTTATATTTTGCAGTTGCTAATTAAATACCATCCATGTGTGATGGTGCCTGATAAGCGACCGACACACCATGCTGATTGGCCTCCATCTCATTCCACTTCAGGTACTCGACAGAGTTGTGAATTCTGTTGAAATAGCGCGATGCACCTCTTTCTCTGAGGAGCTACTTACCGCAGCCAATGATTGCGTAGGGTTTGTCCTCGTCGGCCTCGATGCTGGGACAGCACCACCCACCCCGGCAGTCCTATCATTTGCTGCGGAGCAAATGCAGGCGTGTGTGTGCTGTTCTACAGAGTACATTGTGTCGCTGCTTTCCTTTCTTGCTTTGGTGAGCACTGAAACTTGTACTAGACCAATAAAAATTCTTCAATGTTGCCACTTGTGCTCAGATGAAGTTTGCCAGCAACGAGCTTTATGGCAAGAGTGTGACTTTATTCTTGTTTGATATTTGGTTGACTTTTCAAAATGTGTCCTGTTTTTGATTATTCAGATCGTTGAGCAAGTCGGTACAAACCTGCCCGCACCATTTGTGGAGAAACTATTTCTTCCAAGTTCGAACCTTCTGCAGCTGCGTTACCGATGTGAGGTTGAGGCAAGTTTCCTGCAAGTGTTGCAACATCCTTGAAAATACCATAAATAACCATGATTATTGAACCTCTATGATCATATGCTTGACAATGATGGTTTTCAAACATTTTTCCCAGATATTGTTTGAATTTTATTGGTGGGAATGTCAACTTTATTGTGTGCGTTACTTTCTTACTGGAAGTCGAGATATCAGCTCTTCCCCAATTTCCAATGAAGCATTGGGGTAAAGACTAGGAAATCATCTCGATTACCATTTGGCTGCTTGTTTGCTTATTTACTTATTAACTTTATTTCTTGTTCACTTGCTGTTTTGTGGTCACTGGTACACGATCACCCTTTTGAATTTTATTTATTTATTGTTCAGCAATTTCGATCAAATTGCACTTGCGAATCAGCATTATCAAAAAAAACTAACGTGGGCAACATTTCAGACCGCTCAGTTAACCCACTGCATCGTCTATATGCATTGTTACCACAAACAATTGTAACCATTTTCTTTGCATTGAGCAGGAAGTTTACATTAATGATGGATTGGATTTTGTTTTTTCCCATGGGAGCAGCAGCTTCATACCTGTTATTTATAATCCTGCACACACGAAGCGAAAAATGAGGTTAAGCAATTGTTTCACTTCTGTCTGTCTCTCTGTCTATAAACGTCTGTTTATGATCGAGGAACAATTTGATTACAATCGAATGATATATTTTGAACATGAATCGGAAAACGAACCTTTCGCAGTACTTTGGCTCTGAATTTGTCCCGATCACGCATAATCAAGCAATTTGTCGCGATCAAAATTGAAAATCTTTCCAAACAGGAAAAGTACTGTTATTAAGGATGTTAGAAAGGACACAAACAGGCATGGATAACTAATGTAATGTCTTAAAGACACTGCAATAATGGCAGTAAACCTCCGGAATTTATTTTTTCTCGGACTTTTGAAATCTTTATTTTATTTGTCCCCTGCCGGTTTCACCTGAGGGCTATAGGTTTGCTGTCTGTCCATCTGTCCATCCCACCTGTGGTTTTCTATACCTTTTCCCCATACCCTTTAACATATTCAACTGTAACTTGATGCATACAAACAACAACAACAACAACATGGTTTTATTATGCATGTGTTTATTATTACAAGTTGCAGAACACATTTGAGTTTCAGGGTGTTTCGCAAATTTTTCATGGAGGTCTGCCGTATTTGGACTTAGAAAATATCACATTCTACATGGGTCAATTTTCCAGACTTTTTCCCTTTTCCCTTTACCCTTTAACATATTGAACTGAAACTTGGTTCCTGACATTCCTCTATTTACACCCATTCATTTTCTGCATTTTTGGTATAACACCATGGAAGAATTGGGGAACACTTTTCAATTTATGCCTGTGACATTTGATTTAACGCCATTTAACCCCTTTAATTTTTATATTTAAATTAATTGAAAAAAACCACATTCGGTTTATGCCTTTTTGATTTACACCCGGCTTTCCAGGAAAGTATCCTGGGCATAAATAGAGGAATACCTGTACATGGCTTTGTTATGACATGTTACAGAAACTGCAACTTATTCTGTAGCTTTGCTTACTGTTACGGAGTCCTCTACAATCTCCTGGTCTCGGTAACCTCCGAACCCCGAGAGGAGCCCCGGCAGAAAAATATGTTACCCTGTGTTGAAAATCAATAGTGAAACCACACCAATGATTACAAATGAACAAAATTGTATTAGGAATCATACACAGGAATCACGGTACAACAAATGGCCATTAAGAGTGCACTCTATTTACCATTAATAAAGTCAGGTAACTCACTGCGCTGCCAGCGAGTGAAAGGACACTCCTCAATGTCTATAACCTTTTCCAAGGCGTATGTGATTCGCTCCAGTGGTCAATAGAACGAAATCCGGTCGAAGCCCGAATCTCGCTCTCCAGTCGATATCCGAAGCGCGTACAGTTGGCCTTGGAGATCGCCCCGCCAAACTGTACAAGGGCGCCCTCCAGAGGCGAACCTTCACCGCTCACTCAGCAACCCGCAACGTAATTGGAGACGAAGCGGTCACACACACATCCCCGACAGACGGTAGGATGTTGGTGTGAAGATGACGTGAGGCAAAACCTTTGTTGGTATCCGAAGCGCGGGGTTCAAAATGGCCGACGGCTCCTGCTTGAGCCGATGCGACGAGGTGAGGATTCGTCGGAATCACAGCGCCCAAATCTGACTACGCAGATTTCTCCCCCTCCAGCGATACTTCCTATCGCCGGATGTCCTTTCAAGGAACTCAAAATTCCCTCGCGACTGTCGGTAGACCTTGCTCGTTATGGAGCGCTGACGTCACGCGTCTTCTCCGACTTTGCTCGCGCCGCTTCCCCCTCTTCCTCTCTTCCTCTCTTCCGGTTCGGTTTCCTGTATCATTTAAAGTTAGCCTTTTTAACTTTAGATAACCGTTCCTGAATAATAAACCTTTTGAAGATAATAATAGTACATAAGATCAGAACTACGTCAAGTGGGTGAAAACCCCAATAACCGAAGTTACGAATCCGTAACACTACCTAAATCAATGTGTTCTGTATATGGCTCACAATTGCTGAGTGTTTGCAACAAGAACATTCATTGTGACCAGTAGGGGACATTTGTTGCAAAGCAATTCTCCCTGCTGTTTACATTGAATTATATACTTGAACACGAGAACACAAATTGCCTTTTCGATGCTCTCAAAACCTTTCCGTGTAGCAGTACTTGGACAAAATATGGCATTTTACCTCATCACGGCAAATCGAATTTGCGCTCATCGACCCCGCCATGTCCTTGTTTCTCAAGACAGCATGGGGTAGTGTTCTATGAACTCTCTAGTTTATTATTATTTTTTTCTTCACCGTTTCAAAGAAGTACCAATAATGATCCTTACTATTGAATTCTATTTTCGTTCATAAGTTATTTATTTCTTTGTATTTGTACTATTTTTTTGTTTTTTAGGTGATGAACAGTGCCTTGTCCTTGTACCAAGCTGTTCTTGGTCTCAAAAATATCCCAATCCTGGAAACGGTGTACAAACTTCTCCTTGGAGAAACAGCCTGGGCCCTGAGTGCCTTGCTTGAGGTAATTGAGAGAGATGAGAGTACTTCTGAGGATGAAGAACACTGGAAAGCCATCGTCCATCCAGTGTTTGCGGGACAGTTTCCCTCTCCGGATGAGGCACAATCCATCATGATTTTCAACCTTTGTGCCCTAAGTGCTGTAGGAAATGCCAGAAACTCCATCATTGGGGTAAGGCTGTTTGCTCTGCAGCATTTGTTAGAGGTGTGTCTGCACATGTCTGTATGTGTCTTGAGTTTTGTGCATATTTAGTTGGGCGTAGGAGAGGGGGTGGATGCCTGCAGTGCTCTTTTATTTGAACTCTTTTGAACTGCTCTTTTATTTTATTTTATTAGCTCTTTCACGAGCCTCGATTATGTATACAAAAGTGCACGGACATGTCATTTTCATCTTTCACTGTGTCAGTGAGTTAGGCCTTGTGGCTTGACATAGCCTTGCATTTTATCCGATTATAATTGTGTTTTTAATTTGTTACAACCCTCCACCCCTCTCTCATTCTCTGCATCAGATGTGGGCCCTCTCTCCAACTGTGTTCTCTCTGTTGAGTGACACCCTCGCAGTTGTGCACCAGGATATTGCAATCCACTACCCAGCTGTTCAGTATTCAGTACTGTACACATTATACTCACATTGCACAAGGTAAATATTCATTTTATTACTGCTGTTCAAACAAGCCTTTGTAGTTGTCCACATTTTTACTTTTTATTTTGCAACAATAACCTTTGGTTGCACAGTTTGGTAATTTCTATCCTTCTCCTTTGTCTCATCTTCTGTCTTTAGGCATGATCACTTCATCTCCAGCAGCTTAAGCTCATCCTCTCCAGCTCTATTTGATGGGGCTGTGATTAGTACAGTTACCATGGCTACAAAGCAGCATTTCTCTACCACCCTGGCTCTTATTGGTTCTTTGTTGCAACAACAGCGACCGAGCCATGACAGTCGGTGAGTACACTCTTTATGAATAATTTTTTGGCGAGGATATCTCGTCATTGTTTAAGGCTTTGTGTGGAACTTGGACAACATGCCAAGTTCACCAGAGCTTTCCATGCTTTCCACTAGCTTAGCACCATTTGTCATGATTTGTGTCATGTGTGTGCATGGTGGGATCAGTGGATGCATACCTTCTGCATATTTGTATCCAAGCTGACCGTTGATTGCAGCATTTTTATGACGTGGTGATTTTATTCTTCACTTTGGCCATTTCAGGAAATTACTGCTCTCTTGGGCATCCGAGGTGACTTCCTTCATGTCGAGTTCTGAAGCCTATGCTCCACTCTTTCTCGTCCCAGCCTTTAACACATTTTTTTGGGGCCTCTTGACAAATGGTAAGTTAGCCATGCTTCAAAGAAATTGATGTGGTTATGTTGATTTTAATTTTTTGAAGAAAATTTTCGAATCCCCATATCATCCATAATATTAGTTTCTGCAGTATGTCTGGTTATGAATGTATGGAGACAAAAGGTCTGAAGGTGAATATCGGAAAACGAAGGTGATGGCAAGTGGTAAAGCATGTGGTGAGGTTGAAAGAACTGGGAAGTGGCCGTGTGCTGAATGCAGGAAGGGTGTAGGAGTGAACTCAATTCAATGTACAATGTACAATGTCCGCTGAGTGGGTTCATCAAAAATGTAGTGGTCTGAGAGGGTCATTAACCAGTATGGCAGCTACATTCAAATGTAAGGTGTGCACAGAGGGAGCTGCAGATGGAGGAAATGTTGAGTTGGATCTTGGAGACGGCGTGAAGCTGGAAGGTGTGAAAACATTTTGATACCTAGGAGACGTGTTGAATGGAGAAGGTGGATCAGACTCCAACAGTTGGTCAAGTGAGATGTGCATGGAAGAAGTTTTGGGAACTGAGTGGCGTGCTGACGAGGAGGGGAGTGTCGTTGAAGCTGAAGGGAAAGGTGTAAGCTGCATGTGTGAGAAGTGTTATGATTTTTGGGAGCGAGACATGGGTAATGAACGTAGAGCAGCAACGAAGGCTGGAAAGGGTGGAAATGCGAATGGTTCGGTGGATGTGCGGAGTATCGTTGAGCGAATGAATGAATTGTGAAAGATGATGGAAATAGAGGCTGTGATGGATGCTGTGAAGAGAAACAGATTGAGATGGTTTGGTCATGTGTTGAGGAAGGATGAAAGTGACTGGTTGAGAAGAGTGATGGAAATGAATGTAGAAGGAAGTAGAGGACAGGGAAGACCGAGAAAGACTTGGCTAAAGATGGTCGAAGAAGAAATGCGGGCAAGGGGGTTAACAAGGAGAGATGCAGAAAATAGGGCAAAATGGAGAAGATTGTCATGGGGACCGCAAGGCTAACCCCCGCTCTAGTAGGGAAAATGGCCTTTAAAATGCATGTTGTTGTGTTGTTGACCAACTTTAAACTGGCCTGACTGATTCAGGAAGATCATTTATGAAGACTATGAACAGTGTTGGATCCAGTATGCTGCCCTTTGGTATACCACTTGTCACTGGAACAGAAGTGGATGCAATTCCATTTACTACAACCCTCTGTGAGTGGCCTGACATATGATTTGATCCACTTAAGTAACTTACCTCTGATCCCATTACATTCAAGCTTCTGTAAGAGCCGGACATGAGGTACACTTTCAAAAGTTTCTGTTGTCCAAATACACACAATGAAGACTGTGACCAGCATCGAGTAATTGTGACCACTGCCCTAAAACTTCCAATCATTGAGTAGTACAAGACCCCACCATTCCTGAATCCATGCTCTTCATCACTTAGAAGATCACTTCCCTCTAGTCTAGATGGCTCACAAGTGCATCCCTGATGATCTTCTCCATCAGTTTACTGAGCACAGACGTCAAACTTGCTGGATGATAGTTTTCTGGATTGCACTTCTTCCCTTTCTTTAAGATGGGCACTACATTAGCGTGCTTCTAGGATTCTGGCACCTCGCCCTCTATCAAAAGCTTATCAAAGATTATTCTAAGAGGTTTGCATACTTCCTGATGTCTCTTTCAATACTCGCGAATGCAATCCATCAGGACGCGAATGCATCCCCCCCCCCCCCCCCCCCTCTTCCTCCCGGGGAGTTCCCATGATCCGAAAGCGATTGTGCAGGCTACTGTCTTGTATTCATGTCTCAAGTTTCAGAACAATCGGATGGGTGAAAAGTGAGGAGTAGCAATACTAGCAAAAAGTTAGCGGACGGACGGACAGGCATCCAGATATTGCGATCCATTTTATGAGTTCATCTCTTTTAGAATCGAGATGAGATGACCTAAAATGAAGGACAAGCCATGACATCTTCCATCCTCTATCTATTTGCCCATGACTCCACCGTCTGCCGTGACATCCCTCATCGTTCAGGCAGGCAGGCTGCAGCCTCTTCCCTCTCTTCAGAACTTGGCAAAATCACAATCTGGTCAAACACTTGGAACATGTCTTTCAATCCTGACAAATCTCACTCTCACCATCTCTCTTCGAAAGTACAGTCTGGCAAACCCTCCTATCGACTTTCTTAACAATCCTATTCAAGAAGTTCAGTCATTCAAACTCCCGGGTCTCACTGTCAGCCATGATCCACATTTCAAAGTTGGCCTCCAAAGCCAGCTGCCGACTGGGCATCCTCCGCCGTACAAAGCCCTTCCTTGGCACACCTGAACTCATATCCACTGACCAGGCCTTCATCCACAGCTTTATGGAGTACTACTCTTCCCTCTGGGCAGGCTCACCGGTCTCACACCTTCATGATTATTGGAATCTCCTGTGATGAAGCTGAGTCTATTGGCTTACAGCTTTTGTATCGGAGACAGGGCGGTGGTCTCCGTCTTCTACCATCTCCTTTATGGTCTTGCACCCTCTGCTCTTCCCATGTTTTGTCAAACCCCCAACCCCCAGGTTTCTACAGGGTGCACACAGTCCACCGTCAACCCCCATTCTGGGTGAAACTCACAAAATCCAGGATCACTGCTCACCTCACCTCTTCATTTGTTCCTTTTTTTTCTTTCTTTTTTTCCCCCTGCCTGTGGAGTCAACTTCCACATTCTCTTCAATCTCATCACTTCCTTCAGGTCTTCATTCTACACCCATTAAACCCCACCCACAAACCCAAACCCACCTCCTTGAATGTTACTTCTGTATACGTTGTTCACTCCGTGCGTCCTCCCTCTACCCTACTTTCCTGCCCACATCCCGTATTTGTCCAAGCCTCCCTCTATTTCATCCTTCAAACCTGCTGTTGGTGTTTCTCCCCCCATCCCCATCTCTCCTGGTCCTTATGTTCTGTTGCGTCCTGATCTGTTTTGGGTTCTAGCTCCTCCATGAGCCTAGACTTTGTATACATGAAAAACCTCAGTCACTTTTGTCAACGGCATTTAAATTGTCGATGAGAGCCAAAATCGGCTTATTATTTGTTTTTGTTTTGTAATGAAATGCTACGTTTGTTGTCGTCGTAGGGGACCACAATATACACACTACATGACCAAAATGTATATGTATGTATGTATGCATGCATGTATGTTTGTGTGTGTGTATATATATATATATATATATATATATATATATATATATATATATATATATATATATATATATATATATATATATATATATATATATATATATATATATATATACAGTGATCCCTCGTTTATCGCGGGGGTTACGTTCCAGAACTCCCCGCGATAGATGAAAATCCGCGAAGTAGCAACCATATTTTAATTTTATTATTTATATATATTTTAAAGCTTTATGACCCTCCCCACACTCTTATTAACCTTTCCCACACTCTTATTAACCTTTCCCATACTCTTATAAACACTTCCTATACTCTTAAACACTTTTTACACTCTTAAACATACGTAATTTTAACAACATATAAAATTATAATGGGTACTCACCATTGAAGATACTGTAGCGACCCATGGGTCCCCCAAGCAAGACCAGCATCAGAATCTCCTTGCTCCAGCCGGTGACGTCACCGGCGGGGATCCGCGGCACCAGAGTGGCTGGTCACGTGACCACCAAAGCGTGCCGCGCGTGCGGGTATAATCAGCTACACCTGTTGATCACGTGACCACCGAAGCACGCCACGCTTGAGAGGCGTGGCTTTCGGTTTCGGTTTCTGGTTGTGCTTTATAATGCAGCCCGATAAACGGGCTTTTCAGTGTTCCCGAGTTGGTTTTGAGAATAAATATCTTCTCGGACGAGTTTGTGTCTTGCCCGTCATTTCGTCCGTATCAAGCAAGAGCCCCGGCTCTTCAATACTACAACTTGCGTGATGAAGATGATGATGAATTAGCTGTGCAGTACTGATGACGATGAAGGTGATGACGATGAAGGTGATGACGATGATGAATGTACTGCACAGCCAGAAAGAGCATTACAGTTACCCATTACGTGGGTAACTAGCGCAAGTGGAAGCTGCCGCATCTGCGTTTTCCATATGCACGACTCTTTGTCTCTTTGTCTACTCTTCTACTGTACACTATGTACAGTATTTTATTTCTTGTAATATGTTTTAGTTACTGTATTTTTCTTATTTTTTTACGTTTTTTTATTTTTTAGGCTAGAAAATGCTTATTTTACCACAAAAATATTTAAAATAATAGTATATAAAAATACATTTATACCGCAAAATCCCGCGATATAGCGAAAAATCCGCGATATAATTTTACATATACTAGCGAGAAAAACCCGCGATGTACCGAAGCCGTGAAAAGTGAACCGCGATATAGCGAGGGACGACTGTATATATATATATATATCTATCTATACATGTATATGTATGTATGTGTATATGTATATATATATATTTTTATATATATATATATATATATATATATATATATATATATATATATATATATATATATATATATATATATATATATATATATATATATATTGTTACAGACGCGGATTAAAGATGTTAGTTTACCGAGCGGTTTGGTATTACCGCGTCCGAACAGTTACTCCCCGATTAGAATCCGATCCCGCCCGATTCCACTCGAACGTTGGCCGAATCGCGCTACGCTAAATCAATGAAGGAAAGGACACAACGGCTGGGATAAATGCAACGACACAAGGGGTACAGTTCTCAAGACCTCCGGAGGAGGATATAATTGGTGATGCAGAAACGGGTAGATTACACGGTAAGAGGTAAAGCACAGAAAAGATGGGCACTTAGACACAGTCTTATCTATCCCCGACAGACCACAGACAAACGGGACAAGACTGACTTACACGGGGATTGATGGCAGGGAAGGACAGGCAGTCGATAGCACAAGGTGCACCTTGGCTCAGGGGCAGAATCAACACGGTCCGGTCCAGAGATGCGGGGAGGTATTGTAGCGCTCGGAGGTGGCGTCTTCTCTCTCCAAGCTGAGGGCGCATCTCACGTCACCTCCCTCTTCCTGCGCATGCTCAGCGGGGAGTGACACGCCCTCGGCTCGTTGGCCCCGCCCCAGATGGGATCGGTCCGCCGCTTCTATTGGGTGCGGGGGGTTACCGGGCTCCGCCCTTGACGAGGAGCTGACAGCGAGCCCCTGCGTGGTAACCCCGTCGGAGCACATATTCAATGGCGGCTAACCAAGCCGGAGTGAGGATGCACACTCCCCGCGCCGCCGCCGCTGTTGTTGTTGTTGTTGTTGTACCATGAGGAAGAGCTGCGGGGAGGTATTGGGAGGTCCTAAACTTTCTAACGGTGCCATACAATCACATTCTGGTGCAACGAAGAGTCAGAATTAATGGAAACGAGTCCTTAACTGACATAGACTAAGAATAACTAGCAAGATGTCCTATAGTTGTCTACGTGAGATGCGGTGGACCTGGATGCGACATTTAATGGGGGAAATAGGGGAAGGTCGGGTCTACAGAGTGTTGTTTACAGAAAATGGGACTAGGGAATGGGGGATTGGGGATAGTTGGGAAGTATTGGGGAAATAGGGGAATATTTACAAGCGGATATGGATGGAGGCCAATCTCATATCCGCAACATTGCACCCTTCTCTACCTCGGGGCGTCCCGACCCGATAAATTTTTACTTACTTTAGTGTGGCACTCAGATGTAGTTCCCTCTACTATTAACTCAACCCTGAGTGCGACAGTTTTACAGATGTTTACAAATGAGTAAATATGTCCCCCTGCGACGTTGCACCCTTCTCCTCACAGAAACACACCCACAGGATAACCGAATCGCGGAAGGAATCCTCAAACTAAACATACAGCCGGTAGGGAGCATCATTTATACAAGACTACACTGATATTTACACTACGATCCAGGACCTGTTCTTTGAGGAACACATGCAGATGTTATGCATAGAGAGAGAGCACGCATGCCAGCACCGATACACCAACCCACGAGTGCCCTGTGGCCCTACGGCCTTTAATAATGTGCAGAGCACCCCATCCAAGCACCGAAAGCACCACCCCATACATACAGTCAGCACCATCCGGTGCACCAATAAAGTGTTCATAGTCACCGGTGGTGTCGCAGCCGGCCGATGTTCTGCCGCTGGTCTTGCCTTCTTGAAGCACTTGGCCTTCTGGCTTCTTTAAAAATAAAGAAAGGCGCCAACCGCGTCCATTTCTAAATTGTGGCCGTCAGGGGGGTCAACTATAAGTGGTTCACCTGTATGGCATAGGTGCCACGTTGACCCAAAGGTCCATCAACGGGTGGTGCTTGCCCGCAAAAGAACTGCGGTCCATGGTGGGCGGCCACAAAATTGCGGTCCATATGGTGTATCGATCCAGGCAGCAAGCAGCGAAAGTACAGGCCCACAACTGCGGAGCCAGCACCTCTCTCTCCTCTCTCTCTGCCCCAAAGCCAGATCCTCGGAGGTGGGAGACAAAAAGAAGACAAGTGAGTAAGGTGGTAAGGGCGCAAAAGTGCACGCAATGTAAGGTAATGCACACTGGGGGCACATGGGAACCAGGTGAGACAGGTACGTTCCTACCGTACGCCCCTCCCCCCACCAGGTAACCTACATTGCCCCTCCCTTACCCCTTACTGTATCCACAAAACACCACACTACCCATAAACATCTACTTTACACATCAACAAACGTCCCTACTGTCTTCCCCGTTTCTCCCATAAACCAAATTCGTCTTCTCTCCCTCCTAACCAATCAAATTTGCCATTTCCAACTCTCATCAAAATTTGCCATCTCCAACTCAACATCAAAATTTGCCATCACCAATTCATCATCAGTCCCTCCTAAGGAGGGAGAGATGGAATCACCCCAATGTCTTATCCACGTCGTGATGCGTCTCACAAATCCACACAGCAATTCTCATTTCCTGCAACACAGAACAAAGGAACACAGGTGTGGAGTCATCATCATCACAGGTAAGTGGCTGCGTATGGTGCGACAGGTTCATCAATCCTAACTATTTCCTAAATGACTTTAACAACTTTACATTACCCGGGGTCTTTCCCTGCCAATCCATTGGCCAACTTACACTATGGGTTCTAAAAACCAATTCCCATTGACCAAACTGTGGTGCTTCTCAATTTGGGGTCTCACTCCCCCCGATTCATCTCCCGGTGCCCTCGCACAATTTCTGGGCTGTGACGTGTAGCTCTCCCAGCAGGTCTACCCACCTGCACACCTCCACCACTGTAGTTGCCACCCGAGCTTACCTGCTCCTCACCCTAACCTAACTAACTGGGGAAGGCCCTCTTGCACTCTCACCCCCTCAGTGCCCTCTCTGGCACGGGCTGCCCGATCCACACCCGGGATCCTCAGGCACCCACTGACACTAACGGCTCCCAGAGTCCACCTGCGGCCTCACCTGGCCGACATCCTCACAGTGGTGGAGTGCCCAAACCAACTACACACACTAACAGGCTACACGCCCAGCCATTTCCACAACACTAATGCACCCATTCACAATACCATTCTGCAACCGCACCACAAATGCCAATATCCAACCACAATTTACCTATACCCTCTACCTAACACTTACACTACCCGCCCCGGGTACTCGTGAAAGGGGTCCACTCTTCCCCCATTCACACCTTCGCACCATGCACACCACTCCGTACCACTTACTCCAACTCTCTCCACACCACTCATTCCAATACTCCATGTATTCCACACACCTGTACTTGCACACCTGTGCTCTCATACTTGGTGCCGCCTGCACCCTTCTCTCCCCTGGACCATTTGGTCATCACAACACGCAATCATCATCACTCACTCATACACTGCTCCATTCACCTGTTCAGTTCTCACACAGCATCATCTCGTCTAACTACTCCCCTCTGAAACTTGCGCTTCCCAGTCGTCCCTTTAAACTATTGCGCTCCCTCGTCATTATCATCCATACTAATCTACCTGCGTCCCCACTACAGGTATCAGTCACTAACTAACCTTAACGTTACCTAATGTCATCTTCTAGGGCCCTATCAATATAACCTAACCCACCCGGGCGAGTTTTCACTGCCATACACCCCATAATCTATAGCGCATTTGCCCCACCTTTGTGAGGGATGACAGAGTTGCCATCCCACCACATCGGGCATCTCCCACTACCAATTTTGCACATCAAATTTCAACAAATCAAAAATTTGCCAATCACTACCCATCATCTGCCAATCATTACTGCCAATCCTTTGCCAATCATCAAATTTTGTTTTTCTAATTTCGGGGCCAAAACACTATCCTCGTCATTACAGTCTACTTACTAATGCCTCTCGGTGCGCTAATTCACTTCTACTGCTCGGCTTCGTACAGCCAAGCCATGCATGCGGGTTGTTTGGTGCCAGCGGCTGGATACGTCCCGCATTCGGTGCAGGGAAGGAGGTTTACCCGGGCCGAGGTCCCACGCACCATCTCGGCACGGAGCCATCCAATGTCCCGATCTCGACCTGCCGGCACGTCTCACCAAAAAGTGGTCGCCATGACGACCCTTCCTATCCAGCCGCCCGCTCCGCCTAGTGGAGCCCGGCCGCGGCCGTTCAAAGCGAGGCCCAGCGTGGATCGCGCACGGCGGTTCTTTCGAAACCGCCGTGGTTCGGATCCCCGCTGGTCCTCGCGGCACGCGAAGCCCGGCACGCACCGAGGGCCTGATTCGGCTATAAGTCGCTCTAACCGCTAACCCGGTTACCGTCGATGCTTCACCTGCATGCTTACATGCATACGCTACCCCTTTCTTGCTCATACCTCCAGCTGTTCCCATGCTCCTCGTACCTTTCCTTACACACCCAGGTACACTCATTCCACTCACAGCCTTGGTCACACACCTGACCACCGAACACTTTGGCACACATTCGTCGGTCGCACACCTCACCAACACACCTCTTCGCGCCCCCTCCTCGGTCACCTCCTCTGTGACAATCACAGGTGTGCTCTCACTCGCACACCCAACCACGTGCCTCACTACCACTTCCAGCGTGCATTCCCACACACGCTCTACCATTCCAGGTGTGCTTCCTTTCTCACCTGTCACAACCAACTCACGCTCCGTGTCACTCTTACTACTCTCACCTCCACTCTTGACAGCGCACTCACCCTTACTCTCGACAGCGCACTCTTTCCTCATGCACCCGTCCGTTACACACCTCTCTCGCGCACACTCTCCCGTCACACCCTCTGTAGCACTCACCACAGGCGTGCATTCTTCCTTACTTTTGACAGCGCCCTCTTTCCCCATGCACCTGTCCATCACACATCTTTCTCGCACACCCTCTCCCGTTACATCCTCTGTAACACTCACCACAGGCGTGCATTTTCCCTTTACACCCTCCGTAACACTCCTCACTACGCGCTTCCATGTGCCCCCTCGCACACGCGCTACGACCGACTCACTCTCGCCAGCACCCTCACTCCTTGGCATGCACTTTTTCCTCACACACCCCAGAGTCTGACTTTCTCACACACCTCCTTTTTCGCACACCAGACCTGTCGCACACTTCACCAACGGCCTCTCACGAACATCCGGGTCTATCTCGACCCCCAAGCTTATTAAATCACCTGGCGCATCATACGCACGACCATATTGGTCACCACTTACACCGGGTCCTCTTTCTCTTCGCTTCTCCTCCATCACCTGCGAATCCCTCATCCGGTTAATGAGCACATCATCACGATCCGAACACAGACTTTGGACCAATTCTTTTACTTCCTCCTTTATCTCTTTCTTATCCTCTCTCCGTCGCTTCTTAATTTCGCTCACCCCTTCTTCCACTTCTTCTAATTTCTGCTTCACCTCCTTCATCTCCTCGTGCGCCCCCTTAAGTTCTTCCTCTAACTCCACTTTATTTTTTTTCTATGTGCTCCCGCACCTCCCGCTCTTTAACCTCCATCACCTCTATCACCTTGTCCATTTTCCTCGTCAGGTCCTCATGTACCGTCTGACACTCTTTTTTAATTACCCCTACGTCCTTTTTCATCTCCTGTGTCGATTTTAAACCCTCTATTACCGCTGTGTTCTTCTTTACCTGGTCCCCCAACTCCTTTTGTCCCACTGTCAGTTGTTCTACTCCCAGCGTCAACTCCTCTATACCACCTTGCAATTTTACAGTCCCCTTTCTCACCTCCTTCTCCATGCGCTCCTTACAGTGCCTCACCTCCTCGCGCACTCCTCCGACCTCCTCACTCACACCTCTTCCGATCTCTTCTCCCATCACTTGCATCTCCTGCCCAGATGCCACCCTCATCTGCTCCATTTCCTCCCTGTGAGCATCCAATTTAGTTTCTACCCCCATTCTGACCCCCTCTATCTGCTGCCCCATTTGTTTAACTTCCCTTTCCGCTTGGTCCCTCATGTCCCTCAATTTGCCTTCCATACTGTTTTCTAACCCCTCTAACCCCTTTTTCATCCCTTCCATTTGATTCTCCTGAACGGCCATTCTGTTTTCTACCCCCATTAACCCCTCCTGTATTTCCCCTAATCTATTGTCTAATCCCTCTATTCTACTCCCTAACCCTCCGATCTGGGCCCCCATGTCCTCCCTCAATTTCTCGCTATTGGACCCCATGTCCTCCCTCAATTTCTCGCTATTGGACCCCATCCTTTGTTCTAACCGTTGGCTATTGGCCTCCATTTGGCCCTCCAATCGCTCACCCTGAGCATCCATCCGGTTCCCCATTACCCCCAATTGCTCACTCTGCAGTTTGAGGGACGCCTGCATTTGCACCATAAATTGCTCCATGAGGGCCTGCATTTGGGCCATCCCTCCCACTTGTGCAGCGGGTGCGGCCGCCGTAGCTATGTGCGAGGCGCCATTTTGCGCGCCCGCAACCTCGTGCGCGAGGACGCCATTTTGCGAACCTGCCGTCCTCACTGCTTCGCTCTCCTCATGTCCCTCAATTTGGTCCTGGATCGACCCTGCCTCACTCTCCTCTACCGGAACCCAGCCGTCTTGATCCGCCATAGCGCGACTTTCAAAATTCGGGTTTTTATTTTTGTAAAACAAAATCAAATTTCGCCGTTAATTATTTCGAGCGCGTGAAGCGCGCTTCGGGTCCGATCTCACTCCTCGACACCAATTGTTACAGACGCGGATTAAAGATGTTAGTTTACCGAGCGGTTTGGTATTACCGCGTCCGAACAGTTACTCCCCGATTAGAACCCGATCCCGCCCGATTCCACTCGAACGTTGGCCGAATCGCGCTACGCTAAATCAATGAAGGAAAGGACACAACGGCTGGGATAAATGCAACGACACAAGGGGTACAGTTCTCAAGACCTCCGGAGGAGGATATAATTGGTGATGCAGAAACGGGTAGATTACACGGTAAGAGGTAAAGCACAGAAAAGATGGGCACTTAGACACAGTCTTATCTATCCCCGACAGACCACAGACAAACGGGACAAGACTGACTTACACGGGGATTGATGGCAGGGAAGGACAGGCAGTCGATAGCACAAGGTGCACCTTGGCTCAGGGGCAGAATCAACACGGTCCGGTCCAGAGATGCGGGGAGGTATTGTAGCGCTCGGAGGTGGCGTCTTCTCTCTCCAAGCTGAGGGCGCATCTCACGTCACCTCCCTCTTCCTGCGCATGCTCAGCGGGGAGTGACGCCCTCGGCTCGTTGGCCCCACCCCAGATGGGATCGGTCCGCCGCTTCTATTGGGTGCGGGGGGGGTTACCGGGCTCCGCCCTTGACGAGGAGCTGACAGCGAGCCCCTGCGTGGTAACCCCGTCGGAGCACATGTTCAATGGCGGCTAACCAAGCCGGAGTGAGGACGCACACTCCCCGCGCCGCCGCCGCCGCCGCTGCTGTTGTTGTTGTTGTTGTTGTACCATGAGGAAGAGCTGCGGGGAGGTATTGGGAGGTCCTAAACTTTCTAACGGTGCCATACAATCACATTCTGGTGCAACGAAGAGTCAGAATTAATGGAAACGAGTCCTTAACTGACATAGACTAAGAATAACTAGCAAGATGTCCTATAGTTGTCTACGTGAGATGCGGTGGACCTGGATGCGACATTTAATGGGGGAAATAGGGGAAGGTCGGGTCTACAGAGTGTTTACAGAAAATGGGACTAGGGAATGGGGGATTGGGGATAGTTGGGAAGTATTGGGGAAATAGGGGAATATTTACAAGCGGATATGGATGGAGGCCAATCTCATATCCGCAACAATATATATATATATATATATATATACACACAGACTTGGCATTTAATATGGAATTTTTTTTTTTTCGTGACTTGGGTTTACTTTCTGAACTCACTATATCAATCTGGTGAGTTTCTTTTACCCTTCGGTGATGTCTTTGTTGAAAGAACCATGTCACTGATTGTCTTTCGCAGCAAGAAGTCAATAACAGGATTATATCACAGGTGGCGTGACAAAATGTAAGGACAGGTACATTTGACGATTGGCTTCACAATCGGGTATATAAGGGTTGTTGCGTTCTGTATTAGTGGAAAACAACTGCTGCACGTCTACAAAAGTTATTGCCGCTTCCTCTGGAGATGGTCCGTCAACTTGACAATGCTGTTTGTCATGGAGTGGTGGCTTTACGAAATTCTGGCATGAAACAGCGTGCTATTACTCGGCAGTATGGCATCACTCAAGGTCAGGTGTCAAAGATCCTGAAATGAAATGCCCAGAGGGGTGTCCCTACTCCAATACCGAGGCCAGGACGTCCACGCAGAACCACAAGGAGAGGTGATCGCCAGCTGCACCGGTTAGTCCGCAATGGCCATACCAAGTCAGCTAATCGGCTTAGGGCTGAGTGGCAGCAACTGACAAATGTGCCTGTATCCAGAAGGCTAGTCAACCAACAACTGGTTCAAGCAGGCTATCGTGCCAGGCGTCCCCTGAGAAAGCCACGCCTGACCAGACAACACAGCCAGCGCCGATACCAGTGGACCAGAGAGCACCGTCAATGGCAGCCAGGACACTGGAATCACGTGACCTTCAGTGACGAGTCTAGATTTCTGGTCTATCATCAAGATGGCCGCGTCCGAGTGCGCAGACAAGTGCATGAAGCCCACAACGAAGATTGTATAGTGCCAAGAGTCCAAGCTGGAGGTGGTGGGGTGACCGTTTGGGCTGCTTTTCATGCAGGGGGCAAAACTGACCTGGTTGTTCTGAATGGAAACCTGAACCAGTTCAAGTACAGGGTCATTCTGGAAGAAACATTGCTTCCATTTGCCTGTGCAGCCTTTCGAGGAAACTTTGTCTTCCAAGATGACAATGCACGGCCTCATCGTGCTCGCATGATCCAACACTTTCTTGCTGACCGTGGTGTCGAGCATATGGAGTGGCCTGCCATGTCCCCGGATATGAATCCGATAGAGAACTTGTGGGCAGAATTAACGTGTCAAATCGACCACTTGGACCAGCAGCCGACCTCTGTGCGTGAATTGCAGCAGGCTATTGTCACTGCATGGCAAGCGATTCCTGTCCAAACCTTGGCAAATCTCGTGAACAGCATGCCTCGACGTGTACGTGCTCTCCTGAATGCTCGTGGGGGTTACAGGAAGTACTGAACTGTAATTTTACTGTCCGTAATCCCAGTCATAATTTAGCTTTTGTTTTTGTTGAAATTTTTTTTGGCTAATGTGCAAAATAAAGAGATACTTCTGGAAAACGTACAGAAGTTTAACACAGTACTGTCCGTGAATTGAGTTCGATATCAGTTTACATCACTTTCAAGGATCAATTTATTTGCTTCGATATGTCAAATGTGGTTTTTGTTTCTTTCAAAGGTCACATTAACAAAATCTAAAATAATTTCAACATAATTCCAATGAACTTTTGGTTCTAAGTCATCTTGAAAAGTAAGTTCACCCCCACAAAAAAAAAAATTCCATATTAAATGCCAAGTCTGTATATATATATATATTGTTATGTCAGTGGGGTAAAGGAATATCTCGAGTCAGATAGATCTGTGTAGGTAGGCATTCGACTGTCGCGATAGTGAATCAACCTTGTAATAAGTTCCATGTGTAGTCCGGTTTGTCGGGATAAGCTGCATTGATGTCCCCGCTACGGGGGAGCAGGGCGTGCTAAATAGTCCAGGGATTATGGATAAGATTCCTTTGTTCGTCATCCCTCCCGTCGCCAAACCTTTGTCCCTTATGGCAATGCATGTATAAACACTTAAATAGGCCCTTTAGTGCACACAGTAATTAAATTCCCTTCCCTTACAACGACTTTGGAAAACAGGCAGGAAGCCAGATCGGGGTACTGCTGGATGGCCGCCGCCAGCTACAGCTCCGGCAGGCCCAGCAAGATCGAGTGACACGAGCTATGACCACGCTACAGGGAACGTGTGATTCATTGGCGCGGAAGGCGTGAACCTCCAGCCAATCAGGGCGGGAGGCGCGAAGACACAACTGAGGAAAAGGTGGTTCATTGGAGGGAAGGTGCGAGAAGGTTTGGTGAACGCTGGAAGGGGCTGATTGGGTGGCGCGCCAAGGCTGACGTCACCGCCGCAGGTGATAAAAGGGCGCTGCACGATATTTTAGCAGCTCTAGCTCTTGCGCTCTCTGGCTGTCTTGACACTGCATGACGTCTTGTGCTCTCTGCGCTTCCCTTCTTGGTCTTGAGAGGTCTTGGTGGTCGTTGGTTCGCCATCTTCGTGGTGCTTGGAGCGGTGCTCGGTGCTTTTGGTGCGGTGAGCGGGCGGGACCTCGTATGCGATCGATTTGGAGCTTGGTGCGAGGCGTGCCGCTGAATCGACGAGGCCGGGCCGAGTGGGTAGTTCGAGGCCTGGTGGTGCACGAGCGGGGCCGAACGGAGCCACGTTTGGACGGCGGGCACGACAAGACGACGGACAGTTAAGACGCACCACATTTCATACACGTCAACGCTTTATTTTCCCTTCATTCATCCCTGTGTCCTGTTGTTGTCTGGTGTGTGGGATCCAAATGTAGGATTATCATTTATTTACCATCGCGTTTCATTGTTTTCGGGTCCGTGAATAAATCTCTATTTTTGTACATTCTAATTCGGTGTTCGAATACGTTAATTCCCGACAGGACCGGAGCTGCAGTCGGCACGCTCCAGATAAGCGCTTTTCCCGCTTCTTCCTCTTCTCTTCTTCCCGCGCATCATAGTCAAATCTGTGTTTGGTCGTCGCCTCCATTAAATCCATTTGAGCCATCCGCGGTCCCTGGTATTAACCGGAGGGATTCGCACGACAATATATTGTTGTGGATATGTCGCCGGCCTTCTCCCCTTACCAAGGGGGGATTAGTCCCCTTGTCTTTGACTGGCCTGGCGGGACCCGGGACCTATTACATCCCTTCCGGACAGTGCGAAATAGGGTTTCGGGACCATGCTCGCTTTTACCTAAGTCCTCGCGCTGCCCTGGAAGCGAAAAAATAAGCCCCGCACGAACCACATGTGTTGATATGTCGAGCGGCTGCGTACAAGCGATCCGCGCCGTTTAGATGGTGGAACCCGATTCAAGCGGTTCTTATTTGTCCCACGCTTAGTCAATGGCGAAATCACAAAGGCGATCGAATTGGAAAGGAAGAACAGGTTTATTTGCACTATACACAATGATTCAAGAAAAAGGGAACACAGAGCAGCCTTATACAGTCTTACTGAATACCCAGGACAAACGGGCCCGTCTCACACACACACTCACACGGGGGTTGCTGATGAGCGGGTTGATGTTCACCAGCGTGTCCAGGGATGGCTTCCGTGCAGCTCTCTCTCCGGTCCCCGGCACGTCCCTTGGAGTAGGTGAAGGCAGGAGCTCTCCGCGTGTTGTCTAAACGGAGCGAGTTATCACGGGGCGAATTGTTAGGGAGCGGACTTTGACGTGGCTGGCGGTTATTCACTTGCGGCTATGGCCGCGCTTACTCGCGTGGCTGGAAAGCGCAATAAGCGTTACCGGCGCGTCTGGCTGCGTCCGCGTACTTTGCACAGTTCAACGCCTCTTCTTTTCTCTCTGTGTAAGTCCTTAAACAACGCGCGTATCCTCCGCAAGTTCTCCAAACAACGCGCCTATCTTGTGAGTCCGAATCCTTTCTCTCTCCTCTGAGAGTTCTGGCGTGCGAGTCCTCTCCCAACAAGTCCTTCTGATCCTCTTGCATCAAAGTCCTGCTGATAAGTCCTTTCACAACGAGCAAACCCCCTCAAGTCCTGTTCAAGGGCTTTGCACAGCGACTTATATAGGCACGCCCCGCGAACCTTCTCGAACTCACCAGACGCGCCCCACCACGCCCTCTCACGCCATGCCGTGAGAGCCCTGATTGCCTGGTGGCTCTTACCGTCTCCCGCTGCCGCTCCCCGACCTCAACGCCGGCCCCACCCTTTTTAGGCCTACCTCGTGTTACTCGACTAGTGGGCAGCCAATGCTTAACAAACTGGATCGAGGCTTGGGTGGCTGGGAAATCGGTGGCAAGTAAAGCCTATTTTCCTGCCTTTACACAACACAGGCACTAAGAGGGGAAATGGCCTATTCTTACACATACTAAGACATAACTATACCACAAATGGGCCTATGTTGCTCGTGTGACTAACTATGGGGGGCAACCCTTTAACCTTTAATGACTTCAATGTGACAATCTCAAAACCGTAGCACTGCCCCCCTCCCTTGCCAGACTGGTCCCCGAGTCGAACCCACACAAGTGAGAACGACCGGTTTTGAGAAAGGTTTGGGACTAGTTTTAAAATTACGTGTGACACTTAGATGTGGTTTCCCTCAAACATTTAATCTAACCCCTTGTGTGTGACAGTCTTACAACACTAGATATGTCCCACCTACTGCGTTGTGTAACTAACTGAGTCACACCCACAGCTAACCGAATTGCGGAATTGTTTTGAAACTAAACATAAAGCCAGTGGGTAGCATCTTATTTACAACACAACCTAATTATTTACATCTCTCTAACCCTGGACCTGTTCTTTTTGGAAAGAAGTTTGGAGGGGAGAAAACACAGCAATGCACCAATACACATTTCACAAAAGGTTCACATTTCAAATGTCATATTTGCTGCTTGGCTGCATCTTCTTGCTTCCTGCTTCATCTTCGGTGTGCAATAATAAAAAAAACTTAAAGGTCTTCTTTCCTGGCACACCAGAATACAATGTACAAACCGTGTCAGTTTTTATTGCCAGCAGGGCCAATCTCATGTGGTCCGACTGCGTGACATCGACGCCACTTAAAACCAGTGGTCCGCAGGTGCAAGGTAAGTTTGCAGAAAATGACTGCTCAGCAAAAAGGCAAGGCCACAGAACGTGTGGTCCATAAGGTGTATTGTGGTGCAGCAAAATGCAGCAGCGGTGCCGCACAAGTGTAGCCAGTTGCAGCTGCACAGTTCAGTGTTCCTGCACACTTCCCCTCCAAAATTGGTCCATGGGTGGGGAGGAAAGACAAAGCACAGTTAGCAAAGGAAAGGAGCAAAGGTACACCAAACACAAGGTAATGCAACATGAAGGGCGCGGGAGAGCGAGCAGAGCAAGCTCGTCCCTAACCGTTCGTACTCCCCCCTCCCCCCCTTCCCCCCCATGTCAGCCGACACTACCCTTGCCCTTCCCTGTATTTACAATTTACAAATTCGTCACTAGGTCTTGTCTCCCATATCCCCCTCTAAACCAAATTAGTCTTCCAATCCCTCCCGAGAAGGAAGAGATGGAATTACACACAATGTCACACTTCCACGTCATGATGCGTCTCACTTACTCAAATCGGTCACAAAACCTGGTGTGGAGTTCCGTCTCCCTTGGTGAGTGGATGTGGATGGTGCGAAGAGATTCCTCATCCTAACTATACTCTAATAACATTAACTCAGTTACACTACCCGGGGTCTTGCCCTGCCATTTCAGTTGGCCATCGTTGCACTATGTGGTTCTAAAAACCAATTCCCATTGACCCTGTGGTGCCCTCCAAATTTGGGTCTAACTCCCCAATTTTTCACTACTGTGTCTTTGCACAATTTCGGGGCTTGTCTCTCAATTCGGGACAATCGAGGGTGTCGTCAATTCTTGGCAGGGGATATGAGTCTGAGTGTCACGTTGTTCAGCTGGCGATAGTCCACGCAGAAACGCGTGGTCCCATCTTTCTTTTTGACCAGCACAACAGGTGACATCCAAGGACTTCCCGAGGGCTCGATGATACCTGCATCGAGCATTTTTTCTACCTGCTCGTCAGCTTCCTCCCTCTTGCTCCAAGGGAGCCGCCGGGCGGGCTGACGAATAGGCCGGGCCTCACCGGTGTGGATCTGATGTTTCACCAGGCCCGTACGTCCAATATCCTCAGAGGACAAGGAGAAGATATCCAAATGGGATTCAATTAATTTATGTAAGGCCTCCCTCTGGGTACCCTCCAACTCTATGCTACTACGATTTACCATCTCACAAATGGGCTCGGGCCAATTCCTAGTATTTTGAAGGCTCCCTCTGGGGCCGGCTCGGCTGGACGTTCTCGTCCCTCACTGGCGCGACTTCGTTAACTGGGGTGCAGCCGGCTATCTTCGTGCCCCTTACTATAGTGCGTGGTTCTGCACTAATATTAATTACCCAGACGGCCACCACCGGCCCGTCCGTTTTTACGAGGGTGCGGCCCACGATTAAACCCGGAATGGACTGCGCTGCCACCGGTTCGACTAGGCCGCAGGACTCCTGCCATGTTGGGCGAGCTAACCATCGGGCCGACACTATGGCCTCGGCCCTCGGAAGGATGGTCACGGCCTCGGAAGCCTCCAGCTCCGTCCTCTCGGCCGTGCTCACCCCCTCCAATGGTAGCTCCTCTACTCCCACTTGCAGGGTCCCCCGGCACAAATCGATTTTACAACCGCTGGCTGTCAACAAATCCAACCCTATTAAGCATGGGTCGCACACCTCCGCCACCCAAACTTATATCTCCCTCTTTACCGACCCTAACTTGAGGGTTACAAAACCACGCCCTATGATCAAGGCTGTTACCCCGGTAGCCAGCTGCAAACTATAATTTTCCAGACGCTGGATTTTATCCCAGCCGTCTGCACTCAAATTAAGGATCACAGGGCTAATGATCGTGGCGCTTGCTCCTGTGTCCACTACGGCGTCTACCCCCCACGCCGGCAATTTTGCACCGAATCGTCAAGCTACCTGTACCAATTTGGCCACAATGAATGACCTGTCACGTCAATGAGGGCGCTTCACCATCCCCTACTGCCGACACGGCCCTGTATGTCCGGCACCTTCTAGTTTCCCGGGCCCTGGCGGGGAGGTGTCTGGGGTCGGCTAATCCGACCCGTACGAGGCGGAGTTGATGGTTCCGGCTGCCTGAGTCCATCCCGGCGCGGAGCTCGACACTCGCGCGCACGGTGACCCAGCCGACTACAATTATACCACCTCACCTGGTAAGGTGCTTGCCTCCGAAATTCCAAATTGCCCCCCCTGAAGTTTCTAAAAGGGGTATTTGTCCGTGGTCTACCGGGGGCCACCTCCGGAGCCGCCTGCCATGCTCCGGGTCCCGCCAGGCGCTGGTCCACCAGCCTCCGGACCATACTCTCCAGGTCAGGGCCCCCCCTAGGGGGGCCGCCACCCGTCACGGGCCCTACCTAGCGCACCGCCACTGCGTGGTGCTCGCTTCCCCGGGCCAGGGGCCTCGCTGCTTCTCAACGGGCCGCAGCGTCGGCCGCCTGGCTCAAAGTCCGCGGGCGCCACATGGCGAGTTGTTGCCGAAGCTCGGGGTCCGGGAAGGCCTGGATAAAATGATCCAGCGCCAGGCTTTCCTGGGAGGCCGCTGCCATGTCCGCGTGTGCGATCCCTACTGCGCGGCGAATGTCATGTGCAAGCTCCCGGATGGTCTCCTGGGGCTTCCTTTTTCGCACCGCGAGCTGAGCTTTAACAAGCTCGCTCTGCTGTTCAATGCCGAATCTGTTGATTAAGGCCGCGCGGAGGGCTGGCAGGGTGAGAGCACCCGGTGGTAAAGCTGTCAGCACCTCCGCCGCCGCGCCGCGCAATGCCCCCACAAGGTGTACTCCACCTTCATCCGGATTCCAACCGTTACCCCTACACACATGTTCGAACTGCGCCAGGTACGCCCTCAAATCACTCTTGCCGTCATACGACGTGAGTGGAATCTTATGGCTGCCCGAAGGCCGGACCCTGTGCGTCGCTCCTTGCGGGGGTAGCGCGGGGTCGAACCGTTCGGGCCCCCACAGTACACTATTCTCGGGGGGCTCGCGTGCGTCCCCCGTCCCTCTAAAGACTGCCCCTGTCGGTGTCGATGCTTGGGTCGCCTCGTTGCAACCCGCTACCCACTCCATACTTGCACATCCCAGCTCACCAACACCTCTCACACTCCCCATGGTCGGACCTCCTTGCACACACTCCCTTTCCACACACTCCGGACCAGTCGCACACCTTACCGTCGGCCTCTCACGAACGCCCGGGTCGATACCAACCCCCAAGCTCGGTGAACCTCCCCTCACACCATATACATTTCCGAGCATATCGCCACTCACCTCGACGCCTCTTCTTCTTCGCGCCTCCTCTGCCACCTGCAAACTCTTTATTTGGTTATTGAGCACGTCATCACGATGTGAGCACAGACCTTGAACCAATTCCATCACCTCCTCCTTTATTTCCTTCTTAGTCTCCCTCCGTCTCTTTTTAATTTCACTCACTCCTTCTTCCACCTCC
The DNA here is from genome assembly GCF_964187855.1 of Myxine glutinosa. Lineage (NCBI taxonomy): Eukaryota > Metazoa > Chordata > Myxini > Myxiniformes > Myxinidae > Myxine > Myxine glutinosa. Next base: position 25,154,936 of record NC_136270.1, on the reverse strand, counting down.
TCCAACTTTTGTTGTCCCCCGTCGCACAGCGTAGCGAAAGGGGGACTATGGCTTTCCCCTCCGTCCGTGTGTGCGTCCGTCCGTGTGTGCGTCCGTCCATGCGTGCGTGTTTGCGTGCGTGCGTGCGTAAGCGAAGGACCGCATTCAAATTTGGTGTGTGGGTGCAACCCACGTCAAAATCCAAGATGGCCGCCGCCATGTATGTCTGAACCTTGTGAGATGAATATCTTGAAAAATAAGCGAAGTACCAACTTCTAATCTGGTGTGTGGGTGTAGCTAGGCACAAGCAAGAAGGCTGTTTAAAATTGGATCGCCACGTCAAAATCCAAGATGGCCGCCGCCATGTATGTCTGAACCTTGAGATTAATATCTTGAAAAATAAGCGAAATACCAACTTCTAATTTGGTGTGTGGGTGTATCTCGGCATCAGGAAGAACGCTATTGAAAATTGGGTCGCCACGTCAAAATCCAAGATGAGCGCCGCCATGTATGTCTGAAAATTGTGAGATGAATATCTTGAAAAATAAGCGAAGTACCAACTTCTAATTTGGTGTGTGGGTGTATCTCGGCATAAGGAAGAACGCTATTGTAAATTGGGTCGCCACGTCAAAATCCAAGATGGCCACCACCATATATATGTCTGAACTTTGTGAGTGAAATATCTTGAAAAATAAGCAAAGTACCAACTTCTAATCTGGTGTTTGGGTGTATCTAGGCACAAGGAAGAAGGCTATTGAAAATTGGGTCGCCACTTCAAAATCCAAGATGGCCACCGCCATGTATGTCTGAACCTTGTGAGCAGAATATCTTGAAAAATAAGCGAAGTACCAACTTCTAATCTGGTGTGTGGGTGTATCTAGGCATAAGGAAGAACGCCATTGAAAATTGGGTCGCCACGTCAAAATCCAAGATGGCCGCCTCCATGTATGTCAACCTTGTGAGCGAAATATCATATCATAGCATGTTTTCTGCGTCTTTCACTTTGTCAACTCACATCACTTCACCGACGGGGGACCTAGGCGTAACGCTTGTTTCACCTCTATTTCCCGGTGCGCCCCCACAATTTATTCTTCTAAGGCCACCTTAGTCGTCTCTATGTGCTTCCTAACTTCTCGTTCTCTCGCCCCCAACGTCTCTACCACCTCGTCCAGCCTCTTTGTCAGTCCCTCGTGTACCGTCTGACATTCTTTGTGTCGCTATAAGTTCTTTCTTAATTTCTTTCTGTGCCGCTTTCAACCCCCCTATCATGGCTGTGTTCTTACCCACTTGCTCCCCTAACTCCTTTTGTCCCACTGTCAGCTGCTCTACCCCTCGCATCAACTCCTCTATACCCCCCTGAAACCTCGCCGTACTCTTTCTCACTTCTTTCTCCACGCGCTCCTCACACTGCTTTACCTCATCGCGTACCCCTCCGACCTCTTCGCTCACCCCGCACCATATATCCTCCCCCATCTCTTCCATTTCCTTCTTAGATGCCGCCCTCATTTGTTCCAATTCAGTCTTTGGGCGTCCATTTTGCCTTCCAGCCCGTTCTTTACCCCCTTCTATTTGATCCCCCATTCGTTTGATTTCCCGGGCGGATTGATCTCCCATTTCCCTCAATTTGCCCCCCATCTTGTCTTCTAACCCCGTTAACCCGTTCTTCACTCCCTCCATTTGGTTCTCCTGGGCAGCCATTCTGTTTTCCAACCCCGTTATCCCTTCGTTCATTTGGCTACTCACGTCCTCCAATTGGGCCCCTAATTTGTTCTCTAATCCCCCCAATTTGATGTCGAACCCCCCAATTTGACTTCCCAATTGCTCACTATTGGCCCTCATTTCTCCCATCTCCTTACTCAATCCTCCAATTTGACTTCCCAGTTCATTTTGTAATCTATTTTCCATTCCCTCAATTTGGTTTCCCAACCCCATTTGCATGGCTGCCTGCAGCTGCGCAATGAGGGCTTGCATGTCCATCCCTCCCACCTGCGCCGCGGGCGCGGCCCTCGTCGTCATGTGCGAGGCGCCGCCATTTTGTGCGCCTGCAACCCCTACTGCTGCATCCTCATTAATTTCCTCCTCCATCTCTCCCATTTCTTCCCTGGGGTCCTGGGTTGAGATCTAACCCCTCCTCTATCTCCTCATTTATCCCCACCGGCATCCGATCGCCTTGATTATCCATGGCACGATTCAATTTAGATGGTATATAAAATTTCGGCCGCTCGTAATGTTTTGACCAAATTTTTTTAGATAAGAAAATTTGGTTCGGGCTTCAAATCCCACTCCCAGACACCAATTGTTACGGATCTCGAGGGTCGGCGCTCCCCTTATCAAGGGGGGGGGGGGGTTAATCCCCTTGTCCTTTAAGCTGGCTGTCCCGAGTCCTTGGGAAGTTATAACGTTCCTTCCGGTCGGTGGTAAGTAGGGTTATAAGGCGAATTAGTCTTAGTACCTAAGTACTACCACTGTACTGGCCGTAAAGCAAGGAGATGACTCCCACCCGAGCCGCAGCGTTAGTGGACACGCTGAGCGAAGCGAGCCACGACTCAGGCCGTTAAAGACTAACCCGATTATAGCGGTTCCGAAATCGTGCCACAGGTACTCAATGGAAAGAAAGGACGGAGGCGATCGGATTAGGGAAAAACCAAGAAATAACAAGGTGATTTATTTACAACCAAAAAGAAGAGGAAAGGAAAGAATGTACAAGAACAAGAAGAAGAAGAAGAAGAAGCAGGACACAGGGCAAGCTTAACTACACAGTCTTAACTTACAACCCCAGACAAACACACACTCACACGGGATTGTAGCTGGTAGTGTGGAAGGTCCAGGTAGTTGGTCCAGGCGATGGGGTCCGGCTCCAGGTGTCGCTCCGGTTCCGTGGGCGAAAAACCGGCAGGCAGCTTCGCGCGTCTCGTTCGACCGCGAGCGGACCTTACAGATGGCGGGGGGGGGGGGGGGGGGGATATGCCTCCGCCCGCATTGTTACATCATATTACACATACCTGTACAAAGTTTGATTTAAATCCCTTCAGCTGTTCTCAAGTTATCACATTTTTACCTGACATGACCTCGATAGACATTTTTTTACCTGAAATGGCCATAATCCAATCAGTTCATCTTTGCATCATATAAATCATATACGAGAGCCAAGTCAATAAGTAACCTCAAAATGGCCAGGACTTAGTAAAGCAATGGAAAAAATGCATTGAACGCAATGGAGATGATGTTGATAAATAACAGTTGTTGCACACGTGCATGCAATAAACAAGTTGTGAAAAATATTTTAAGGTTACTTATTAACTGCCCCTCGTACCTATACCAAATTTGTTCAAAATCCCATCACTTATTCACACGTTGACATGGCAACATAAATTTTACTTAACATGAACTCTGACCTTTAGCATTTGACCCCATGACCTCAACATCTAATCAGTTTATCTTTACCTCATTATACATACCTGCACCAAGTTTGACTGAGATGCCTTCAGCCGTTCTCAAGTTATAGACCTATTACAGACTTTGACCTTTGACCTCTTGACCCCAAAATATAATCAGTTCATCTTTACATCATCTATCTATAATTCCAGCAATCTCTGTGTGTGTGTGTGTGTGTGTCTGTGTGTGTGTTTGTTTGTCTGTGACCGCTGTTTCTCGACAACCACGGGTCCGATATACTTTAAACTTGCCAGGTATATTGCTGGGGACCCGAGGATGTGCCTTTTCAAGGTTTGAAATTAATCGGACAAGTAGTTACCGAGCTATGTCCAAAAAACGATTCAACCAATCAGAGAGCAGCGAGCTATCACGTGTGCCGAACGTGGCGAACAGACTCTGCCTCGGACGGCACATTTGAGAGCGTATTCATTTATTTCACGTTGGAAAACTATGTTGGCGTTAAACTATGTTTTAAAACTAATTAAAACTAATTTGCGATTCATCGTAACTGCGATTTGCGACCTTCCGGACAGTGAAGACTTCACTTCCGGCAGCCAATCACAGAACGAGCCGAGCCGAGCGCGTGCGCCATTACGGTTCGTAATTCGATTTCTTCCGGAGAAAATAATAATTTCTCGATTTCTTATGCGCATTATTTCTCCCAATTCAGTCAGAGCGAAGGGCGGAAGCGAAGAGCGTTGTTTTTTTTGTTTACGGGCGTACGGGCGGGGTAGAGCGTACGGGTAGCGTTTTTTTTTTTTTTTGGCAAGGAACGGGCACCCACGTACGGGCATGCCCTAGTCTATCTATAATTCCAGTAATCTCTGTGTGTCTGTGTGTCTGTGACCGCTGTTTCTCGACAACCACGGGTCCGATCTAATTGAAACTTGCCAGATATATTGCTGGGGACCTGAGGATGTGCCTTTTCAAGGTTTCATATTAATCGGAGAAGTAGTTACCGAGCTATGTCCAAAAAACGATTCAACCAATCAGAGAGCAGCGAGCTATCACGTGTGCCGAACGTGGCGAACAGACTCTGCCTCGGACGGCACATTTGAGAGCGTATTCATTTATTTCACGTTGGCAAACTATGTTGGCGTTAAACTATGTTTTAAAACTAATTAAAACTAATTTGCGATTCATCGTAACTGCGATATGCGACCTTCCGGACAGTCAAATGAGGACGTCACTTCCGGACTTACGGATAGTCATAGTGACGACGTACTGATGCTGAACGTGGCGAGCAGACGCTGCCTCGGACGGCACTTTTGAGAGCGTATTCATTTATTTGACGTTGCAATCTGTGTTGATTGTTGTAAGGTACGATCGATTGTAGTACACGTTTATAATAACTCTGCCGATACAGGCCCGATTAACTGCAGCGCCATCCGAGCTGCGGCGTCGGGACGATACATTCATTGTACGGTCATCACGCACTTACGGGCACGCCCATGGGCCCATGGGCACGCCCATGCATGCATGGGCGAAGACATTTTTTTTTTTTTTTTTGGCAAGGAACGGGCACCCACGTACGGGCACGTCCTAGTTCTACATAATTGTACCAAGTTTGACTATGATCCCTTCAGTCGTTCTCAAGTTATCACGGTAACGAAAAGCTATCACGGACGGATGTACGGACAGCCAGATGGACAACCTGAAAACACAATGCCTTACCTTAGTCACTAAGGCTTAGTGTGTGAACCAACTTCAATAAAGGCTTAAATTGTGATTCCATTCACACATCAGTGTATATACCTTAAAACTATTTGTTTGGATAGAGGGGGCCTTTGGGGACGACAAATTCCAGGTTGTCATTCTCTGGAGGTTTTCACAACCGACTTATGACCATATTCATGTGGCTCATCATGTCCGCACGATTCGCGATATTTGAATATAGTCGATCAATTTTACATACAGGCATTAATATTTACTCTAGATATGTACAGATGGTACCAAATTGCAGATAATCATGCCCACATATGCATATAAATCCCATATATTGTGATAATCCAGATATGCAACCTTCAGAAAACCAAAAAAAAAAGTTTGTTTTGCCAAAATTTTGTTTCGGTTTACTTTTAGGTTTTGAAATCTTATAAAATTGCCCTTAGCTTCCAAGAATCAAGTTCCATGGAACAGCTTGATGCATTAAAATTAACCCCACATATTACCCGACATGCCAGAGCACAAACATCATGGAATATTTATAACCAACAATACCCTAGCTTGGGCAAATGTAATGTTACCCTCCGTGTTGTTTCATCACACCAAACAAATTAAGCATCATGTATGCTACGTTGAAAATTATGTTGTGTATTATTTTATTGTGTATCAAATGAGAATGATGTTGAAAATGATATTGTATACAACAACAACAACAACAACAACAACAGAACAACAGGCATTTCAAGGGAATTCTCCCTGCGAGCGAGCGGGGGGGGGGAAGGGAAGGCTCGTGTCCTTCAATAAAGCGCCTTTTGTAATCGAGCTCTTATACAATGTGCTCTCCCAACAAGTTCGTTTTCATCATCAGCCGTCTCCGCGCAGTCCTTGGAAAGAAGTCCGTTTGCCAGCGTGCGCAGTCCTCAAGTCCTTGCGCAGTGCGCGTTTCCCAGTGAGTCCGTAAAAGGGCTTTGCGCTCGCGCTTATATATCGCGCTTGAAGATCACTCCACGCTTCATCAAGCCACGCCCACCAGGGATATTTCATCAGCCCTGGTTGGCTGGTGGGGGCTTACCGGCCACGCCTTTGATGATGAGTTGACGTGGCCACACCTTGTTCCTGGTGCTCCGCCCCCTTCTTCCTCGAGCCGACCGCATTGTCAATGGCGGCGCCTGAGCGAACGCTAACCAAGGTGCGTAACAGAATTGGGAGAGAGGTCGCAAAATGAACAAAAGGGCCTATTCCTTATTTGATTGATGCAACGCAGATTCAACTATTGGGAACACGGCCTTAACTAAAACACATAATAAGGAAATAACTGTAATTTCTAAGGTGGCCGACGTGTTGCTGTGGCCCAACTAAGGGTGCAACCTTTAACCTTTTAATGTCATATTTACAAGTGATTATTATTTACAAAAGTGAGTGTGGGTTCTAAAACCGCAACAATATATATATATATATATATATAGGTATATATATATATAGGTATATATATATATATTGTTACAGACGTGGCTTAGATGTTAGTTTACCGAGCGGTTTTGGTATGACCACGTCTGCACAAGTTACCGATTATACTCGACGTTGACGAAGCCGCGCCACGCTGGCTCAATAAGAAAAAGAAGACACCCGGCTGGGTTATAAAATGACGACACCAGGGATACGGTTCTCAAGACCTCCGGAGGAGATTATATTCGTTACGGAAGGTCAGATTACAGGGGCGAGAGGTACAACATAGAAAGACAAGCACTTAGACACAATCTTATATTATTCCCCAACAGACGACAGGCAAACGGGACAACGGCTGACTCACACGGGGGTTGATGGAAAGGACAGGCGGGTAGCGATGGCTACAGGTGCACCTGTGCTCAAAGGTTAGAATCGACCCGGTCCGGTCCAGAGATGCGGGGAGGTCTCGTCGCAGCGCTCAGAGGTGACGTTCTTTCTCAGGCGGGTTCTCTTCCTCTCAGCGGTCGTAGGCAAGGCAACGTTCTTTCTCCAGCTGGGGGCGCATCTGTCTCACATCCGGCGCGGGGCCGCGTATATCCGGCGGGGAGTGACACGCCCTCGGCTCGTTAGCGCCGCCCCAGATGGAATCGGCACGTTGCTTCTCATTGGGTGCGTGCGGGGGGGGTTTACCAGGCTCCGCCCTTGACGAGGAGCTGACAAGGAGCCCCTTCGTGGTAACCCCGTGGAGCGCGTGGTCAATGGCGCTAATCGAGCCGGTGTGAGGACGCATCCTCCCCCGCTCCGCCGCCATCTCCTCTGTTGTTGTTGTAATTGTTGGGGAAGAAGATGGAAGGAGGTATGGGAAAGGTCCTAAACTCACTACTGATGCCATATAATCACATTCTGGTGCAACGAAGAGTCATAATTAATGGAAACGAGGCCTTAACTGACATAGACTAAGAATAACTAGGAAGATGTCCGAAAGTTGTCTACGTGTGGTGCGGTGGACCTGGGCACGACATTTAATGGGGGAATAAGGGGAAGGTCGGCTCTACTGATTGTTATTTACATGCAATGGGACTAGGGAATGGGGGATTGGGGAAAGTTGGGGAGTATTGGAGAAAATAGGGGAATATTTACAAGCGGATATGGAGGCCAAATTCCATATTCGCAACAATATATATATATATATATATATATATATATATATATATATATATATATATATATATATATATATATATATATATATATATATAGGTATATATATATATATAGGTATATATATATATATAGGTATATATATATATATATAGGTATATATATATATATAGGTATATATATATATAGGTATATATATATATAGGTATATATGTATATATAGGTATATATGTATATATAGGTATATATGTATATATAGGTATATATAGGTATATATGTATATATAGGTATATATATATGTATATATAGGTATATATATATGTATATATAGGTATATATATATGTATATATAGGTATGTATATATAGGTATATATATATGTATATATAGGTATATATATATGTATATTTCGGTATATATATATTTATATATAGGTATATATATATAGGTATATATATAGACTTGGCATTTAATATGGAATATTTTTTTTTTTCTTGACTTGGGTTTACTTTTTTAACTCAGTATATCAATCTGGTGAGTTTCTTTTACACTTTGATGATTTATTTGTTAAAATAACCATGTCACTGATTGTCTGTCGCAGCAAGAAGTCAACAACAGGATTATATCACAGGTGGCGTGGCAAAATGTATGGACAGGTGCATTTGGTGATTGGCTTCACAGTCGGGTATACAAGGGTTGTTGTGTTCTGTATTAGTGGAAAACAACTGCTGCACGTCTCCAAAAGTTATTGCCGCTTCCTCTGGAGCCGGTCTGTCAACTCGACAATGCTGTTTGTCATGGAGTGGTGGCTTTACAAAATTACGGCATGAAACAGCGTGCTATTGCTCGTCAGTATGGCATCACTCAAGGTCAGGTGTCAAAGTTCTTGAAACGAAATGCTCAGAGGGGTATCCCTACTCCAATACCGAGGCCAGGACGTCCCCGCAGAACCACAAGGAGGGATGACCACCAGCTGCACCGGTTAGTCCGCAATGGCCGTACCAAGTCAGCGAATCGGCTCAGGGCTGAATGGCAGCAACTGATAAATGTGCCTGTATCCAGAAGGCTAGTCAACCAACGACTGGTTCAAGCAGGCTATCGTGCCAGGCGTCCTCTGAGAAAGCCACGCCTGACCAGACAACACCGCCAGCGCCGATTGCAGTGGGCCAGAGAGCACCGTCAATGGCATCCAGGACACTGGAATCACGTGATCTTCAGTGACGAGTCTAGATTTCTGGTCTATCGTCAAGATGGCCGCGTCCGAGTGCGCAGACAAGTGCATCAAGTGTCCAAGCTGGAGGTGGTGGGGTGACCGTTTGGGCTGCTTTTCATGCAGGGGGCAAAACTGACCTGGTTGTTCTGAATGGAAACCTGAACCAGTTCAAGTACAGGGCCATTCTGGAAGAAACATTGCTTCCATTTGCTCATGCAGCCTTTCGAGGAAACTTTGTCTTCCAAGATGACAATGCACGGCCTCATCGTGCTCGCATGATCCAACACTTTCTTGCTGACCGTGGTGTAGAGCATATGGAGTGGCCTGCCATGTACCCGGATAGGAATCCAATAGAGAACTTGTGGGCAGAATTAACGCGTCAAATCGACCACTTGGACCAGCAGCCGACCTCTGTGCGTGAATTGCAGCAGGCTATTGTCACTGCATGGCAAGCGATTCCTGTCCAAACCTTGGCAAATCTCGTGAACAGCATGCCTCAACGTGTACGTGTTCTCCTGAATGCTCGTGGGGGTTACACGAAGTACTGAACTCTAATTTTACTGTCCGTAATCCCAGTCGTAATTTAACTTTTGTTTTTGTTAAAAAAAAATTTGGCTAATATGCAAAATAAAGAGATACTTCTGGAAAACATACAGAAGTTTAACACAGTACTGTCCAGGAATTGAGTTCGATATCAGTTTACATCACTTTCAAGGATCAATTTATTTGTTTCGAAATGTCAAATGTGGTTTTTGTTTCGTTTAAAGGTCACATTAACAAAATCTAGAATAATTTCAACATAATTCCAATGAACTTTTGGTTCTAAGACATCTTGAAAAGTAAGTTCACCCCCACAAAAAAATATTCCATATTAAATGCCAAGTCTGTATATATATATATATATATATATATATATTAGTCTAGTAGGAAGACTAGGTCCCCCTGCACCCCCCGGAGATATACTTCTAATCAGTGTTTCTAGATTGGAAAAAATGTGTAGAAAATGACTAGCTATGGCCCCAAGCTGAAAAAATGTCCCACATACCATTTTTATGCAAATTACTGCTGCAAATTTTATGCAAAATTATGCAAATTTTATGCAAATTTTTGATGAGGAGTAGAGTTGAGGGGTCTTTGAGGGCTTCATCGAGGTGCTCTCGGTTGCAAGACTGGGTCATTCTGAGAAGCACAGCAGGGTCAGAGATCGGTCTGTGCCTGGTGCCTGCATGGCATGGCAATGGCCTGCAGCCTGTGCCTGGGCTAGGGGGTTTCACCTCTGCAACTGGTTCTCCCCCACCCAGCAAATCAACAGTCGACTACTGCACGCCTATCCACCAACCGATCACAGACAACGCAGTTGTTCGTGAGCTACTGAAGCGTTCCGAGGCAGCAACTGCTGAGGTGGGTCAGAGATGGGTCCTGAATACATTTGATCTGGGTGTCTGCATGAAAGCCCTTCCCATCATCTGGCGCTGGCCAAATGAATTTGCTAGTCATGTAGTAACGATTGGACCCTTCCACACATCCATGAACTACATCGGGATGCTCACTGGACACAAGATGCGTGGTTCTGGATATGCAGAGATTCTCTTTGAGGCACAACTAGTAACAAGTGGATCTCTCAAAGGTGTTCTCAGTGGAAAGGCCTACGCAAAGTCCCTCTTTTGCCTCAAAACAGTGTGTGAGGCAATGGAGAGGCTGTTGATGGAGAGATTCACTGAGGAGGAGAACATCATGATCTCTGACCCTGCTGTGCTTCTCAGAATGACCCAGTCTTGCAACCGAGAGCACCTCGATGAAGCCCTCAAAGACCCCTCAACTCTACTCCTCATCAAAAATTTGCATAAAATTTGCATAATTTTGCATAAAATTTGCAGCAGTAATTTGCATAAAAATGGTATGTGGGACATTTTTTCAGCTTGGGGCCATAGCTAGTCATTTTCTACACATTTTTTCCAATCTAGAAACACTGATTAGAAGTATATCTCCGGGGGGTGCAGGGGGACCTAGTCTTCCTACTAGACTATATATATATATATATATATATATACTTTTTTTTTTGCCCCTTATATTATCGCGCTCCCTCGTCGTTATAATCCAACTACCCTATAGGTATACAGTCGTCCCTCGCTATATCGCGGTTCACTTTTCGCGGCTTCGGTACATCGCGGGTTTTTCTCGCTAGTATATGTAAAATTATATCGTGGATTTTTCGCTATATCGTGGGATTTTGCGGTATAAATGTATTTTTATATACTATTATTTTAAATATTTTTGTGGTAAAATAAGCATTTTCTAGCCTACAAAATTAAAAAACGTAAAGAAATAAGAAAAATACAGTAATTAAAACATATTACAAGAAATAAAATACTGTACATAGTGTACAGTAGAAGGGTAGACAAAGAGACAAAGAGTCGTGCGTATGGAAAACGCAGATGCGGCAGCTTCCATTTGCGCTAGTTACCCACGTAATGGGTAACTGTAATGCTCTTTCTGGCTGTGCAGTACATTCATCATCGTCATCACCTTCATCGTCATCAGTACTGCACAGCTAATTCATCATCATCTTCATCACGCAAGTTGTAGTATTGAAGAGCCGGGGCTCTTGCTTGATACGGACGAAATGACGGGCAAGACACAAACTCGTCCGAGAAGATATTTATTCTCAAAACCAACTCGGGAACACTGAAAAGCCCGTTTATCGGGCTGCATTATAAAGCACAACCAGAAACCGAAAGCCACGCCTCTCAAGCGTGGCGTGCTTCGTTGGTCACGTGATCAACAGGTGTAGCTGATTATACCCGCAAAGCGCGGCACGTTTTAGCGGTTACGTGACCAGCCACTCTCGCGCCGGGGATCCCCGCCGGTGACGTCACCGGCTGGAGCAAGGAGATTCTGATGCTGGTCTTGCTTGGGGGACCCATGGGTAGCTACAGTATCTTCAATGGTGAGTACCCATTAGAATTTTATATGTTGTTAAAATTACGTATGTTTAAGAGTGTAAAAAGTGTTTAAGAGTATAGGAAGTGTTTATAAGAGTATGGGAAAGGTTAATAAGAGTGTGGGGAGGGTCATAAAGCTTTAAAATATATATAAATAATAAAATAAAAATATGGTCGCTACTTCGCGGATTTTCGTCTATCGCGGTGGGTTCTGGAACGTAACCCCCGCGATAAACGAGGGATCACTGTATATATATATATATATGTATATATATATATATATGTATATATATATATGTATATATATATATGTATATATATATATGTATATATATATAGATATATAGGTATATATAGATATATATGTAGGTATATATATATATATAGGTAGATATATATATATATATATATATATATATATATATATATATATATATATATATATATATGTAGATATATATATTCTTACGTATCTCGGTTTCGGCACCCCTTACCGAGGGGGGTTTAATCCTCTCGTCTTTTAAGCTGGCCGTCCGAGTCCTGGAACTATCTCGCCACTTCCGGTCAGCGCTGAATAGGGTAGTAGGCCAATTATTCCTATGACCTAAGTACCAGCGCCTTCCGGTAAGCGAGGAAATGAGCCCCGCCCGAGCCGCAACTGTAATGGACACGCCGAGCGAAGTGAGCCACGACTCAGGCCGTTAACAAGAGACTAAACCCGATTATAAAGCGTTGGCCAAATCGTGCCACAGGTATTCACTCGAAAGAAAAGACTAAAGCGATCGGGGAAGAATGAAACCAAAAGGGTAAGAATGAAACCAAAAGGGTAAGAAATAACAGACATTTATTAATTATTTACAAAACCAAAGAAACCAAAGGAGAAACGTAAGCAATATACAGAAGAAGAAGAAGACATGGGGCAAGCCTTAAAACAGTCTTAATTATCAACGCCCAGACAGAACAAACACAGACTTACACGAAAGGGGAATAGCAGGCAGGAATCACTGGAAGAAGGAGAAGGAGAATATATATATATATATATATACATACATACATACATACATACATACATACATACATACATACATACATACATACATACATACATACATACATATATATATATACATACATATATATTGTTACGGTTTTTAGAACCTTCACACATATATACACACACACACACAGTGCGTGTCAAAAAAAAAAGGCAATCCGAATTCAAGGGGTTAATATGCAAAGGTTATTTATTTTGACAATTTACACGTGGTTTACTAATTAAGAGGAGATCCTCAGCTTTCCATTGATACCTTCCATGCATCATTGCTGTCACACATGACCGAGTACATGTTCATTGAAAATGACAAGTTCAAATCGCATTTTTACAAGTTTGGCTAATCGATGCAAGTCAGGATAATTGGTGCAAAATGAACGTCAGATATGAACTTTTCTCAGGAATGATTGGCCTTTATGCACCCACACCTTCAACATGTCCACCTCCACTTTCAACACAAAGCTCACAGCGGCGCAGCATGCCCTGAACTGCTCGTCTCTCCATAGCCGGGTCATTGCGCAAAGCATCCACTTCATGTCGAATACGGCCCTGCAATTCGTCAAGATCACGGGGAGGAGTTACGAACACCTTTTTCTTTGAATGTCCCCAAAGGAAATAATCACATGCTGTGAGGTCAGGTGATCTTGGCAGCCATTCCACTGCATGGTTGTGGGCGATGACTCGGTCTCCAAAGAGTTCCCTCAGTCGATCTCGGACAGCGATAAGACGATGTGCTGGGGCGCCGTCTTGGGCGTCTTGGGCGTCTTGGGCCCATGAGATATCTGAAGACCACAAACCTGTCGCTCAAAGTTCTCCTCCAGCTGCGGTAAAACTTCATCATTGATCATCTGCAGATACCTGTTTCCATTGACATTCCTTTGAAAGAAAAATGATCCGATCACCTGACCACTTCCACAAAGTCCCAACCAAACAGTCCACTTTTGTCGATTCATGTTGGTGTCAAAATTAAATTCCGGGGGTTGTCCTGTCAGTGCATAATCAAGAACATTATGGGTATTGACCCTGCTGTCCATGGCGAAAGCAGCTTCGTCGACGATAAGGAGATACCACAGGAAATTGACGTCTGCTTCACAACGTGCTATCAACCATCTGGCAAGCACCAGCCTCCTGGCAAAATCCCCTGGCGTAAGTTGATGCCGGATGTGAATCTGATATGGATGTTGGTGGAGGTCCAGTCTTGTGATTTGGTTGAATGTTGCTGAAGGCAATCCCGTCCCATGTCGTCTTGCGCTGGTATCCCGAGGATGCTCCAAAACTTGCAGCCTCACTGCTGCAATGTTCATTTCCGATCGCCCAGTGCGCCTCCTACCAGAATTCTCCTTGTTGCGGTTGAGGGTCGTGCCATGCTCTTGGTATTTTCTAACATTCGCCCAGATGATTTTGGCTGCTGGAGGCTCCCGTTCTGGGAAACGTTACCTGAACGCATCACGAGTTCGCTGCAAACTTCTAGTTTGGTGAAAGGTTGCAACCATGAAGGTCCGCTGTTCAGTCGTAAGTTGACCCATCTTTTCAATGACTCAGACTGTCTCTAAACCCATACACTGTAGGCCCATCTTAAATACCCATCTTAAACAAAGGATGACACAACCTACGATTACCAGACCAGCTTAACAATTTTACATAATAAACTTGGCAGTCGACAAGTAATGCGTCCATTTCAAACTGTCTTGCACCGATTAGCCAAACTTGTAAAAATGCGATTTGAACCTGTCATTTTCAATGAACATGTACTCGGTCATGTGTGACAGCAGTGATGCCTGAAAGGCATCAATGGAAAGCTCAGGATCTCCTTATAATTGGTAAACCACGTGTAAATTGTCAAACTAAATAACCTTTGCATATTAACACCTTGAATTCGGATTACCTTTTTTTGATTGTGTGTGTGTGTGTGTGTGTGTGTGTGTGTGTGTGTGTGTGTGTGTGTGTGTGTGTGTGTGTGTGTGTGTGTGTGTGTGTGTGTGTGTGTGTGTGTGTGTGTGTGCGTGCGTGCGTGCGTGCGTGCGTGCGTGCGTGCGGACGGATAATAGTTGTTGTATATTGATAGACAGCGGTTAGGGTACCATCTTGGGATCTTGACTTCAAATCCCGGTCGATCGCTGAATTCACGCCAGGGGGGTTGACATCGCCTGTCATCCTTCCGAGGTCGGCAAATTGAGTACCAGCCTGCTGGAATGAATGATCCCGGTGTGTACCCCGATTTAGAATAGGTACACCGTATCTCTGCATCGTAAGAGGCGACTAAGGGTTGGCATCAGGAAGGTCATCCGGCCATAAAAGCATTGCCTCAAAGAGGGAACCATGATTGTCATAGGGCCCGCAAGGCTAACCCCCACTCTAGTGGGGAAAATCACCTTAAAACGATCATTCATATATATCCATTTCATTTTCCTGCGTTCAATTGAACTATTTTTTTCACATGCTGTTTTGATTTCCAACCCAGCCAACCATGAAGACCATGTGTTCTGCATCAAAGCGTGTGATAGCCTTCAACTGCTCGCTCCATCACTCCCTTTTGACCTGGCACAGCGGTAGGTGCTCCATAAAACTTGTACAATCGGAGAATGTTGTCGGAATTTTTGCGCTTTTATAATACCTGATGGTGTGACTTTGTAGGTGCTTAGATGTGTGCTGGGGCCAACTGCTGCATACAGATCCACAAGTGCGGCAGTCTTTTACTCAGCTCCTGCGCAGTTTGCGGCTCGATGTACTACTCAGGTAAGCTTTGCAAAAAAAATAAAGCATTACATAATGTAATTGAATTAATGTTTATTCTTCCAATCTTCAATTTTCTTTCCTCTGTTTTATCACTGGGCTTCTTTCCAAGCTCTTGATTGGTAGAATTGCCCTTGTTAGCTCTGGAAGATCTGGAAGATGCTTGTTGATTTTCAGCGTCGAAATAAAAAAATAAAAAACTGCATTTGTGTGACTTGCCTAATGTATGGATCAATATTTTGCAAAGTTGCATGCCTCTCTGTGCTGTGGTCACTTTTGAGTTATTGCATGTTTTTTATGACCCACAGGAGACGGGGTTTTGCAATCGTGTGTGTGTGTCTTGTGTCGTTTTTGTCGTATCGTTTTTGTGGTGTATCTTGTCGTTTTTGCCGTTTTTGCTATTGTCATCAAATTTTAAACAAAGCTTTATTATGAGAATATGGAGAATGCTAATTATTAGTTAGGTCAAAGGTCAACGTCACATGAAATCATCAATTTGCATCCACTTAATCCGAAATTTTAAGAACTAGTGAGATACCCGTGCTACGCACGGGTGAGAGGCCAGAGGCAAACAGGCAATGCAGATACGGCAAATGCTATAGCATGAAACCAATAAATTCCACATTCCTGTAGCACCTTCAGTCGCACATCAGACATGGACTTCAAGTTTGTGAAGGACTTCCATGAAAAACGTACCCATTCGCAAACAAGCGGGTACGTCCGCATATAGACACATCGATCGTGGGTCTGTGGTGAATCTGCATATGGCGATCCGCGAAGTTCACGTTCAGAAAGTAGAAACCATCAAGGCATGTCGTCATTCACTTGAACTCGATATCTTTTTTCATTCCAAACAACATATCTCCAATCACAAATTAATCACAAAATAAACTTTTAACAACATTGATGTTTCCTTCATTGTAAAAACTACCAAGTCAACAGTTAAAAGGATTTTGAGCCGATAGGTGTTACGGCCTCGGCAAGATCGATGGAGACAGCGATCTGTTGGCTTATACACCGCCCAAATAGCTATGTGGAATTCTCTCATGTAGAGATTAAACTCACTTGTTTGAACTTTGGCCGAGGTCATTATTTACTTTTAATGATGTTTACATATGAATCAAAAAGAAGATAATTGGTTTTGGGTCGTCCTTTCCGCATATCTCGTGGGATTGTGAGTTGTAGAGACGGCCGTGATGGCGGGGAGGGGGTTGGCATTCTCTCAAGCAGGGATTTAACCCATGTCCTTATAAAAGGTGTTTGTCCGAGGTCACCGGGTCCGATCGGTGCAGCTGTGCAGCGATCGGTGCAGCCGTTTGTGCGGCACCCAGGAAAATAACGTTATGCGGGAGTCCAAACCTGAAAATGCTGGAGGCCAAAGCTGAAATTGGAAAAACAATATAGCCTATTTTACTCCAGGAGATCCCAGGATTACCCACCCAAAATATCGTTGCGATCGGTTCAGCCGTTTTTGCGGTACCTTCGAACGGACAGAGGCGGATGGACATTTGGTGAATTATAGTAAGATTTGCATATTTTTTATTTTCTTTATTATTTAATGCAAATTATTTTAATTGTTATTAATATATGCATATGTTATATTAGTGTTGTATATATTATTATTTGCACATATTAGTAAGAAGCAAGTGTTGGGTTGCAGAATTGGTTCACTAATCAAAAGCTAGAAGCTAATTATTATTTTTTAGATCTGAAGCTGAAAGGTCAAGGCTGCATAAAATCGTTAATTTTCATTTTGTATTTTTTTTTTGATCTGTCGTTGGTATTTTGAGCATACGGAAGAAGAAGACATCTGAATACAGACTGATGCGGATGGGCTTTGCATTTTCATATGCTTTCTAGCTAATAATGTAATTGTTATTCTGATAACTTTCCACTTTTTCTTTTCCTTGCAATAGTGTGGATCAGGATTGTGATTGTAAAGAGCGGAAGGTTTTATCAGGGCTTCTGCACACTCACATGGGCCGTCAAGCCACTGGCACCTTTCACTCGCGGGAATTTACAGACATCATGGCCTTTGTGCTGACTGGCAATGTGATACGCTTGGGGTATGTACTTTTTATTTATATTTATATATATTTTTGGTATACAGAATCGAGGCTCGTGTGAGAGCTAACACTTCCAACTTACTGTAACAACTTAAGATAAGCGTGGAATTGGTGCTCCACGAGGCTCAACAAAGAAGCATGTTTTGACTTTGTGTGGCAAGTGTAATGGCTGTTGTGCGTCTTTTCCTCGGGGTGACAGCAGATCCTTGGGTTGATTCTCAACTCAAAGCAGCTGTGGTTTTACATTGTTTTGCATACCACTCTGTCCAACACTCGATTTGCCTCAATTTTGTGATACTATGTACTCTTATTGTTTTTTTTTGTTTTTTTTGTGTTCTCTCCTCACCCCTTACCCCTCTCTTACCTATTTTAAAGGAAAGATTATTGGCTGAAACGATTGTACCAAAGCTGTCAGCGCCTTCCCAATGGAGGGAGAGAAAGATTGCCTGGGTCTCCCAACAGTGAAATGTCTGATGGGTTCCCGCCTGAACTACAACAGTCAGAAGTAGCGCTATGGTTGTGGTCCATGTGGGAGGCTGCACAGTTCACCGTGCAAGCAAAGCTGAGAACACCATTGGGTCGTGCCCAGGATACCTTCCAAGCCATCGAAGGTGAGCCATGTTTGAGACTTTCTTCACTTCGTTTTACTGAAGGTGGTCAAAGTGGTAATCTTTGCTTCTTTTTTTTTTTTTTTTTTTTCTTCCCCCAATTATCTGAATAAACACTGCACAAGATTCTTTTGGCTCTTCAAGGGCCCAGGGTGCCCTTTTTCATTTTTGGAATCTCTTTTTGTGCTTTGTATTTTTAATTTAAGATGCAGCATTGTATATGTCGTAGCTATAGTGTAAATACTTGAAGGTGAGTTTGCTTGTAACAGCATTACTATGAGTTTGTGTGTAGTGTTCGTTATACTGTATTTTACTGTTCTGTGTGGTTCTATTTCACACCTTTGCTGTTTGCATCATTTTTAATAATGAATGCAATTTGTCACAGGCTTAATATGTCCAGTTTAATTTTTTACTGGCGGTCTGTTTTTTTTTTTTTTTTTTTTTTTTTTTTTGTATACAAGATCGAGGCTCGTGAAAGAGCGAACATTAATCACACAGAAAGACAAACAGACACATAAAACAAATAACATCGGGAGCGGTAGACAAGATGGGGAGAGAGGGGGAAGGACACAAACACAACATTTGAGAGCAGGGACCGAGAGACATGGAGACATCGAGAGATCTGTGGGAGGGAGAGGGCTTTGGGGGGGAGGCATGTGAAGGGGGGGGAGGCATGTGAAGGGGGGGGGGGGGGTGGGAGAGGTATAAACATATGGACACTGCCAGGATTTCCAGGAAATAAGTTGGAATTTCAAACAAGGTGGATCTGGGGTGAATTAGTGGGGGTAGAAAAGATCAAGGTTATGGATGGGGGAAGATAAGAGATGGTGGTGAACAGCTGTTTTAAAGACCTGGAGGGAGGAGAGGGATTGAAGGGAGTGTGGGAGTTTGTTCCACAGGCGGGAGAAAAGAGGAATGAAAGAGTGAAGGTGAGCAGAGAGCCGAGATTTCGGCAGTTTAACCATCAGAGGGTTGCTGGCAGATCTTGTGCGACCTGTAGGAATATTTGGGGGACAGAGCACAGAGAGAGCTGGGGGAGCAAGGCCGGAGAGGAGTCGGTAGAAGACAGAAAGACCACCTACCTGCCTGCGGTGAGTGAGTGAAAGGCCCTCAGAGATAGCTTCATCGCGGGAGATTCCAATGATTTTGAAAGCTTTGGATTCAACAGCGTGAAGCCGAGCCAGGTGTGAGGCAGGAGCACCAGCCCATAGGGGAGAACAGTATTCCATAGAGCTGCGGATGAAAGCCTTGTATGTGGTGAGGAGCTCAGGTGTGCCGAGGAAGGACTTCGCACGACGGAGGATGCCCAGTCGGCGACTGGCTTTGGAGGCCAGCTTGGAAATGTGGTTTTCCCAAGAAAGATCATGGCAGATAGTGAGACCCAAAAGCTTGAGTGACAGAACTTCTTGGAGAGGATTGTTGAGAAAGTAGATGGGAGGGTTGTCCAGTCGATCTTTTCGGAGAGACATAGTAAGAGAGTGAGATTTGGCAGGATTGAAAGACATGTTCCACTTGTTTGACCAGTCTGTGATTTTGTCCAGGTCTTCAGAGAGTGAGGAGGCTGCAGACTGCCGATCTGAGGGAAGAGGAATGGAGCGGCAGAGAGTGGAGTCATCAGCAAAGAGATAGAGAGGATTTTCCAGAGAGTCAGAGAGATCATTGATAAAGACCAGAAAAAGCACAGGACCCAGCACACTTCCTTGGGGAACTCCAGCCTGAACAGGAAGGGGAGATGAGAGAAATCCATTCAGGGCCACACGTTGACTACGACCAGAGAGGAAGTCCGCAAGCCATGCATGGAGATTTCCATGGATACCATAGGAGGAGAGTTTGGTGAGCAGAGCTGGGTGCCAGACCGTATCAAAGGCTCTTGATATGTCAAGGGAGACAGCTCTGATTTCCTGTTTGGCATTGAGGACCTCCATCCATTGTTGAGACAGCAGAAGCAGAAACAGTCCCTGTTAATCTTCATATTCATGTAATTGTCCTTTTACGATTTTTATTTCACTGTTTTTGATGCTTCATAAATGGGATAACGCTGGAGCCTTCACTGTACTTATATATTGTGTCCTGTGATCAATGTTTGGATTGGCGTTCACACATCGCTCATGATGCTGTGGATGGCGATTCTTTCTGCATAAATATGTATGATGTAGCGCTGCTCCTCGTGGAGGTCGTATTAAAAGTTGTAATGAGCAAGCATCGAAAAATGCAAAGCCTGTCCCTCTTCCGCTTTATACTCTAAGTTAACTTGAAGAAAACAACAGCTAAACAAACAAACAAACAAACAAAAATAAAAAAGTAAAATTTATTTATTGGCGTTCTCCATATTCTCGAAAAAAATATTTGTTGAAATTGTGATGGCAAATGCTGAAATGGTAGAGAAACATGGAAGCGATGACAAAACCTGGCCGTCTCGCTCTGCACGGTGGACAGGCTGACGAGGCATATTTGCACTTAATGTGACTTTTCCCTTTGACATTTTGAAGTAATTATTAATTAAATCTTCTCCATATTCTCATAAACACGGTTTGTTGTCCCCCATCGCACCATGGAGCGAAAGGGGGACTATGGTTTTCCCCTCCGTCCGTGTGTGCGTCCGTGCGTGCGTGCGTAAGCGAAGGACTGAATTCTAATTTGTTGTGTGGGTGCAACCCACATCAAAATCCAAGATGGCCGCCGCCATGTATGTCTGAACCTTGTGAGTGGAATATCTTTAAAAATAAGTGAAGTACCAACTTCTAATCTGGTGTGTGGTGTATCTTGGCATAAGGAAGAACGCTATTGAAAATTGGGTCGCCACGTCCAAATCCAAGATGGCCACCGCCATGTATGTCTGAACATTGTGAGCGGAATATCTTGAAAAATAAGCGAAGTACCAACTTCTAATCTGGTGTGTGGGTGTATCTGGGCATAAGGAAGAACGCTATTGAAAATTGGGTCGCCACGTCAAAATCCAAGATGGCCGCCACCATATATATTTCCGAACCTTGTGAGCGAAATATTGTGAAAAATAAACGAACTACTAACTTCTAATCTGGTGTGTGGGTGTATCCAGGCATAAGGAAGAACGCTATTGAAAATTGGGTCGCCACGTCATAATCCAAGATGGCCGCCACCATATATATGTCTGAACCTTGTGAGCGAAATAGCTTGAAAAATAAACGAACTACTAACTTCTAATCTGGTGTGTGGGTGTATCTACGCATAAGGGAGAATGCTATTGAAAATTGAGTCGCCACGTCAAAATCCAAAATGGCCGCCTTGCATCTTCCACTTTGTCAACTCGCATCACTTCAACGACGGGGGACCTAGGCGTAACGCTTGTTGAAACTGGCAAAGCTCAAACGGTAAAAAGGTTATTAGTCCAGTCAAGTTAGCTATATTTTCACAAAGCCCACCACTTATTGCAACAGAAACGAAACGTGTTGGAATTTGTTTAGTTTGGTACCCCAAATGATATATCAAAAGTCTTGTAAAGTCTTTGGAGTGGAACAGTATTTTTTTCTTAATGAAATTCTTAATTCTTAATGAAATGGTTGGACAACCTGTGCTCAAGCATTCTTTCAAGAGGAAAGCCCAAGCTGTAACCTATGACTCAAAGGCGCAGTCAAGGTCGGCGATGCCGAAGTCCAGATGGATCCTCTACTTCTATTCCAACGGCTCATCATCTCAGGATCTCAGGCAAATGGTCTGGCCAATGCACTGACCTATGAACTCTAACTATCCCCCAGTATTATTTGAAGGAAAGGACAGACTCTTAAAAGCCGTGAAGCCACAACTAGCTGATGCTATCTGGTCTAAAGTACCACTAGAACCACCACCGAGTCAGAATTTCAAATACGTACTTGATGGAGGCACTCTTCTCCATCGCATTCCCTGGCAACTTGGTGACACATATCGCAAGATATTACAGGACTGCAGCAATTATGTGACAAAGCACTATGGCCAGGCAGTGGTCGTGTTTGATGGGTACGAGGCAGGGCCTTCAACGAAGGACAGCACGCATCAGCGCCGAGTGGGATGAGGGCTGGAAAGTGACGTTCAATCTTTCCATGAAATTGCAGATTAGAAAGGATGACTTTCTAATCAAGAGAACAAGCAACGGTTCATTGGCCTTTTGGGCGAAAATATAGCCACGCGTGGTTGTGAAATAGCCTATGCCACAGGGGACGCTGATGTACTTATTGTGCAAGCGGCAGCAAAAGTCTCAGAAACCTGTGAAGCAGTCCTCAGGTGTATGGGAGTTAATTTGATATGGAACAAACTTGGGAGCACATCTGTTGGAATATCCTTTTCGTACATGCCTTCCTTGGGTGTGATACGACATCCAGGTTATTTGAGATTGGGAAAGCAGCTGGATTGAAAGTTGTAAAAGAGAATGAGACATTCCGTGAACAAGCTGAAGTATTCAGAAGTGTGAAGTCGTCGACGGACCAGGTCATTGCAGCTAGTGAGAAGGCCATGACCATTGTGCAGAAAGGGAAGCAGACTGACCACCTTGATACCATGAGATATCACTGCTTCCAGGAGCTAGTCACCACCAGAAAAAAGGCCATCCACCCCAACATGTTGCCACCAACGTCTGCAGCAACGAAGTACCACAGCCTCAGAGTGTTCCATCAGGTCCAACAGTGGCAGGGGAATGCTTTGCAGGCTGAAGATTGGGGTTGGAAGCTTTCTGAAGGACGATTGAAACCAGTGAACTCAGACTTTGGCCCTGCCCCTCAATCACTTCTGGAGCTTGTGAGATGCACCTGCAAGACTGGCTTTTGGACATTACGGTGTGGGTGCAGCCGACAGGGACTGAAATGTTTGTCTGCTTGTTCTGGATGCAGTGGCATTTGTCAAAACATGTCGACTCATGACTTGGATGATAACGAGGACAGTGGCAGTGAAATGTGAGTTTTCGAGCAGTACTTCTCTGAGGTTCGATGAGCTTTTGTGTTGACTTGTGGTTCATGTACTTTCGGTTACCCCCCAAAATGCTACTCATGGCCACTTTCGGATCTTCATTCGGTTTCCATTGAAAGGACTGATGCCAAAAACATTCGTTTGGGTGGATTATGATGAAATAATGAGAAGCTGTGCCATATTGTAATTCTGGGATGCTGGTCAAAGTTTGGGGTGGGGGAGGAGGAGGGGGGGTGGTGGGGGGTGTACCCTGAATGTGGGCATTAGAAGACAGTGTTTTAAAATGTTTCCAAATGAAAGGTCGACTCCAGAAACATTGGTAAAGACACCAAGTTTGTGGGGGTATGATGAATGGTTGAGAAGTTATGCACATTTGTAATTCTGAGTTGTGAAGCAACGGGTTTGGGGTAGGCGTACCCCCATATATGGCATAAGGAATCATCCAACACTACTTTTCGTACTTCCACATGAAAGATTGCCCCTGAAAACCTAGGAAAAGGTGTTGATTTTGTTGGTTTATCTTGAAAATTGGCCGAGTTATACGTTTCTGAAAATTCGGCATTTTAATGGAAAACGAGTTAAAATCGACAACTTTCATCCACGAAATTCACCATGTTCCACTCCAAAGACTTTACAAGACTTTTCGTATGTTTTAAGGTTGACCTATCTTAGACAGATACATGTGGTTTCATTTCTGTTGCAATTAGTGGTGGGTCTTGTTGTATATTGACTGGACTATATGGCCTGGACAGGCAAAGATGGTCACACACACACACACACACACACACACACACACACACACACACACACACACACACACACACACACACACACACACACACACACACACACACACACACAAACACACACACACAAAAACACACACACACAAAAACACACACACACAAAAACACACACACACAAAAACACACACACACAAAAACACACACACACAAAAACACACACACACAAAAACACACACACACTAAAACACACACTAAAACACACACTAAAACACACACTAAAACACACACACACACACACTAAAACACACACTAAAACACACACTAAAACACACACTAAAACACACTAAAACACACACTAAAACACACACTAAAACACACACACTAAAACACACACACTAAAACACACACACTAAAACACACACACTAAAACACACACACTAAAACACACACACTAAAACACACACACTAAAACACACACACTAAAACACACACACTAAAACACACACACTAAAACAAACACACTAAAACACACACACTAAAACAAACACACAGCCGCATACACAGCCGCATGCTGTCACATGTACATACACACATGCTGTCACATGTACATACACACATGCTGTCACATGTACATACACACATGCTGTCACATGTACATACACACATGCTGTCACATGTACATACACACATGCTGTCACATACATACAATACATACACATATACACACACGCTGTCACACACACACGCACACAAACATGTGTGCGCTGTCACATAGATACACACACATACACACACGAGCTGTCACATACACACATACGCTGTCACATACACACATACGCTGTCACATACACACATACGCTGTCACATACACACACACACACACACACACACACACACACACACACACACACACACACACACACGTGCGCTGTCACATACACACATACACTGTCACATACACACATACGCTGTCACATACACACACACGCAGTCACATACACATACACACATGCTGTCACATACATACACACACACACGCACGCTGTCACATACATACATACATACATACACACACGCTGTCACACACGCTGTCACATACACACGCACACACACACACACACGCAGTCACATACATACACACACACACACACGCTGTCACATACACATACACACATGCTGCCACACACACACACACACACACCACACACACACACACACACACACACACACACACACACACACACACACACACACACACACACGCTGTCACATACACACGCACACACGCTGTCACACACAAACACACACACACACTGTCACAGTCACACCCACATGCTGTCACACACACACTCAGTCTCACACACACACACACACACACACACACACATTCACACATTCACGCATTCACACACGCATTCACACACGCATTCACACACGCATTCACACACACATTCACACACACATTCACACACACATTCACACACACATTCACACACGCATTCACACACGCATTCACACACGCATTCACACACGCATTCACACACGCATTCACACACGCATTCACACACGTATTCACACATTCACACACACACATAAACATACACATACACATACACATACACACATACACACCCTGTCTCATGATGCATAGGTGGCGGGCCAATAAAATACGCCAAGTCAAGGGCAATGAACCCCTCTGTTTTTGTCCCTAAGTGGGTTATTTGCTGACGTCATTGAATTCATAAAGATACAAATTTCTAGCAATGGTTTTTTCTTCTTTATAACACATTAATGCACAAGTTTTAGTTTGAGACCACAAAGCGTCTCTCCTTTTTCCTGCTGTTCCCTTTGTTATATTGTGTCCTGTTCTGTTCTGTGTCATAGCTCTTCCAGGAGCCTAGATAATAAATATATAAAAATGAGACGTGGACTATTTGAAAGGGAATGGTGACTTTCCATTCAGTTTCTTTCCATATTCCTTACAGCTTTGAAAGTTGGATTAGAAAGGAAATTTGTCATATTGCAGACAAAAAGAAAAGAAGTGAGGAACCTTGCATTTGTAAAAGTCTGCACGTAAGGTAGTGACTTCCTGTTCTAAGCTGACAAGTAAGTACAAAGAGCCAGCTGGAAACTCTGCACTTGGTTTAGAGAAAGGTCATTTATGGTTAATGTCTGCTCTTTATCATGCCTGTTATTGTTTGCAGGTTGACTTTTATTTCAGGTTGGTGACTACATTGCCAATTGCAGCTTGAATCATATTTTCAGCAAAATATATTAATTGTTTGCTTAACTATCATCGGATTTTTGTTTATCCTTTTCGTATTCTTGTTGTTGACGTTTAAGCATCTTTGAGCTGTCTTGTAATTGCATTGTCGTTGTTGTTAAACCAAGGCTTGTTTAACTTTAAATATATATGCAGTATATTTGTAATGAGCCATGGCAAGGATCAGATGGAGGAAGTGCAAAAGGCTTTTTGTTCCACAAATAGTCCAGGTCGCAGATGCTTAGGCATAATTTTAATGAACACATTTGGAAAAAGACAACTAAAATCACTGCATATTCAATTATGATGTCCACCATGAAAGAAGAGTGTGATTTTTAATTACAGATGGCATTTAACTGTTTATCCCTCTGATGATTGATGACTCGACTGGAGACTATATTTCTGGCTCGATCAGTCAGCCTCATCGAATTGCCATACACCTCTATAACTTGAGGTTTCTCTCATAACTAAGAAATGGTTAATTTTGGTGCACATTTGTGTTGTTGTTTGTACACAGTTGCACTTGTGATTTTGGACGTCATCTGCAGCTTTTCCTTGACACAATATAGCTGCATGTCACGTTCCTGATGTTTTGATAACGTACATTGATGCACACGTCATGGTGCATATACAGCACTGCTTAAAAAAATTTTAAAAAACCTTCGCACCAATGTTATCAAGAATATGTTACAGCTAACTTGGTCTTTTTTTGTATACAGTCGAGACTAGTGGAAGAACTAAAACACAGAACTGATGAGGACACATTACAAGAAAAGGAACGGCAGAAAGAGAAGGGTTAAATGCCAAGAGCAGGGCCGAGGGACAAAATATATGGAGACTGAGAACAAGGGATATGGGTAATAATGATGGGTATGTGAGAATGTAAGAGTAGACAACATGGAAAAAAAGTGGATAAACACAAGCCAAATTTTATTTTGGTTGGCGGAGGGATGGGGGGGGGGGGCAGGGGAGGAAAGGGGCAAAGGGAGGAGGGGGAAGTTGTCAACAGATTTTGAAAAGATTAATTGGTACGGAAGGAGGTGACCTGGAATGGTGGTGAACAGCTGTCTTGTTTTATCTGTTGCCAATAAGTGTCACGACCTTAAACTATTTTTAAGACTTGATGTTGTCATGTTTATTTTGTCTTAAATTGACATTTGTTTTCAATCTCAGAATTTAAAAGTTTTCATTCCTCATCTTCAATATTGATACTTGGTAGGAAGTGTGTTGATAAAACATTGGGATATTCTCAATGTGCTTGTATTTCTGCTCTGTGCATTTTGCAGGTGCTGTGCGCAGTTTGGCCCGCTTGGTTGAAAGTTCTGACGCGCTGGAGGAAAGTCACACAGATGGTTGGTGTGTGGCTTCTGCGGACACTGATGAGGTCTATGTGCAGAACGTTTGGCGCGTTTGGATGCTGCTGCAGTTCCTGGAGAATCTCGAGAAGCTGATGTATAATGCTGCTGAAGGCTGTGCCACTGCCATTCCTGCTCCGTCTAAGGTTGTGTGGTTTTGTTTTATTCGCCTGCAAAGAAAATTATCGATACAAGTTGTAGCTGTACCTGTTACACTATTAATTAAATCGCAAGTTTCTCATGACGTTGCAGAATGTTCTCCAGTGCAGTGTGCATGCATTATTATGCTCAAGAGCTCATGTTGCTTGTGATGGTAGTTGGCAATCGTGATGGCAATGATACATTGGCGCCAATGCCACCATGGAAACGAGGTTTGTTTTTCACAGGTCATTCGTGGATTCTTTTCCACCAACCGACAAACGTGCCGCGAGTGGCTGCGGCGCCTGCGTCTGGCCATAGCCCGTGCTGCGTTGCTGTCAGGCCAGGCAGCCCTCGCTGTGCGGCAGTGCTATGAAATGCTGACAGAAATTAGGGCAGCCGATGGTGAGCCTCAGGTATGTTTATAAATGGTCATTAACTTGTACATTTTGTTCAAGTATTGGTTCACGAGTTATCAAGTGACCACTATATTCGTCATGTGTGTGCGTCTGTCTGTGTCTGTGCGTCTGTCTGTCCGCAGCATAACTACCCGATGATATCATCCAATCTTGATGAAACTTCGGTGGGAGGTTGATATCATGATCTAGTTGTGTCCTGCTTCGAGTGGGCGTATTGCGCCCATCATGGGCGGAGCCACACCTGAAAAAGATGCAAACATTTTTTTCATTTTATTTATTTCTTTATTTATTTATTTTCATTTCATTTTTCACCGAATTTTCGGTATTGTGTAGCTAACTAACCTCATAACTGATTATACATTATTTTCTATCTCATTTCAAGGTCAGTAACCTTCGTTTTGACATTTCCGGGCCTGGCCTGTCCGTGCCTGTTTCGGTTACAGTCCGTACTTTGTCATTGAATACCGCTCACTCGTGATCCATCGTCTCCTGACTTGTGTTAATATATCTTTGCTTTATTTGGACATTGCTGGTGTGACCATTTTGATATGAAAAATGGGAGCATTTTATTTTTGGTGCAATTAATTGATAAATTAATTTTTTTAATTTGAACTGCATTGCTTGTGGAGCTTCTGGCATTTAAAAAAATTAGTCTTTGAAAAAATCTATTGTTTTGTATTTACATTTCAAGCCAAATATTATTTTCTTTGTAAAGCTGCTGCTGCGTGTCACAATTTGCTAAACTTATTATACGACCAAAGTTTTCCAATTTTTTAAAGCAAAACGTTAAAATTGCATATGCAGTCGGACCCCGTTATTCGTGGAGGATACGTTCCTAGAAAATGCCACGAATTGAGACACCGCGAATGGTGGGGCATTGTTTCAATGGAAAAAGGGGGGAACAAAAACCGAGGAACAAAAACCGCGAATGGCGAGGCAAAATCCGCAAATGGTGAGAAACATCCCATGAATGTCGATGAAAATCCGCGAATGCATGTCGTGCCATTGTTCCAATGGGGGAAAAGGGAGACAGCTAATTATACTAATGGATACTGTGGAGTATGTACCCTGTGGAGTATGTATGAGTAATGAGTATGAACCCGGTGTGTACCCTGGTTAGAATAGGTACACCGTATCCCTGCGTGTCGTAAGAGGGTTGGCGTCGGGAAGGGCATCCGGCCATAAAAACATTGCCTCAAAAAGAGAACCATGACAATTACCACTATATATGAGCAGGGTATAGCCCACAGTGGAGATCGGTTTCTGAGGTTTGGGACATGGAATGTAGGGACAATGACAGGGCGATCAGGTGAAGTGGTGGAAGTATTGGTCAGAAGAAGAGTGGACATATGTTGTGTGCAAGAGACGAGATGGAAGGGAAGTGGTGTGAGAATGGTGAAGGGTAGGCAGGGACAGAAATACAAGTTTGTGTGGCAAGGGTGCCCAGAGGGCATGAATGGTGTTGGTGTCCTGTTTTCTGAGGAGTTTGTAGACAGTGTGGTGAGTGTGACTAGAGTGAGTGATAGGTTGATGATGGTGAAAATGATGATTGGAAAGCTCTTGGTGAACGTCATCTCGGGATATGCTCCGCAGGTTGGTCGAAGCGATGAAGAGAAGGACAAGTTCTGGTGTGCGATAGAGAAGCTGATGGAAAACGTGAAAGATGAGGAAGTTGTTGTGGTGGGAGGAGACCTGAATGGACATGTGGGAAGGAGTATGGATGGTTTTGAGGGAGTTCATGGGGGTTACGGATATGGTGTGAGAAATGCAGAAGGTGAAAGGATTTTGGAGTTTGCTGATGGAGCTGATTTGTTGATTTGTAATACTCAGTCCCAGAAAGGGGATAATAAGTGTCGTGAAAATCAAGCTCAGACACAACTTGACCTCTGGGTAGGTTTAATATCATTTAGATCTGAAGTACATCCTGTAAAAATACATTCATGCAACAGGCATTAAAATCAGAGTATTTCATGAGCAATGGTCGATTCAATATGGCAGTGGTCCAACAGAGAGGACAGTCAGCACAGCATTTAGGGGCGTACATACCATTCAAACTACAGGACTATGTCACAGTGAGTTCCGCTGGAGTGTCCGTGCGCCCCGGTTGTCCCGGGTCTTATAGACGCCCCTTTTGAAGCGAGCACACCCTGGGTTCACCTTGGTATAATTTCACTACATTCTCCCCGCCGTTAGAACTATACTGCCGCTCGGCAGGTTGCAAGCAAGCATCAGCAATAATCGAATGGGTCACGTCAATCCACGTCAGTCGGTCCACCCGTAGCGGTCGGGGCGGCGAACTTCCCTGCCAGTTCGTGTTCGGAATCTACCGGGAACGGCGTCCCCAAGCCCGGAGTCCCCCGCGTCGGAATAGCTGCCGGAGGTGGGAGTCGGAGGGGGCGCCCCAACGCCTTCGGGCACGGGAGTGGGGAACGACGGAAGTAACGGTGGTCGTTCCATAGGGGAAGCTTCGGTAGAGTCCATAGGCTCGTAGACGGGTTCGTCGATATCCCTGTCATCGTCCCCACATGGGGCGAGATGGCGTACGGAGACAGTAGACTCGCGGCCATCCGCCGTTAACACGCGAGCATGCTCGGGATTAGCCTGGAGGACCTGCACCTTGTCAACAAGAGGGTCGTACTTGCCAGCGCGAACCGCTCGTTTGAGATAGGCAGGCCCCGGTTCAGCGAGCCAGCTGGGTAAAGATTGGATACTGCCGGAGCTTCTAGGGTGGTGGAACAGTCGTTCGTGAGGAGTCTGGTTGGTGGCGGTACATAGGAGAGCCCGGATCGAGTTTAGAGCGGCAGGTAGCGACCACTCCCATTTATCGAGGCCTCGGCCGAGGGTCCGGAGGCTTAGCATGACGGCCCTCCATATAATCCCATTAAAGCGTTCGATCTGCCCATTCGCTTGGGGCCGGTACGGGGTGGTGTAGCTTGAAGCGACATTATGCTGGAGCAAGTAGCCCCTCACCTCCTGGGACAGGAACACCACACCCCGATCGGTATGCACGTAGGCCGGATACCCGAACATAGAAAACAAATTCTGCAGGCACCGAATAACCGTGGCAGCCGACATATCCCCGCACGTGTGAGCAAAGGGGAATCGTGAATACTCATCGACGATAGTGAGCAGATAGCGAGAGTTGCTCGACATTGGCAGCGGCCCTTTGAAGTCCATCGCCAAGCGCTCCCACGGTCTAGTAGCCCTAACGAGTGTCCCCATAGGAGGGTTATAAAAACGCGGTTTGAGTTCCGCACAGATCGCGCAATCACGGCAGATGCGGCGGATGTCCTCAATCGAGTACGGCAGATTGCCCTCGCGCACAAAATGCGCGAAGCGCGTTACCCCGGGATGACACATAGTGCCGTGCAAAGTGCGCAGCCCCTCCAAAGTTACGACCCCCGCGCAAGTGGCCGGCCTCGATAAGGCGTCAGCGACCAGGTTATCCTTCCCCGGGCGGTATTTGATGGTGTAGCAGAAGTCGGCGAGTTCGATACGCCAACGGGTGAGTTTCTCATTCTTAATGCGCTGAGCATGTAAGGTGTCGTACATAAACGCAACGCTCTGTTGGTCCGTGACGATTTGGAAACACCGCCCAAGCAGATACGGCCGCCATCGCCGAATTGATTCGACGATCGCGTACGCTTCTTTTTCGACAGACGAATGCCTCCGCTCGGCGGAGGTGAGAGTCCGCGAGAAGAAAGCCACAGGGCGGCCCCCTTGGGAGAGAGTCGCCGCTATCGCATGATCTGAGGCATCACTCTCCAAAACGAAAGAGGCACTCTCGTCAATCGTCGCGACAGCGGCGCCAGCGATGTCGACTTTAAGGCCCTCGAAGGCCGCCAGGGCGGCCGGGCCCATGGGGAAAGTGTCGCAGGCCACGAGGGGGCGGAGCTTCGTGGAGAAATTTTGCACCCACTTTGAATAGTGGGCGAACAGCCCTAGAGCGCGTTTCAGCGAAGCCCGATCGCTAGGCGGAGCCATATCGAGCAAAGGGCACAGACGCTCCTTATCCGGAGAGACGGAGCCATGGGTCACGGTGTACCCCAAAAGGTCTACCGTGCGTAGAGAGTATCGACACTTAGCCGCATTCATGGTTAGGCGATATTTCCGCGCGACCTCGAGGAAGCGTTTCAGATTAGCGTCGTGATGCTCCTGGTCATACCCACAAACCGTAAGATTGTCCAGATAGACAAAGACATCGGTCAAATTCTCCTTCGCAACGAGGTCATCCATAGCCCTTTGAAAACAAGCGACTCCGTTAGTTACCCCAAAAGGGAGTCGCGTGAACTGGTACAACCGCTGACCTGATTCAAAGGCTGGAAAGACGCGATCAGCCCTGGAGATGGGGACTTGATGATACGCACTACGCAGATCGAGAGTGCTATAAACGGAATACAGGGCCACCTGGCATACCAGGGCGTCCATCCCCGGTAAGGGGTAGGCATCCAGCTGTGTAAAACGATTAATCGTCTGCGAATAGTTGATTACCATGCGCCGGCGGTGGGCCTCACTCCGCGCCACTAAGACTTGGGCCCGCCACGGTGACCTACTGTGTTCTATAATACCGTCCTTTAAGAGCAGGGCCGTTTCTTCCGCAATGAATTGCGCGTCCGCGCGAGAGTAGCGCCGCGATTTGACGGCTGCAGGGGTACAATCAGTGGTCAGGTTGGGGAACAGTGAGAGAGGCTCCATGTCCATTTGAGCAAGGGCGCACACAGCGAGCGTGTCCGGCCCACCGAAGTCTATTTCCAAACGTCCATGCCGCTTAAGGAAATCAAGTCCTAACAGAACGTCAGCGCATAAAGCAGGTAATACCATGAGATACACATCCGGGAACGTGCGTCCCTTTATCACAAGTTTCAATCGACACGCCCCTTTTGTGCTCAACCGAAGTCCCTGAGAGGCCATGAAGATCCGGCGGGTTGTCCCGAGAACCGGCCACCCATGTTGATGCACGAGTCGCTGATCGATAAAACTATCCGTGGACCCCGTGTCAATCAAAGCTTGCGCAAAAACGCCCGCGACCGTGAGCGGAATGATGGCCTGCGCAAGGCCGGCAGACCCGGCAGGTATTGTACCGGCCGGGCGAGAAGATCGCGCCTCGCGGGTGGATCCCACGCCGGCTGCAATCCTTCGGGCAGCGTCGGCAGGTTGGGCCTCAGCAGGAGCATTGAAGTCAGTTGGCTCATCAGCAGATTCATTTGCTAGAGTGCGTGTGTGTAGGTCGTAAGAGCCGCCGCCAGATGGCGCTCGAGTCACGTGAGAAAGATCTCTGCCGTCTGCAGATTCATATGCCAAAGTGAGTGCATGTAATTCGTAAGAGCCACCGTCAGATGGCGCTCGAGTCACGTGAGAAGGATCTCTGCCGTCTGCAGATTCATATGCCAAAGTGGGTGCATGTAATTCGTAAGAGCCGCCGTCAGATGCGGCTCGAGTCACGTGCTGCGTTTGCCGCACATCGAGAGGAGTTTCCAAAGCAGGAGCATGTCGCTTGTTTGAAGTAGGCGTTCGAACGCCAGTCAAGGTCGGTCGCGCTGTGGCCGGTCGCGTTCGCGCCATTTGTTTCGGCGGCCCGGTGTATCTCACCAAGGTCGGGCGTGCAGCCAGAGGCCCGCGAGAAGGAGAGCGGCTCATCAAAGCCGAGTGAGGTGCCCCGTCCGGCGCTCGATCCGTTGGCTCCGCGATGAGCCCATTCAAGGTCGCGCGGGGACGCGTGCCCCGAGCGGCCTTCCTGCAGACCTTTGCAAAATGGCCCTTGGTGGAGCACAGGTGGCATGTAGCCTCCCGAGCCGGGCATTCAGAGCGAGGGTGCTGCCGATTCCCGCAAAAATAACATTTTGCATACCGGTCAGGCCGTGGCCGGGCAGCGGCGGCAGCAGTGAGGCCGGAAGCGGAGTTCGCTTCAGGAGCACCCGGAGTCTCGGCCGTGGTGGTCGGGTCCTCCTCCGTATCCTCGGCGGTAGCCCTCTCCGGTCGCGCGAGTTGAGAGGCCCCCGCCACGACTCGTGGGTGATCATATGTGGTGGATTGTTCTCGGGCATCTGTATATACGCGTGCCAGCCGTAGTGCTTCCGTAAATGTCAGATCCGCGACCTCCAGGAGTCGGAGCCGCAAGACCCCAGAACTAATTCCGGAGATGAATGAATCTCGGAGCAAGTCGTCCTGCACTTGCTCGTGGGTCCGTACGTCCTGCACGCAGTCCGCCAACAGGTAGCGCAACTCCTGCGCGTAGCGATCGATCGATTCAGATGGTTGTTGTCGCCGCTGGGAGAGTTGATGCCGGCCGTGCACAGCGCTCCGTGTTTTTACGTATAAGCGCTTCAGCTCGGCTAATGCCGTAGCGTACGTCTCAAATCGAGCTATGTTCCGGAACACGGTGTGATAGACCTTCGACTGCAACACGGACAGCTTCATCGCAGCGGTGGGCTCTGTTTCGTGAGCAGCAAAATAATTCTCCAGCGTTTTGAGCCAGTGAGTGAACTTCGATGCTGATCCCTCAGCCTGAGAGTCGGCTCCGAGAATTGGTACC
This sequence comes from Myxine glutinosa, assembly GCF_964187855.1. Classification (NCBI taxonomy): domain Eukaryota; kingdom Metazoa; phylum Chordata; class Myxini; order Myxiniformes; family Myxinidae; genus Myxine; species Myxine glutinosa. The sequence continues at coordinate 25,120,271 of NC_136270.1, read as the reverse complement.
ACGATCATCTTGTGGTCAGCCATTCCGGCGATCTAAATGATATTAAATGTCGTGAAAATCAAGCTCAGACACGACTTGACCTCTGGGTAGGTTTAATATCATTTAGATCTGAAGTACATCCTGTAAAAATACATTCATGCAACAGGCATTAAAATCAGAGTATTTCATGAGCAATGGTCGATTCAATATGGCAATGGTCCAACAGAGAGGACAGTCAGCGCAGCATTTAGGGGCGTACATACCATTCAAACTGCAGGACTATGTCACAGTGAGTTCCGCTGGAGTGTCCGTGCGCCCCGGTTGTCCCGGGTCTTATAGACGCCCCTCCAAAGCGAGCACACCCTGGGTTCACCTTGGTATAATTTCACTACAATAAGCTTGTTACATACACGTCAGGTGGGTTGACGACAACCGTTGACTACCTGATGGTGCGCACGCGAGATAGGGGGCACCTCCGGGACACAAAGGTGATCCCGGGGGAGGAGGCTGTTTCACAGCACCACTTGGTTGTCTGCGACATAAGGGTGAAAGGTGCGAGGAGAGCTCGGCGGGTGAAGTACCAACCGAGAAGGAAGGTGTGGAGGTTGAAAGAGGTGACAGTCAGGGAGGCATTAAAAGAGAGGCTGAGTAGGGTAGAGGATGATGTGGTTGAGCTTGAACGTGGTTGGATGTCAATGAAAGATAGTCTGTTGGGAGCCGTTGGTGAGGTATGTGGATGGACAAAAGGACCACCGAGGCACTCGGAAACATGGTGGTGGGATGATGAAGTTGGAAAGAGGATTGACGAGAAGAGGAAGAAGTTCAAGGAGTGGCAGAAGGCGAAGGGTACGGGAGCAGAAAAAGCAGAGCATGAAAGTTATAAGGCACTAAGGCAGCCAAGGAGGCTGCAAAGAAAGAGTTAGCAAAGGCGCAGGAGGCATGTAGGAAAATGTTCGGAGAACGCTAGGATTTGGAAGAGGGTCAGAGAGCGGTATTCAGGATTGCAAAGCAGATCGCGAAAGAGGGGTGTGATGTGGTGGGGGTGAGTTGCTTGAAGGATGAAGTGGGACAAATCGTTGTGGACCCAGATGGAATTAAAGGAAGATGGAAAAGATATATGGAAATGCTGCTGAATACAGAGAATGAATGGGATGGCAACATAGAGAGTAACCCAGTTTTAGGACCGGCAGAGAAGATAACTGAGAAGGAATTTGAGGAAGCGATATAAGCAATATATAACCACCTTTAGAGGCCATTTTTCCCCGCAAATCGGGGGTTGGCCTTTTTCGGCGGGAGCAATGCTCCCGGGCCGACGGGAGTTGTGGGAGGTATGTTGAAGGCAGCAGGAAGTTGGGGTGTGAAGAGAATGACAGAGATCTGTAATCTGGTGGTGAAAGAAGGCCGCATTCCAGTGGATTGGGAACTGAGTACCCTCGTCCCTCTATACAAGTGGAAAGGTGACCCTCTGGAGTGTGGCTCGTACCGAGCGATACAGTTATTGGAGCATGGAATGAAGGTATTGGAAAGGGTGTTGGAGAGGAGGATAAGGAAGAAGGTGAAGATCGACGAAATGCAGTTTGGATTTATGCCAGGAAGAGGAATGACAGACGCGCTCTTTATTGTGAGGCAGTTGCAGGAGACGTACATAGAGAAGAGGAAGAAGTTTTTTTTTGGGTTTGTTGATCTGGAGAAAGCATTCGATAGGGTTCCACGCGAAGTATTGACATGGGCATTGAGGAAGTTAGAAGTAGAGGAATGGTTGATCAGAGTCGCGATGGCAATGTACAAAAGAGCGCTCACAGCTGTAAGGACGAAGGACGGGAACAGTGGTGAGTTTGAGGTGAAGGTGGGAGTGCATCAGGGGTCGGTACTAAGTCCACTACTATTTGTAGCTGTGATGGAGGTGCTGGCTCAGAACGTAAAGGAGGGTTTACTGTGGGAGTTGTTGTATGCAGATGATCTGGTGTTGATTGCGGAAAGTATGGATGGACTGAAGGAAAAGATGAACAAGTGGACGGAATGTATGGAGACAAAAGGTCTGAAGGTGAATATAGGAAAGACGAAGGTGATGGCAAGTGGTAAAGCATGTGGTGAGGTGGAATGAACTGGGAAGTGTCCATGTGCTGTGTGCAGGAAGGGTGTCGGAGTGAACTCCATTCAATGTACAATGTGCGCTGAGTGGGTTTATCAAAAATGTAGTGGTCTGAGAGGGTCATTAACCAGTGTGGCAGCTACATTCAAATGTCAGGTGTGCACAGAGGGAGCTGCAGATGGAGGAAATGTTGAGTTGCATCTTGGAGACGGCGTGAAGCTGGAAGGTGTGAAAACATTTTGCTACCTCGGAGACGTGCTGAATGGAGAAGGTGGATCAGACTCGGCAACGGTTGCTAGAGTGAGATGTGCATGGAAGAAGTTTCGGGAACTGAGTGGTGTGCTGATGAGGAGGGGAGTGTCGTTGAAGCTGAAGGGAAAGGTGTATGCTGCATGTGTGAGAAGTGTTATGATTTATGGGAGCGAGACATGGGTCATGAATGTAGAGCAGCAACGAAGGCTGGAAAGGGTGGAAATGCGAATGGCTCGGTGGATGTGCGGAGTATCGTTGAGAGAGAGGAAGACAAATGATGAATTGCGAAAGATGATGGGAATAGAGCCTGTGATTGATGCTGTGAAGAGGAACAGGTTGAGATGGTTTGGTCATGTGTTGAGGAAGGATGAAAGTGACTGGTTGAGAAGAGTGATGGAAATGAATGTAGAAGGAAGTAGAGGACGGGGAAGACCGAGAAAGACTTGGCTAAAGATGGTGGAAAAAGAAATGCGGGCAAGGGGGTTAACAAGGAGAGATGCAGAAAATGGGGCAAAATGGAGAAGATTGTCATGGGGACCGCAAGGCTAACCCCTGCTCTAGCAGGGAAAATGGCCTTAAAATGCATGTTGTTGTTGTTGCTGATACTGTGGAGTGTTTTCATTCTGTACAGTAACTCGTGGAGATGACTTGTTGTGCAGCTGGTGGAATATCCTGCTGTGGAAGTGTATAATTTAATGGCCTGTGAAATCTGTTGATTAATCAACCGGTTCCCGAAAGACATGTGTTTCAAACAGACCTATTGGCTTATAAAAGCCAATTGTCTCTGACAGCCCATTAACTATTGAGAACAGCTGCCAGCCAGCTACACATATAAAGCCTTTTCACTTAAATGCATTTATAATCGATGTTGTAAGAATTAATTAGGATTTACTAGACATATATATTAGGGTGGTGCTCAAAATAATTTTTTTAAAATATTTTCTGGGACATGGCTTTATGTTGTTCCTTTTGTTCCAAAATGAAAAGACACCAAATATGAAAGCAATCTGATTTTATTTAGGGGTGCCACATCAGCCTTCAAACTAAAGGTGTCTACAAAACTTTTCTATATATGGATCGAAAGCAAAACCAGAAGTTTGTTTTATGAAAATCCACCCTCCACTCACTTTCTTTGTATTCTAGCAAACACAAGTTACAATAGCTGCACAAATAGCACTATATTGCTATGAAAACTCAAATTCAATGATAACAATCCAAATGTTCAGTTCATAAAATGAAGAGACACCATATCACATAATATTAAAAAACCCAAATATAATGAGAAATGTAACTCCTATTTCTGGGCCTGTTTCACCACTGTTGCCTTCTTGGCATCGGGGTACATCTTCCTGTGAGCAGCAACAACTTGGAGCAGAGCTTGCTTTTGCTCTTCATCCTTTGTAAGGAGCTTATTGTAGTCTTGTATCAATGCGACACCCCTTTCTGCCCTGTCGTTCACCACGACTAAGCCACTGGTGGCTTTCTTTGCTTCCTGAAAGCTGGTTTCTTGCTCCCATGAACCAGGATCCTTATCCATCCAATCAGTTGGGGTCCCTAGGATGCTGAAGAAATGCTTGGTGTGTTTTGTTATGAGGCCAGCGATTGACAGGGCGGTTCCTCGTTTGATAGCTGGTCTCTTTGGAGAGGGGTTTTCAACGTCATTTTTCAATGCTTCAATCATATTGATCTTGCTTTCTTTGTCAATTCTGGTGTCAAAGAATGCAAATGCCACTAGTACTGGGCTCATGTACCACGTGTGGCGGCCAAGTGCCTTCAAGGCTGCCTGAGCCATATTCTGATTGATTTGTTCAAACTTTTCCAACTTCTTGAAGAGGTTAATGTCATTCAGGGGAGCCTCAATAGCTTGTGGAGCCCGAAACCAAGCCTGTACATACACAAGGCAGACAAAAATGTTGAAGGCTCGGAGTTCTCTCGCCTCTCGAAGTGTCAAGTGGAACTCTGACCGAAACATGAACACCTGTAGTGAATATAGTGCTTTTGCCATCCATCTGGCTCTGTGCATTGCTCCTGGAGCCATGATCCGGATTCCACGAGGTGGGATTCCTCCCATGTAGATGACAGTCAGTTCTAGGAGTTCACGATAATCATCTCGTGGCTGCTGATCTTTCAAACACACAAGAGCAAATTCCAGAGCTTCATCCATCATGTCATTGTTCTGTGCAAACTCAGCTGCCGTATCAGGATCTGTGAATCCATTTTTTGGTTGGTGATGGGCAATGGACGGCCACTTCGCCTGAAACCGCTTAAAAAGCTGGATGTCAGGGCCTGATGAAGGACCGAAAAGAGTGGTGAAAACATCTCCCAGAATGATTTCGTGCGCATGATGGCGGCAAGCCAAATGAATTAGTTCAGTCTGTAGCTTCTTTTCAATGAGGACAGCAGCCCCTCCACGAACACCTGAATTGCTGGCCGTTGTGTCAAAAGACAAAGCCTTCACCTTGCCCACAAGGTTCCAGCTCTTCAGTGTGTCCACTACAGCGGTTGCCATAGCTTCTCCTCCCCCGTCAGGTAACTTGGGAACATTCAACAGCTGCTCCATTCCATGGTACTGGTTGGACACAAGGATTGGAAGACGATCCACCTTCACATGCACAAAATCTCCAGTGACATCGGGAAGAAGCTTTCCATCCCAATGGACCACTAAAGGACCCTGCACATTATGATGAAATGCTTCTTTTATTTCGTCCATGGTTTTGCATCGATGCATCATGCGATTCCGCCGCACTGTCCATCGGTTCAGTGCCAGCTCTGCAGGATCCCATCCTACTGCTCTACAAATGGATGCCAAGTTGTGGACAGCCATTCGGTCACTTGTTTTCGTACGATCCAAAGAAGCTGCGACTTCAGGAGTGACAATGTTGATAGGCCTTCTTTTCTTGGGATGAGATATCCCACCATCAGATGATGAAGAACCAGCCTGTGCCGTGGTCTCAGAGTCAGAGTCTGAGTCTGTGACTTCCATAGCAGTAGCACCCTTCATGACCATTTCCTGTCTCTTATTTTCCTTCTCTGCCTTAGTCTTCTCCTTTTCTTCCCTTTCTTTCTTTCGCTTCGTTTTTGCTTCCAACACAGTGTCTACAGATCCCATTGAAGCCTTCCTCTCTGAGAATTGATCGTGAAGAAACTTCCTGTCCTCGGGGTTGGTGATTATGGCCTCCGAATCTGCATGCCTAAGATCAAACGTCTTCTCCAAGGAGGCCTTGAAGGATGCTTCCTTTTTCTCTTGGGTCGCACCACCCCGCTTTGCACCTTTTTGGAGGCTCCTCCATTCTTCATATAGCCTCTCCAAACGATGGATGCAGTGCTGCTTCGTCATTGTAGGTAGGTGAGCTTTTTCCCAGAACTTCACAACCTCTTCAATGGTGAGGGTTGCACTCTCCCGGGCAGTGCGATTCTCCTTCTTCAGGTGATGGAAAAACAGGACAAGAGATTGATGCACAGTCGGGAGCTTGGCACCTTTGATGGCATCTCCAGAAGTGGACCCAATGAGATACACATTATCCTGAGCCCGAGTTTTCAATGAAACACTGGTACTAGCACATGCCATATCTGCAAAATAAGCAAGAATGTGGGTAAAATCCTGTTAATTCTTACTCCACAGGGTCACTCTCTACAAAAGAGCCACAGTCAATAAGTTAGGCCTACATATTACACACTAAAAAAGCGTACCCCTGACCCCGGGAACCTGTACAAAACATGCATGAAAATTGCCCAGATAGTGATCATAGGAAGTCTCAAAACTGTATGTATAATATATTGTATATAACTCTATATATAATGTATAATGTGTATTTATGTATATTTATTATTTAATGTATATTTACTCTATATTTATTTTTAATATTATATTTAATGTATATATATAATTATGTATTTATTTTGTGTATATACAGCCCAAAAAATGGGAATTCCTATTTTTGCATGGGGGAAAATTCATCACTGATGTGGCACCCCTAAATATTATTGGATTCCATTCAAATTTGGTGTGGTTTCCTTTGACACCACAAGGAACAGAAATAGACCATGTCTCAGAGAAAATCTGCATTTTGATTTTTTGAAGCCCACCCTAATTATATATATATATATATATATATATATATATATATATATATATATATATATATATATATATATATATATATATTGTTGCGGATATGAGGACTGTATTTTTTTGATTGTGTGCTTTATTTATTATTATTATTGTTTATTCTGCGCCCCCTGCCTCCGGAGCTGTGTAAAGGTGAAAGGGCATCCCATAATTAGTCCACAAGCATACACGTCAGCCAATAATAGAATACCCCTGTTCGATAGTTATATCTTATTCTGTGTTTTAGGGTAAGGCTGTGTCTCCCATTAATTGAAGTACTCCATTGCACCAGTGAAAGAGAATAGATCCCCTTTCATTCCCATCCCCAAAATCTCCATTTCCTTTCACATCCCCTTTCGTCATTGCCAAGCCTCGATTGCCAATTACATCCCCTCCAAAACCACCATTGAACATGTGCTCGGGTCGGGGAAGAGGGGCGTGCCCGCCCGTCGTCATCAAGGGCGGAGCCAGAGGGTCGCGTGACCAACCAGGGCCGAGGTGAGCACACCGATGGGCGTGTCATGAAGGCCGGCGGCTTGATCGCCGGAGGCGCTATAAAGGCGCGCGCGCAAGAAGCGTGGGGGGTCGGTGGTGAGGAGTGAGTGGACCAAGAGAGAGAAAGAGTGGTTGGACCAAGAAAGAGAAAGAGTGGTTGGACCAAGAGAGAAAGAGTGGTTGGACAGGGAGATGTGCAAGAGTGTTGTTGAGTTGAGGGTTTGGACCAGACGAGTCAGACGAGTCCTGGCAAAGCAAGCGGCGGCCACAGCAGCAACAACACCCAACAGCCGCTTGGGGCCTGGACGGCGGTTTTGAGCAGGGCCGCGAAGGAACGGCGGCTGCTAAACGCGCCGATCGTGCTGCAGGACCCCCTTGGACCTTCCTCTCCCTCCAGCCATCCACCTCCTGCCTTTCCATCCTTCTTGTGTACGTGAGTTTGTTCTGTGTGTCTTGTCCCTGGGTATTTAATTAAGTCTGAATAAGCTAGTATTTGCACTGTGTCACCTGCGTCTTATGTGTTGTAAATAAACGTGACTGCTTTCTTTTTGCTTGTGTGTATAATAAATCCAATTACTCTTCTGTCCGTCTTCTCGTCTTATTCCTTTTCCTCTTTGCATTTCGTCGTTTTAGTCTTTTCCAGATTGGGCAGCTGCGGTGCGATACGGCCAAAGTTCTGGGTGAATCGGGTGAGTCGGGGAACAACTGTTCGGTCGCGGAGCCTTCGCTCGGCAAACAACATCCTAAACCGCGATCAGTAACAATTGGTGTCAGGAGTGGGATTCGAACCTGGGGCTAAATTTATTTAGCCCAAATTTTGGACACCAATTGTGTTATTACAGTAACAATTGGTGTCGGGAAGTGAGATTGGACCCGAAGCGCGCTTAACGCGCTCAAAATTACAAAGTACCGAAATTGCTTTTGTTTTACAAAACCCGAATTTTGAAATCGCGCCATGGCTGGTCAAGGCGACGGGATGCCGGTGGGTGAGCTAGAGGAGGGGTTAGGAGTAACCCAGGATCAAATGGAGGGGAGCAATGAGGAGGCGGTTGAGGGAGTATCAGACGCACAAAATGGCGTCCTCGCGCACGTGGGTGTAGCGGCACCAAATTTTGCCGCGCCCGTGACCGTAGCAGCGGCCGCAGCACCAATGAACTGCGGCCTATTCATGCAGCAGATGCAGGCCTTCATGGTCAAGGCGGAGGAGGAGAGGGAAGAGAACAGGGGGATGAGAAACCAAATTTTAGGAATGGGGAACCGGATGGATGCTCAGAGTGAGCAATTGGGAGCAATGAGGGACGAAGCGAGGGGTACCGGTGAGAAGTTAGACAATAATTTTGAGGGGTTAGACAACGGGATAAAAGAGGTAAAGAATGGGTTAACGGGGGTGGAAAATAGAATGGCTGCCCAGGAGAATCAGTTAGAGGGGGTAAAAAATGGGTTAATGGGGTTAGAAAATAGGATGGAGGACAAATTGCGGGAAATAGGGGAACAATCTGCCCGGGAAATCAAACGAATGGGGAACCAGATAGAGGAGGTCCAAATCGGGTTAGAAAGTAAATAGGATGCTCAGAGGGATGAATTGGGACAGATGAGGGTGGCATCTACAAAAGAGATGGAGGAGATGAAAGAGGGGATACGACGAGGTGTGAGTGAGGACTGAGGAGGTCTCGGGGCTACGCGAGGAGGTAAAGCGAGGTGAGAAGCGTATGGAGAAAGAGGTGGGAAATAATACGGCTAGGTTACAGGGGGGAATAGAAGATCTGACAGAGGAGGTGGAACAGCTGACGGAGGGACAAACGGAGTTAGTGGAGCAGGTTCAAAGGAACACTGCAGTACTCGGAGGGTTAAAGGCGACACAAAAATAAATTAAAAACGAATTAATAGCGGCACAGAGGCAATGTCAGATGGTACGTGAGGGACTGACAATGAGGGTGGACGAGGTGACAGAGATAATGGAGACAAAGGACCGGCAGGTGAGGATGCACATAGAGACGGTCACGGTAGCCTTAGAGGACGAACTTGAGGAGACGCACCGGGAAATAAGAGAGGTGAAGCAAAAATTAGAGGAAGTGGAAGAAGAGGTGAGTGAAATTAAGAAGGGACGGACAGAAACTAAGAGGGAGATAAAGGAGGAGGTGATGGAATATGTCCAAGGTCGGTGCTCAAATCGTGATGTCGTGCTCACTAACCAAATAAAAAGTTTGCAGGTGGCAAAAGAGGTGCGGAGACGAGGTGCCAAGGTGAGTGGCGAAATATTCGGAAATGTACATGATGTGAGGAAAGCTTCAGTCGGCTTGGGGATTGGTTTGGATCCGGGTGTTCGTGAAAGGCCGTTGGTGAAGTGTGCGACAGGTCTGGTGTGCGAAGAAAGAGGTGTGCGAGAATGTCCGACCATGGGGTGTGTGAGGAAAAAGTGCACGCCGAGGAGTGAGTGTGCCGTCAAGAGTGAGTTGGTCGAAGCGCGTGTGCGAGGGGGTACATGGAAGCGCGGTGTGGTGAGTGTTACGGAGGAAGTAACGAGAGAGTGTACACCTGTGGTGAGTGTTACAGAGGAAGTAACAAGAGAGTGTACACCTGTGGTGAGTGTTACAGAGGATGTAACGAGAAAGTGTACGCCTGTGGTGAGTGTTACAGAGGGTGTAACGGGAGAGTGTGCGCAAGAGTGTGCGCGAGAAAGGTGTGTAACGGACAGGTGCATGGGGAAAGAGTGCGCTGTCAAGAGTAAGGGGGAATGCACGCCTGTGGTGAGTGTTACAGAGGATGTAACGGGAGAGTGTGCGCAAGAGTGTGCGTGAGAAAGGTGTGTAACGGACGGGTGCATGAGGAAAGAGTGTGCTGTCGAGAGTAAGGGTGAGTGCGCTGTCAAGAATGAAGGTGAGAGTAGTGAGAGTGACACGGAGCGTGAGTTGGTTGTGACAGGTGAGCGAGGATGTACACCTGGAATGGAAGGATGCACACCTGGAATGGTAGAGCGTGTGTGGGAATGCACACTTGAGTTGGTCGTGAGGCACGTGGTTGGGTGTGCGAGTGAAAGCACACCTGTGATGGTCACAGAGGAGGTGACCGAGGAAGGGGCGCGAAGAGGTGTGTTGGTGAGGTGTGCGAGCGACGAATGTGTGCCAAGGTGTTCGGTGGTCAGGTGTGTGACCAAGTCGGTGAGCGGAATGAGTGTACCGAGGTGTGTAAGGAAAGGTACGAGGAGCATGGGAACAGCTGGAGGTAGTAGCAAGAAAGGGGTAGCGTATGCGTGTAAGCATGCAGGTGAGGCATCGACGGTAACCGGGTTAGCGGTTAGAGCGACTTTTCGCCGAATCGGGCCCTCGGTGTGTGCCGGGCTTCGCGTGCCGCGAGAACCAGCGGGGATCCGAGCCACGGCGGGTTCGAAAGGACCGCCGTACGCGATCCACGCTGGGCCTCGCTTGGAACGGCTGCGTCCGTGCTCCACTAGGCGGAGCGGGCAGCTCGATAGGAAGGGTCGTCATGGCGACCACTTTTTGTTGAGACGTGCCGGCAGGTCGAGATCGGGACATTGGATGGCTCCACGCCGAGGTGGTGCGTGGGATCTCGGCCCGGGTAAGCCCCCGTCCCTGCCCCGAATGCGGGACGTATCCAGCCGCTGGCACAAAACAACCCGCATTCATTGCTCGGCTGTACGAAGCCGAGCTTTAGAAGGGAATTGGCGCACCGAGAGGATCTAATAAGTAGACGGGTGATGAGGATAGTGTTTTGGCCCAGAAATTAGAAAAAAGCAAAATTTGATGATGGTACGGTGATTAGCGGTAAATGGCAAATTTTTGAATTGTTGGATTTGGACGAGCGAAATTGATAGGACCTCCCCGATGTGGTGGGATGGCAAATCCACCATCCCTCACAACGAGGGGGGCAAAGGAGCACTAGCTTATGGGGTTGATGGCAGTGAAAACTAGCCCGGGTGGGTTAGGATATTGTGTGTAGGGATCTAGCGAAGATGACATTAGGTGACGTTAAGGCTAGTTAGTGACAAGGATACCTGTAGTGGGGACGCAGGTAGATTAGCGTGGATGATAATGACGTGGGAGCGCAATAGTTTAAAGGGGCGACTGGGAAGCGCAAGTTTCAGAGGGGAGTAGTTAGATGAGATGATGCCGTGTGTTTGAGGATTGAACAGGTGTGATTGCACAGGTGTGCAACTGAACAGGTGGATGGAGCAGTGTATGAGTGGGTGATGGTGATGTGTATTGTGATGACCAAATGGTCCAGGAAGAGGAGGAGGGTGCAGGTGGCACCAGGTGTGAGGGCACAGGTGTGCAACAACAGGTATGGAGAATGGTAGTGTGGAATAAATGGAGTATTGGAATGGATGGTCGTGGAGTGAGTATGGTGGAAAACTGTGGAGTGGAGTGGATGGTGCGAAGGCGTGAATGGGGGAAGAGTGGACCCCCATCACGGATACCCGGGGCGGGTAGTGTAAGTGTTAGGTAGAGGGTATAGGTAAATTGTGGTTGGATATTGGCATCTGTGGTGCGAGTGGAAGAATGGTGATTGGATGGGTGCATTAGTGTTGTGGAAATGGCTGGGCGTGTAGCCTGTTAGTGTGTGTAGTTGGTTTGGGCACTCCACCACTGTAAGGATGTCGGCCAGGTGAGGCCGCAGGTGGGCTCTGGGAGCCGGTAGTAGTTGTTGTGGATGGGGCCCGAGGATCCGGAGGACGGACCCGGGTAGCCCAGTGCCAGAGGGCACCGAGTGGGGTGACAGAGCCAGGAGGGGCTTTCCCCAGTTAGTTAGGTTAGGGTGAGGAGCTAGGTAAGCTCGGGTGGCAACTGCAGTGGTTGAGGTGTGCAGGTGGGTAGACCTGCTGGGAGAGCTACACGTCACAGCCCAGAAATTGTGCAAGGGCACTGGGAGATGAATCGGGGGAGTGAGACCCCAAAGTGAGAAGCACCACAGTTTGGTCAATGGGAATTGGTTTTTAGAACCCATAGTGTAAGTTGGCCAATGGATTGGCGGGGAAAGACCCCGGGTAGTGTAAAGTGTGTTAATGTCATTTAGAAAGTAGTTAGGATGAAGTCTCCTCGCACCATCTGCATCCACTCACCTGAGGTGACAGGTACTCCACACCATGCCATGTTTTGATTATTTTTTATGATGCAAATGTTTGGATTGTGAGACGCATCATGACGTGGGTGTGACATTGTGCTTTGATGTTCCATCTCTTCCTCCTTATGAGGATTGATGATGAATTTGGTGATGGCAAATTTTGAAGTAGAGGGATTGTGGAGACGAATTTGGTATAGGAGAAATATGGGGAAGACGTGACAGTAGTGACGAATTTGTAAATGGGTAGATTTTGTAAATATGGGGTAAGGGCAAGGGTAGTGTAGGTGACAGGGGGGTGACGTACGGTAGGGACGAGCTTTCTCACTTCGCCCTCCGTACGCATTTCGCCTTGCATTGCCTTATTGATGTGTACCCTTGTGACCTTACCCCTCGCTCAATTGTCTCTTTTGTCTCCCACATGACCTGTGCGCCATTGGGTGCCGAGGGGAGCGTGCGTGAGTCCTCCATTGTGCGCCCGGAATTCCCAGAACCAGCTGTCTGCATCGATGCACCACATTATGGACCACATGTCTGTGGCCGAGCACCACTTATGGACCCCATGGGTTGGGGCATGGCCCCTCTGCTGGAACCGGCCATGAGGGCCCGACATCTTGCTGGCGGACCTTGGCCACAGGGCACCGATGCCCCACAGGTGAACCACACGTAGTCGGCCCTGTGGGCCATAAATAAAATAAATAAAAATGGACACATTGGGTGCAAGTTTTAATACAAATAGGCCGCCAGTAAGCAAAGCAAAGGAATGACAACATCTGGAAGAACAAATAATAATAACCAGCAGAGGGAGCCGAAGAGCAAGAGATCACCTGCAGGGTTAGGGGTTGTTGATTTATTTTTTATTCTTGAACAATGGTGACTGCACCGATTGGTGCTTGGGTGTGTATTGGGGCGTTTTTGGGTGCTTTCATGGTGCATTGATGCAGAGCAGACTGTCTCCCCCCCAGAAAGAACAATCACAGGTCCTGGGTTAGTTTTGTAAATAAAAATAGCGTCATTGTAAATAATGCTCCCCACCGTCAGTGTATAGTTTGAAGACCATTCCGCAATTCGGTTAACTGTGGGCGTAAGTCTGTTAGGCAGGGTGCAATGGAGCAGCGGGACACATTTATTTATGTTTTAAAACTGTCGCACTCAGGGTCAGGTTAAAAGTAGAGGGAACTACACCTACGTGTCACACTAAATAAAAGTTGTAGGCCCGGGACGTGCCTAAGAGGAGGAGGGTGCAGTGTTGCGGATATGAGGACTGTATTTTTTTGATTGTGTGCTTTATTATTATTATTATTGTTTATTCTGCGCCCCCTGCCTCCGGAGCTGTGTAAAGGTGAAAGGGCATCCCATAATTAGTCCACAAGCATACACGTCAGCCAATAATAGAATACCCCTGTTCGATAGTTATATCTTATTCTGTGTTTTAGGGTAAGGCTGTGTCTCCCATTAATTGAAGTACTCCATTGCACCAGTGAAAGAGAATAGATCCCCTTTCATTCCCATCCCCAAAATCTCCATTTCCTTTCACATCCCCTTTCGTCATTGCCAAGCCTCGATTGCCAATTACATCCCCTCCAAAACCACCATTGAACATGTGCTCGGGTCGGGGAAGAGGGGCGTGCCCGCCCGTCGTCATCAAGGGCGGAGCCAGAGGGTCGCGTGACCAACCAGGGCCGAGGTGAGCACACCGATGGGCGTGTCATGAAGGCCGGCGGCTTGATCGCCGGAGGCGCTATAAAGGCGCACGCGCAAGAAGCGTGGGGGGTCGGTGGTGAGGAGTGAGTGGACCAAGAGAGAGAAAGAGTGGTTGGACCAAGAAAGAGAAAGAGTGGTTGGACCAAGAGAGAAAGAGTGGTTGGACAGGGAGACGTGCAAGAGTGTTGTTGAGTTGAGGGTTTGGACCAGACGAGTCAGACGAGTCCTGGCAAAGCAAGCGGCGGCCACAGCAGCAACAACACCCAACAGCCGCTTGGGGCCTGGACGGCGGTTTTGAGCAGGGCCGCGAAGAAACGGCGGCTGCTAAACGCGCCGATCGTGCTGCAGGACCCCCTTGGACCTTCCTCTCCCTCCAGCCATCCACCTCCTGCCTTTCCACCCTTCTTGTGTACGTGAGTTTGTTCTGTGTGTCTTGTCCCTGGGTATTTAATTAAGTCTGAATAAGCTAGTATTTGCACTGTGTCACCTGCGTCTTATGTGTTGTAAATAAACGTGACTGCTTTCTTTTTGCTTGTGTGTATAATAAATCCAATTACTCTTCTGTCCGTCTTCTCGTCTTATTCCTTTTCCTCTTTGCATTTCGTCGTTTTAGTCTTTTCCAGATTGGGCAGCTGCGGTGCGATACGGCCAAAGTTCTGGGTGAATCGGGTGAGTCGGGGAACAACTGTTCGGTAGCGGAGCCTTCGCTCGGCAAACAACATCCTAAACCGCGATCAGTAACTATATATATATATATATATATATATATATATATATATATATATATATATATATATATATATATATATATATATATAGATATATAGATATATAGATATATAGATATATAGATATATAGATATATAGATATATAGATATATAGATATATATATATTATATATTATATATATATATATATATATATATATATATACATATATATATATATAAAAACTTGAATAAAATAAATAGGTTGCAGGGACATTTTGCCAGGCTCCTCTCGCACGCACCCACGAGCTGGCCGGATAGATAATTAAACCCAGGTGTGAGTCGTTAAATCACTTTTGCTCGTACAGGCCTACTGGGTGAAGTGTATTCAAGAGTGCCAACTACTAAGGGAAAGTGCACGGATATCTCTAATACAAGATAAAGGAAACGTATACATAAGACCGGTCACCACTGAGACTGAATGATATCACCAAACCGAGATAACCCCTTCGTCCCTTGACTTGGGACCACATATGGTTTTAATCTCCTTGCGTGAACATGCACACAACACACAACACACATGGATGAACTGGCTTTCCGAAGGAGCAAGGCCTGCAGATGGCGCTCTAATACCAATAATGGACATGGTTTGCCTTTACTTAACAGTGCCTCTCTCACAAACTTTGTTGCAATTTAATTACACAAAGCACTGACCGGACATTCCTTTCTCACCTTATCTGTGGGATATCCCGTGAAGCATGCTGTGAAACGATGTTTCCGTGTGAACGATGGTGGGATATCGTGTGCAGCTGTTCAGTGTGAATGACGGCATATCCCTTGAAAGCCATGAAAATGTGAAGCACATGGCAGCGAACGCAGGAGCAGGACATGCTCGCGGCTTGTCGATTTTTTTTTTTTTTGCGTATGTCCAGCTACTTTGTGCCTGGCTGGTGAAAGAGGGGTTTTATAAATGTCAAGCTCGCGGCTCGTGAATTTTTT
The DNA here is from genome assembly GCF_964187855.1 of Myxine glutinosa. Lineage (NCBI taxonomy): Eukaryota > Metazoa > Chordata > Myxini > Myxiniformes > Myxinidae > Myxine > Myxine glutinosa. The sequence continues at coordinate 25,104,858 of NC_136270.1, read as the reverse complement.
TTTTTGTGCCCTGAAAAACCGCGAATTCGCGGAACACGGCTGCGAATAGAAAAAAAAACCCCGCAAATTTGCGGGGCACTTTTCCGCGAATAGAGAAACTGGTCGCATTTTATCAGCTGCGAATACGCGGAACCGCAAATAGCAGAACCGCGAATAGCGGGGTCCAACTGTATTGTATGCAAACATAAATCTGCAGATAAATGATTTCAGATTAATTTGTTTAATTGAACTAATTGGCTTGTTTTGTTGAATCCCATCATTCTGGTGCAAACATGAATCGGTGTACAATGTTGCTGTTTTTTTTTAACACATTTTCCATTTGGTCTAACATTCTATTGGATCCATCTGCCTGCCAGTTTCTGCTAGTCTCCTCATTTGCGAGTTTTATTTTATAGCGAATAACCCATCCTTGGATGGGATAACTCCCCCAGAATTGGTGGTGCTGTGGCTTGCAGATTTATTTATTTAATTTTTTGTTTTTTTTTACACTCAGTCGAGGCTCGTGTTAGAGCTAATGCATAGAACATATAATAAAGGGAGTGGTTGAGAGAGAGGGAAGTACAACACCATTGGAGAACAGGGACATTGGGAGATCTGTGGAAGGGAAAGAGCTAGGGTGGGTTTCGCGGGATAAACAAGGTGGATACGACGAGGACTTTCAGGAAGTCTTCAAGAGAATTGGCATCTCCGCCGTTTCATGAAGCTTCGAGCCGTTTATGGTCTCGACGTGTTGCAGCTTATAGGTTGAACAATTTAAAGCAGAACAACAGAATAGAAAGGTGACGATTAATTGTATGTCAACATACCTCAACACGTTATGATCGTTGTACTCAAATACCATACGCTTCTGCTGAACATTTATATGCACATAGAAATAACTATACTACGTTACCCCCTTAAACACTGATCGCATCCCCGCAACAATATTGTGTTGATGTCACCATAGGCGGCAGAGCTGGAAGTTGTGGTGATGTTGGCAGCGAAGGCATTCTGTCAACTGCAGTCCCCTGAGGCTCTGCAGGGGTTGGCAAACTGGTGTGGAGTCCTGCTTGGTCGGCCTATCCCCTGGCTGCAGGCTGCAGTCTCTCAGGCTGATGGGAGGTATGTGTACTTGGATGGAGATAGCATTTATCAGTGCAAGGTAACATTCTTATTTTTGGCCTTTAGTTGCCTGCAAACTACTCGGGGTAAAGCACACATAACTGGAACTGTACTCGGAGCGTGTACCTCCACCATGCTGAACACTACGTTTTGTATCCCACTGATAGGCCAGATCTGGATCTGACCCAAACCAAAATCGAATCGGCTTGTTCTTGTCGTCTTACCAACTGTTGTGGAATTTTTTAAATTTAATATTAGCCTTTGAATTGATTTGACAAGACTCAAGATAATTAAATGTCCACATTTCCTCTCAGAAGACAATTAATGATTTAATGACACATAGTAGTACTTGATTCACTTTCACCAAAGGTATTTACAGAATACACTTCCATTTGAGTTACACATACACGAATAAAACGAAATCACTATGCCACATTCAACACAGATCAACACACTACATTTAATACATTACAATTGAGCCAAGAACTCTCTGAGGGTGCCGTGGCATGGCTTTTTTATGGTCAGTGATCAAAGAGCGGGGTCAGGTAAGGTTCAAAAAAGATAACAAGCATTGCGTGAGTCTCCAATCCTCGGGTCAGCTGTTTTCTTTCTTCATCAAATGTAAACAAAGCCTCCTGCTCTTTCTGATAGCGTGCATGGAGACCTCAGTTAAAGAGAAAAACAGGGTCGGAGAAAGTTCGAATCAGTGAGGATTATATACATCATTCTTATAAGTTCTATGTATTAAATATTTTTTAATACATGTGTATATAGGTGTCGTATGAAAAGTCGTATCATATAAAAGTATACTATTTAAGCAATATCAGGTATCAGGTATCTCGGTGGAGCATAAACCTCCACCAGGATGAACAGTTTACGTTTTGTATCAACTGATCGGCCGGATCTGGATTTGGACCTGAACCAAAATCTAATAGGCTTGTTCTTGTCACTTACCCAACTCATCCACCATGTTTTGTCACAAGTCGTCCATAACTTTTTGAAATATCCTGCTATATATTGTTTTTGGTCCTATCACTCTGGTGAAGAATCGGTAAAAAAAAAATTTATTCTTAAATCCTGATCCGGATTCGGATCTTCACCAAAATTGAATCAATTTGTCCTTTTCACACAACCAGCCTGTCCACCAAGTTTTGTCTTGGCTTGAGCCTGGTGTTGGCTTAGCGGTTAGGGTGCCGGCTTGGGATCCTAGGATCCTGGGTTCGAATCCCGGTCGATCGCTGAATTAACGCCAGGGGGGTTGACTCAGCCTGTCATCCTTCCGAGGTCGGCAAATGGAGTACCAGTTTACTGGTAATTCCCTGTGTCTCAAGATGCGACTAACAGGGTTGGCGGCAGGAAGGGCATCCGGCCATAAAACATTGCTTCAAAAAGGGGACCACGGTGCCCGAAAAAGGCCAACCCCTGCTCTGCGGGGAAAAATGGCCTCTAAAGGTGGTTCTTCTTCTACACAACCAACCTGTCCACCATGTTTTGTCCGAATCCGTCCACAACTTTGAGATATCCTGTTCACAAAAAGACAAGCCACAGACACAGACAAAAACTTGATGATATTCATAGAATACTTACCCTGCGCAGTCAACTTGTTGTGAGCCAACTCTTCTGTTTCTGAACATTGTTTTTCTTTGATCCAATATGGCTGCCAGACCACGTGAGCGATGACATCATAAATTTATATTCTCTAATATAATTGTTGCATAGATCACACTCAATACATTTCAAACTGATCAGACTAAGCGTTGTTCCTGTCGAATTATGACATATTTATGGCACCAAAGACGTCATTATTAACAACACCTATTCCCCATAGTGAGTTCTTTACAATTAGCTATGTTTCAATTTTTTCCAAGCAGAGGTTTTGGAGATATCGAGGTGCAACATTTTTCGTTTTTTCCAAGATAGCGCCTGTGCTACATGACCTATAACGTCATGATTATCATTAACATATTCTACATGAGGAGGCGCTCCTATGGTGAAAATTTCGTGCCCATCAGACCAACAGTTGCTGAGAAAAAAAATATTCACAATGATCGGATATATGTTGCACTTGTCGAATTAAGACGTCATAACGAAGGCACAGATGACATCATCATTAACATATCTTATTGCCCAAGGGTAGTGCTTGACGGTGAGCCATGTTTCAATTTTTTCCATGGAGCGGTTTCAGATAGAGGTGCAACTTTTTTCGATTTTTTTCCAAGATGGCGTCTGTACCACGTTTCCTATGACGTTATAATTATCATAAAAAAATTCTACAGGAGGAGCTGCACATGTTGTGAAAATTTTGTGTCCATCGGTCTAAGTTGCGGACGAATTTTTGTTTTATTCATACTGAACAGATCAAGCGTTGTACTTGTCGAATTATGACGACATAATTAAGGCACTGATGACATCACCATCAACATATCTTATTCCCCATGGTGAGTACTTAACAATGAGCCATGTTTCAATTTTTTCCATTGAGTGGTTTGGGAGATAGAGGTGTAACGTTTTTCCAAGATGGCGTCCGTACCACGTGACGTATGACATCATAATTATGAATAAAAAAATTATACAGCCAGAGGTGCTTCCATGGTAAAATTTCGTAATAATCGGATCAACGGTTGCCGAGAAAATGAATTTTTAAAATGCAGACACGTATGGCACATGGCACACGGCACACATACTCAACTGAATGCTTAACCCTGCTTTTCGCTTTGTGAGCGCAGGGTAATAAAACCAGACAGACAGGTAAAAACCTAATATCCATCCACCTTAGGAGGTAGTAATGATGAAACAGTACACCCTACCTCCTTCTTGTAATCCTGAAAGGCAAGCGATTCACTGAGGAGGAAAATGAGCATTTACTTTATTTTTATGTTGGGCTTTGATTTTTTTTTTGATTTTTTTTTGGGGGGGTTCTTTCATGATGAAAATTTTTTTGGTGATGACATGATGACAAAAATATTGGCACCCTTGGACTTTTTTCAAATAATGCACCATTTCTTCTGGAAAATTGTTTAAATAAATAAATATTTTGGTATCCACATATGTATTTCTTTGGTTTGCAATGGAACAAACACAAAAAAGCTGAATTTTTTTTACTAAATCTAGCTTATGCCACACAAAAATCGTAAAATGGCCTGGACAATATTATTGCCACCTTTCAGAAGTTGTTAGAAATAAATAGATTTCAATCAGGTGATTCTCCTTTACTTTGGAATTGAACTCACCTATGGTGAGTTGCAGATGCCTACAATATAAAAATCACTCATTCAACCATTTTGAATAGAGAAAAGGAGTCATTCTGCTGTTTTGTGTCACTGTGTGTACCGCAATGAGCATGGAGAAAATAAGGAAAACCAGAGAATTGTCTGAGGAGGTCAGACATGGACAATCTCAAGGCTTCAAGTCCATCTCCAGAGACCTTGATGTTCCTGTGTCCACCGTACACAGTTATCAGGAGGTTTGAGGCCCATGGCACTGTAGCCAGCCTCCCTGGACATGGCTGCAAGAGAAAACTTGATTGAAGATTGCAGCGAAGGATTTGTCCGAATGGTGGAGAAAGCACCTCGTTCAACTGCCAAACAGATTCAAGCTGACTTTCAGACACAAGGTACGATAGTTTCAACTCGTACCATCCGTTGCCAACTCGATGAAAGGAGATTCTATGGTCGGAGACCCAGGAGGACCCCACTGCTGAGAGAGAGAGAGACAGAGAGACAAAGACAGACAAAGACAGACACAGAGACAAAGACAGACAGAGAGACAAACAGAGACAAAGACAGACAGACAAAGACAGACAGAGAGACAAAGACAGACAGAGAGACAAAGACAGACAGAGAGACAAACAGAGAGAGACAAACAGAAGAAAGTCCCACTGGAGTTTGCCTAAACACAAAGGAACAAGCCAAAATCTTTCTGTGGACAGATGAGACCAAATTAGAGCTATTTGTTAAAGCACATCATCTCTATGCTTACAGAAATGAAAATTAAGCCTTCAAAGGAAAGAACACCTTCCCTACAGTCAATCATGGAGGAGGATCAGTGATGCAGGGATTATCCTGGAGGATTTTAGCAATGGGAAAAAATCTCCCTGTGTACAAAACAATGAGATTTTTTCCAAACACGATGGGATTATACAAAATTGTTTTGAGATAAAATTTTACTCGCGCTCGTCAAATCTCATTATTCTCGGGGTATTAATCTATCTATAATTCCAGTAATCTCTGTGTGTATGTATGTATGTATGTATGTATGTATGTATGTATGTATGTCTGTGACCGCTGTTTCTCGACAACCACGGGTTCGATATACTTTAAACTTGCCAGGTATATTGCTGGGGACCCGAGGATGTGCCTTTTCAAGGTTTCATATTAATCGGAGAAGTAGTTACCGAGCTATGTCCAAAAAACGATTCAACCAATCAGAGAGCAGCGAGCTATCACGTGTGCCGAACGTGCCGAACAGACTCTGCCTCGGACGGCACATTTGAGAGCGTATTCATTTATTTCACGTTGGCAAACTATGTTGCCGCTATGTTGGCGTTAAACTATGTTTTAAAACTAATTAAAACTAATTTGCGATTCTTTCGCTTTCCTGCGCGTTTGTGCACGTTATGGCGATTTCTTTACCAAACTCCGCAAGCCGTTCGCTTTGGACCAAACCATTTCATGTAAATAGAGGGGGGGGATTGTCACCGTACTCGCAAGCCGTTCGCTTTGGACCAAACCATTTCATGTAAATAGAGGGGGGGGATTGTCACCGTACTCGCAAGCCGTTCGCTTTGGACCAAACCATTTCATGTAAATAGAGGGGGGGGGATATAATTTTAGATATATATATAGTACGGGCATGCCCTAGTTAAAAATAAATATGGTCAAGAAAACAGACTTGTGTGTTTCTTTCTGTATTCAAACAGACTATCTCACTCCCTGTGGCTTTTATTGCGTAAATGATTAACCATGCCTCAGATAAGTTTAACACATAAGTTGCCATGAATTAGCACATTTGATCACATTTAATAACACTGATTGAAAACACCAAAAGTCATGTTGTTTGATCACATGACAATGTCCGCCTCCCTGAAGATGGATTGTTATCATAAGACAAGAAACAATGCTCTTAACTTTAGACAGTAAATCATCAGTTTTGCTGAAAAATCATGTCAATCACAATATCCCTGGTGATCGTTGTGATAGATAGTGATAGTGAATTTAAGGGCCCAGCTGTCTTAAAACGTTATTAAAGTTTTGCCGGAAGTAACTGTCTGCACTGTGGCGGCCCTGGCCACTGTCCCGCTTTCGCCCTGCACACGGTCACTAGCTGGATCATCCTGGTTGTCCTCAGTGTTAGAACTACTGCTGGTACCGATAAAGAATCGTTTTATACTTTGCCCATCAGGCTGTGGTTGCGGAGGTCTCTTTTTCGGTGGCATTTTCGGAAAAAGCATAATCCAGAAACTACTGCAGACAGCGAACACGTGGTTGCCGAAAAGCCGTCGTTTAATACCGCAAAACATTGTCACGGCTACCGTAAAGCGTGAAAGCGAAATTAAAATGTCTACGGTCTGTTTACAGTTTAGAATAGCTTTGGCTTTGACAACTTCCACACCTGACAAAAGCAGAAGTAAGTACACGATTTGAAACTGTTTCGCCTGAAAACTATACCGCGACAACTGACATGCTCTTTGCGATTTTTTTATCGCTCTGGCCAAAATTGTATGCGATATTTTCCAACTTTATGCGAGAATATCACGGAATCGCGGCCAAAGTCAATCCCTGTGATGTTTTGGGGTTGCTGTGCTGTCTCTGGCACTGGGTGCCTTGAATGTGTCCATGGCATCATTAAATCAGGAGATTAACAAGGCATTTTAGAGTGCAATGTTCAACCCAGTGTCAGAAAGCTGGGTCTCCGTCAAAGGTTATGGGTCTTGCAGCAGGACAATGACCCCAAACACACTTCAAAAAGCACCCAGGAATGGTCCAAGACAAAATGCTGGACTGTTCTGAAGTGGCCAGAAATGAGTCAAGATCTAAGTCACATTGAACACCTGCGCGGAGATCTGAAAACAGCAGTTGGGAGAAGGCACCCTTCAAATCTGGGAGAACTGGAGCAGTTTGCACAACAAGAGTGGACCAAACTGCCAGTAGAGAGGTGTAGGAAGCTCATTCACGGCTTTAGGAAGTGCTTGACTGCAGTTATTTTGTCCAAAGGCCAAAGAGTCTCGGGTGTCAATAATTTTGTCAATCCCATTTCTTTTTATTTTCTGATTTAAAAGGATATATTAAGTTCTGAATCAAAAACAAAGGTTCTGTAATATTAACATTGAAATAAAGAATTATGGAGACCAAATACTTTTGTAAATTTCAACTTATTTTAGAGAAAATTGTGCATTATTTGAAAAAAAATGCAAGGGTGCCAATATTTTTGGCCATGATAGGCTATGAGCCAAGGGGGTTGGTCGGTACCATACAGATGGAGTAAGGCTCATTGTGATTTTTAGCAAGATATATGTCCCTAGATATGAAAAAAAAGTGATAGCAGTGTATAACTCTCGGCCATCTCTGTGTTATCACCCAAAATATTATTATATGCCTGCTTCGCTTCGCCAAAAAATGTGATATTTGCTAAAATTGGAATAAATATGTTTTTAAGGACCACAGAGTGCCAATAATTTGCATACTGGATGCCAACTAATATAGTAATAGAAATATAGAACATTTGTGGGGGTTATTTATCAAAATATTGATACAATGACAAAAAATATGTTAAATTTAGTGAAAAAGTGGTCGAAATCGCTTCGAGTTCAGAATTCACATTGTACATTTTTGTCAATATTTCAAAAATGAAAACTCCCAGAGTAACATTTGACCCCTCAAAATCTTCGCAAGGAACCACTGCATTGGAATATATCATTACTTTGTAATATGGTGGTTGTTTGGGGCACATATTTTGGCAAAGTTCAAAATATGTTCAACCATACCCCCTAATTTTGATATTTTGGAACGAAACATAGCTTTTGAACATTTTAGGTTTATTCATCTACTACTTTTGGTATCTCAGTGTAATTTTTGGTATTAGCTAGTATCCTAAAGTAGGTTTGTAACATCAGCTACATTATATTTCACAATGCATGCAAACTTGCTCCACACTCTAGGTTTATCATGATCTCTCGAACAAATACGATCTCGATCTCGATCTCGGCACTCTGTGGTCCTTAAAAACATATTTATTCAAATTTTAGCAAATATCACATTTTTTGGCGAAGTGAAGCAGGCGTATAATAATATTTCTGGTGATAACACAGAGATGGCCGAGAGTTATACACTGCTATCACTTTTTTTTCATATCTAGGGACATATATCTTGCTAAAAATCACAATGAGCCTTACTCCATCTGTATGGTACCGACCGGTCAATTTGGGGGGTCTGGCTCATAGCCTATGACTGTGTTCTACAACTTAACTTGGAATGCCCCTTTAAAATCTTCTCATCCACTGTATGTTGTCCCACCAAACACTGAACAAAAGACAGTACAAGTGAAACAACCAATATATTTAATAAACTCGAAAGCCTGACAAATACCAAGCAGTTGCTATCTTGTAATGCAAAACATTTTTGGAAGTAATTCAAAGTCAAACTTTTTTGCAAATCAATACAAAAACTATATTATTGACAATGCTTCTCAAATTGACTTCTCTACTTGACTCCTCTACTTGACTCCTCTACTTGACTTCTCTACTTGACTCCTCTACTTGACTTCTCTACTTGACTTCTCTACTTGACTTCTCTACTTGACTTCTCTACTTGACTTCTCTACTTGACTTCTCTACTTGACTTTTCTACTTGACTTCTCTACTTGACTTCTCTACTTGACTTCTCTACTTGACTTCTCTACTTGACTTCTCTACTTGACTTCTCAAATTGACAATACTAAAGTAATGAAGGATTAAGCATATACAAACAGTGGAAATGTTTATCCGCTTGGTTCAAAAGAGTGCTTGTATACTTAAAGAGAACATCACCAAATGTGCATTGTTGCTGTCACATATGTTTCTCTGATATGTATATACAATATTATATACATTGGTTCCAATTGAATGATGTAATGGTATTAATTTGCAAGAATTCACAATTAATTGGAACCTTTTAATACATGCATGCAAGCCCCTTATTTGTCACTATGCTATGTCCACTTAACATTGCCATCAATGCATACAGATCAACCTCATAGCCATCGAGGAATGTGTCATTGCTGGAGAAATATAAAGACTTAGTCACCACAATATTGCTGGTCATGAAGTAAAGGGTGTTGCAAAATTACATTTTTCTTTCACGAGATTAAAGGATTTTTATATTTATTTTTTTTGTATACAGAATCAAGGCTCATGTAACAGCTAACACATTAAACATGAAATCATGCACAGACACAAAACATACAATGAAGGGAGCGGGAGACAGGAGTAGGAGATAGAGGGAAGCACACAAGCACAACAACAGTAGAGACCAAGGACGTCGGTAGATCTCTGGAAGGGTGAGGGCTGTGGTGGAAGGGGGAGGAGGAGGGGGTACACGGTATAAAACAAATTGACATTACTAGGAATTTCAGGAAAGAAGTTGGGGATTGAAAGAGGTGGATTTGGGGTGTTTTAACAGGGGTAGAAAAGATCAAGGTTTTGGGTGGGGGCGATAAACTTTGATTATAATAAGCTTTGATAAGGTGGGGGTGATTCGACAAGCGATTTTTGTTGCTATGGAAGATAATTGTTGCTATCTTTCGAAGTTTGAGCCACTTACATTGTTGCTTGAATATCTGAAGTTGCTGGATTGCTGTGTCGACTCTTGATTATCAGTTGTGTTGTGGTTGTTGCATTTACTAACTGAGGTTGTGAAAACTAATCGGTGTTTTAGTTTAATATGGAATTGGAAAAACCTGTTTTCTGGGTAAGGCAGCGATGTTGTACTTGTGAAGATTACGAGACAACCAAATAAAAATCAATTTGACTCGCTATATTGTTGCTATGACTGATATTTTGACCGGTATGCCTCTTGTTAGGTACGAGAAAGCAGCATTGGACTACCAGGAGGTGATCAGCTCGATGACTGGTGTTGATTGCGTCATCCCTTGCTTGGACCATGCCACCCTAAAGATGGCAAACCCTGTGTCTGGCGGAAGCCCACGGCACAGCCAGGGAGGTATGACCGTGGGGTTTCTTTTTTGACTGGCATTTATTTTGGTCACCGTTTTCAAATGTACATAATCCGTCCACAACCTTTTGGATTGTCATGCTGTATATCGTTTTTTGGCCCCATCACTCAATGGTGAAGAATTGCTTTAAAAAATTCGAAATATCAGATCCTGATCTTGATGTTCATCAAAATCGAATTGTCCTCATCACACACCCAACCTGTCCACCTAATTTAGTATGAATCCATCCTAAACATGTTGAGATATCCTGCTCAGACAAACAAAAACAGAGTGGGGTGAAAACATGTGATAACTTCCATCCACTTTTCGTTGTGGAGTTAATAAAGTAGGTGGAATTCCCGATATAATATTCACTAAATTGTCTGATTTTATGTGTGAGATTATCTACAGATTTGATTCCCCCAACGTAATTACCAATTTCGTAATTTTTTTTTTTAAATGCACTTAAATTTTATGCACAAGGCATACTATCTATAGCTGGAGTGCAAGCACAGATTAATGAATGAATGCTCCGCCTGTGTCAATCATGTCCAGATACTGATGATTGAAAAATCGTCGAAATACAGATGAGATTACCAAAAGTGATCAAAAACTTCAAAAGAAATGCAAAAAGCAAACTTATGTTGCCTTGTTATAGACAGTCGGGAGAAACTACTTTGTTCGTTAAAGTTTTTTTTTTGTTAATTTTTGTACACGATTTCGAAGCTCATGGAGGAGCTGGATCATGGAATGAACAAATCATGATGTAACTGAACAAAAGGGACAGTAGAAAGAGGATGGTGGGTGGTCAAACACCAACAGCATGGTTGAAGGACAAAATAACTGGAGACTTGGAGAACTAATGTATGTGTGGAAGAATGAGGGATAGGGGAGGACAGGTAGTGAACAGCATGGATACAGCTGCAAACTCAGGAAGGAGACACTGTAAAGTTGGAAAGAGGTGGGCTTTGGAAGGGTTATTGGGTTTTAAAAAGATAATGGTTGTGAATGGAGTATGAATTGAGTTGATTGTGAACAGTTGTCTTCAAGCCCTGGAGGAAAGAATGAGATTGAATAGACTGGGGGTTGGTCATTCCACAGGCAAGGAAAAGGTGCTAACGAATGAGTGGAGGTGAGCAGTGCTTCTGGATGTTTCTTGAGCAGTGCAATTTTTTTGGATAGCTCTCCAAAAGTCTGAGACTTGCACGGATCTTGAGTTTCACAAAAATTAACCCCAAAATGGCTATTTTTGGTTTTGTCAACTGCCATCCTCCTGTTTGCGCTGACAAACCTGTTCATGCAATATTTCTGCATTGCAAATGACTGAATTGTATGTCGGTGTAATTATTTGGTCTCTTCAAAAGTAACTTTGAACTTTATAAAACATGCTTAAAAATGAATGCATGCCCTACATCTAGTTATGGGAGGAACCTAACAATGTCATGACTGCACATCGGATTTTTATGTGAAAAAATAAAAAATATTTTTTCACATAAAACGGCTTTTTTGCACGCAAAAAAATTATTTTGCTATTTTCGGAGAAAAAAAAAATTTCGCCCTTTTTCGGGAAAAATAAAATAAAATGCCCTTTTTGGTCGAAAATGTCTGGCAACGCTAAAACAAATTAGGGAATTTTTCGAAATTTTTAACTGCGATCGAAATTTTTAACTGCGATCGATCTCAAAAACAAAACGTTGCGTCCACTTGCGTGCGTTGCGTCCCCAGCGTGTACAGCAGTGAGGCGGTGTACTACAGTGAGAGAGTGTACACAAAGTGTGAACAAGTCTCCTATCAAGATGAGTGCTGCTCTTCGTGACAAGTGGCTGAAGGAATTCAACGCTGGCGGCGATGGGGCCACCTTCAAGTACGTGTCGAGTGACACGGCTTTCTGTCGAGCTTGTGAAAAGACTTTCCGGGCGAAGCAGAAGTCTGAGCTGGCCCAACATGTCCGAGGAGACCGCCACAAGAGCAACTTGGCCTTGAAGAAGAAGAGGACGGTCACGCAAGCCACCATGGAGGACTTTGGTGGCGGAAAGAGGCACAAGTGCGACGTCGTGGCTCGGGAGCTGTGCCAGGCCATGCTGGCCGCTGGCATCCCATGGTCGAAATTCGAAAACCCTGCCCTCCGGTCGTTCCTGGAGAAGCACATCACTCTCCAGATCCCCGATGAAAGCTGGATTCGAAAGCACTACCTCGACAAGTGCTACGACGAGGCCTTGGCGGGGATCCGTGCCGACCTCGGACAGCAGCCCATCTGGCTGTCCGTCGACGAGACGACCGATTCGGCAGGTCGATATGTGGCCAACATCATCGCGGGACGCTTGTCCAAGGAGGGGTACTTTCGTCCCCACCTCGTCCAGTGCATGTTTCTGGAGAAGACCAACTCCGGGGAGATCGTGCGCGCAGTCAATGACACGCTGAGCTATCTTTGGCCTGATTTCAAGCCGGAGTGCCTCAAGGTCCTCGTCAGCGACGCCGCGGCCTATATGATCAAGGCCGGCCATGCCCTGAAGGAACTCTTCCCGGACTTGCTGCATGTGACTTGCGTTGCCCACGCGCTCCACCGTGTCTGCGAGACAGTCCGAGAAATGTTCAAGGACGTCAACGACCTGAATGCCACGATGAAGAAGGTGTTCGTCAAAGCCCCGTCGCGTGTTGTCCTTTGGAAGGAGCAGCAGCCCAATCTTTCTCTCCCCCCGGAGCCCATTCTGACTCGATGGGGGACGTGGATCGACGCCGCGGTGTTTTACGCCGAGCACTTCGAGGCCGTCAAGGACATTGTGGACCAGCTGAACGATGACGACACGATGGCAATCCGGAGTGCCAAGGACCTGTTCGGAAAGGCGGACATCAAGCTCAGTTTGGTCTTCTTAAATGCCCACGTGTCGTTCATCCCGAAGATCCTTAAGCAGCTGGAGGAGGCCGGCATGGAGCTGGCCAAGGCCTTCCAGCTCCTTGATCAGGCCAATGAGGAGCTCGAAAAAATCCGAGGCTGCCGTAAGGAGATCCTGCTCACCAAGTTCAAGGCGGTGCTGCAGCGCAATCCCGACATTGGTGTGCTGAGGACAGTGGCTTTGATCCTGGATGGAGATCAGCACGGATCTGAGGTGGTGTGCCGGCTGGAGTCAAGCTTGCCGACATCCCCTCTTGAGGTACTGCCCCATCGTCAGCGTCGACGTGGAAAGGTCCTTCTCCGTCTACAGAAACGTCCTCACCGACCGCCGACACTGCCTCACCAAGGAGAACATTACCAAGATAATGATTTCAAACACCTACTTTAACCGTTCCTAAAAGGGTCTTGTCAATTTCTTCTAGTCCTCTACTTATCAAACAATGCGGTTGCAATAAAGGTACCTGAACGTCATTTTTTACCTGTTTACTAGCCCAGAGTGCTTAATGTTGTGCAGGAAAAAGCTTACCATTTTTTGTTCTTTTTTTGACTAATTTCTGAAAAACTTGGTAATAATAAAAAATGAATAAAACGGGGGAAAAAAATATTTCGGGATTTTTTCACATAAAAAAAAAAAATCCGCTTTTCAAAACATAAAAGGCCTATTTTCTTAACATAAAAATCCGTAGTCTAGCCCATGACCAACCTTGGTTGCACCCACCAGGAAAGTAAAAAAAGAACTCGATTTCCATTTGCTCCTTATTGGTACATTTCTACCCTTAAGGATGCAAATATAGAAGAATAAAACATCATATCAGAAACTTCATCAGTTTTTCACTTTAAAAAACTGTCACTTCACCATGGACTGTCACTTTTCTTGGTGGTAGCTTTTGTGCTTCCTCCTTGGATTTTACTATTATACAAGAAAGTTTAACCTCTTTTAAAGTTCCCTCATTCGATGTGCCACCCCCCCAAGGAAATCTTTCAGTGTGATATTGCAAACTATCTCCGAACATTTGAGACCTGACGTGCATTCATAGCAATCCTTGGTTAAAACTCTGAAGTGTCGGCTCATTTGTTTTGTGCAGAGACAAAGAAAACTCTGCTGACGCGCCCGACTGAAGTCCCTTGGGAACTCGTTGGTTTCCTAGCTGACCAGGCAGCCGAGTGCTATATGGCTATCAGTGACTGGGATGCCCTGCAGGAGTGGCGTGCAAGTGTGGCAAACATCCGGAACTCTGCAAGTCACTCGGGCACCAGCTGCTTCTCAGGCCTGCACTACGATATTAATTACGTCTTGTGAGTGTGATAGAGACTAAATAAATAATGTACCTGATTTGGAGCTTGAAGTGTTAAATTTCTGATCTCAGCTGTTTTTGAGGAGTCATTTAAGCCACGGATTGTTTTATATAGTTGTGTGGGAATTATTGTTTCAATGTGCATGAAAGTTTATGTTTGTATTAGGGTCGTATGCATTTGCTGCCCTGTTGAGCATAAACGCTGGTGATTGTTGGTCTATGTGAAAGCAGAGCACTGAGCAGCTTTGAGGCCGGAAACTTCAGCAAGTGCCGAGAGCAGCTTGGCCTGTTACCAGGTGAAGGCCCAAGACTAACTGGTGGTGATAAATCAGGTACATTTAGTCTCAAAGCATTTATGTTGAGTTGCATAAGATTTGTGCTTGAGGTCCAAGTTGTACACGAATACTATATCAATCTTTTCAATTCTCCCATAATTTATCCAAAACACAAGCTTTTTGCATTGGCATTTGGTGTCGAGTTGGTTGAATACCAGTTGAATGAATATGGTTGCTGTGATTGGATCTTTATTTTTACCTCTGCTACCAAAGGTGAACGGAGGTTATGTTTTCACCTCTGTCTGTGAGCAAGATATCTCAAGTTGTGGACGAATTCGGATGAAATTTGGTGGGCAGGTTGGGTGTGTGACAATGACAAATCGATTCGATTTTGGTGAAGATTGGGATCAGGATCTGGATACTAGAATTTATAAATGATTCTTCACCATTGAGAGATCGGGCCAAAAAACGATACATAGCTCGATATCTCCAAAAGTTGTGGAAGGATTGGGACTAAACCTGCTGGATGAGCTGGGTGGATGACAAGAACAAACCAATTAGATTTTTGTGTGTGACAAGGATGAGTGGTCCAGATGCAGATCCAACATGTGAGCAGAATACAAAATGTAAACTGTTTGGTATGGTGGAGGCATGTGCTCTACTGAGTGCCGTTGTGGTTTTATTATTATTTATTTGAGAATTCGTTCATACAGTTTTTGCTACAGCACTGCAACATTGACAGTGATGCAGCTGCTTGCACTTGCTCCTTCAGAGTACGAACACCTTTGTCCGACGCTGATGCCTCCTAACCCCTCGGAGCTGGGCAAGTTGGTTGAGGGCCACCTCCTGCGTGCTTCACTCGCCTGCCTGGACTTGAAGGAATCTGGACGACTGGTGAACATGGAAGACAACCAACAGACTGAGCCTGCAAAGTACATTACATTAACTGCTTTACTTTTTGTTTTGACTTACCTCTATGATCATATTTTTGGCTCTTGGTTCAGTTTGTAAAACTGCAGTTATCACAGCATTTAATATATAAGAGATGCATTCTCATTGGTTTAATTATTTTGTGACATAAGCGACAGTGACATTGCATGTGTGTGCTGCTTCGCATCCTTCCAGCATTTTTGCCCTTTGGCTGTTATGAGTATTATTTTATGACATGTTTTTCTCTGAGACCTCTGTACCGATCAACTTAAAACTTCACAGGGTATTTTTACAAATCATGAGGTCTCGTGCATATCCTCCAACTGCATCAATTGGTCCAAAAGCCTCAGCAACTATCTTGAATTTATGATTTTTTCTTTTCAAAGATCATCTTGTTCAGAAACATCGAAACTATCAATCCCAAACTTTTTCAACCATCAATAGACCAGGATACTTTAAGTCAGAGATAAAAGGTGGCCTGCATTGACCAAACAAAATGCGTACATTTTGCATTGTCATTCGATCTGAAAAAGTGTTTTATATTATAATTCATCTTCCGGCTTCATTGTAGGCTGAAAGGCGCACAGAACCACCACCCACTGCTCAAAGTAGTGTCAGCCCACACAGGCTTTTGAAGCCTTTTGTGACTCGTCCCACCCCCTCCTCCAAATCGATCCAAGGGAATCAATCCCTTGTCAATTAATTTTTATGAGCAGCAAGTGCTCTTTTGGCATGTAGCTTCATGGTCACCATTCCAGTTTGGAGGTGCTACTTGGATGCGTATTCTAGAAATGACGTATAAATTTTGTTTATATAGCCTTG
The DNA here is from genome assembly GCF_964187855.1 of Myxine glutinosa. NCBI lineage: Eukaryota > Metazoa > Chordata > Myxini > Myxiniformes > Myxinidae > Myxine > Myxine glutinosa. The sequence goes on along the minus strand of NC_136270.1, from coordinate 25,088,356 downwards.
GTTGATTGAAATTGTTGATTATGTTTGTCTGAGACTTGTAATTGAATATGTGCATAATCATTTTTTTTAAAGCCTGGTGTTGGCATAGTGTTTAAGGTGCATGGCTTAATATCGTAGGGTCTTGAATTTGAGCTTCTGCCGTGCTGTTAAATAACACAAGGATGGTTGACTCACCCTGACATCCTATTAACAAACAAACAACAACAGGCATTTTTAAGGCCATTTTCTCTGCAAGAGCGGGGGTTAGCCTTGCGGTCCCCATGACAATCTTCTCCATTTTGCTCTATTTTCTGCATCTCCCCTTGTTAACCCCCTTGCCCGCATTTCTTCTTCGACCATCTTCAGCCAAGTCTTTCTCGGTCTTCCCCTTCTTCTACTTCCTTCTACATTCATTTCCATCACTCTTCTCAACCAGTCACTTTCATCCTTCCTCAACACATGACCAAACCATCTCAAAACTATTTCTCTTCACAGCATCCATCACAGGCTCTATTCCCATCATCTTTTGCAATTCATCATTTGTCTTCCTCTCTCTCAATGATACTCCACACATCCACCGAACCATTCGCATTTCCACCCTTTCCAGCCTTCGTTGCTGTTCTCCGTTCATTACCCATGTCTCGCTCCCATAAATCATAACACTTCTCACACATGCAGCATACACCTTTCCCTTCAGCTCCAACGACACTCCCCTCCTTGTCAGCATGCCACTCAGTTCGCGAAACTTCTTCCATGCACATCTCACTCCAGCAACCGTTGCAGAGTCTGATCCACCTTCTCCATTCAGCATGTCTCCTAGGTAACAAAATGTTTTCACACCTTCCAGCTTCATGCCATCTCCAAGATGCAACTCAACATTTCCTCCATATGCAGCTCCCTCTGTGCACACCTTACACATGAATGTAGCTGCCACACTGGTTAATGACACTCTCAAACCACTACATGTTTGATGAACCCACTCAGCACGCATTGTATATTGAATGGAATTCACTCCGACACCCTTCCTGCACACAGCACACGGCCACTTCCCAGTTCTTTCCACCTCACCACATGCTTTACCACTTGCCATCACCTTCGTTTTTCCGATATTCACCTTCAGACCTTTTGTCTCCATATATTCCTTCCACTTGTTCATCTTCTCCTACAGTCCATCCATACTTTCTGCAATCAACACCAGATCATCTGCATACAACAACTCCCACGGTAAACCCTCCTTTACGTTCCGAGCCAGCACCTCCATCACAGCTACAAATAGTAGTGGACTTAGTACCGACCCCGGATGCACTCCCACCTTCACCTCAAACTCACCACTGTTCCCGTCCTTCGTCCTTGCAGCTGTGCGCGCTCTTTTGTACATTGCCATCACTACTCTGATCAACCATTCCTCCACTCCTAACTTCCTCAATGCTCATGTCACTACTTCACGTGGAACCCTAACAACACAACAACATGCATTTTAAGGCCATTTTCCCTGCTAGAGCGGGGGTTAGCCTTGCGGTCCCCACGACAATCTTCTCCATTTTGCCCTATTTTCTGCATCTTCTCTTGTTAACCCCTTGCCTGCATTTCTTCTTCCACCATCCTTAGCCAAGTCTTTTTCGGTCTTCCCCGTCCTCTACTTCCTTCTACATTCATTTCCATCACTCTTCTCAACCAGTCACTTTGATCCTTCCTCAACACATGACCAAACCATCTCAACCTGTTTCTCTTCACAGCATCAATCACAGGCTCTATTCCCATCATCTTTCGCAATTCATCATTTGTCTTCCTCTCTCTCAACGATACTCCACACATCCACCGAACCATTCGCATTTCCACCCTTTCCAGCCTTCGTTGCTGCTCTACGTTCATTACCCATGTCTCGCTCCCATAAATCATAACACTTCTCACACATGCAGCATACACCTTTCCCTTCAGCTTCAACGACACTCCCCTCCTCATCAGCACGCCACTCAGTTCCCGAAACTTCTTCCATGCACATCTCACCCGAGCAACCGTTGCCGAGTCTGATCCACCTTCTCCATTCAGCATGTCTCCTGGGTAGCAAAATGTTTTCACACCTTCCAGCTTCATGCCGTCTCCAAGATCCAACTCAACATTTCCTCCATCTGCAGCTCCCTCTGTGCACACCTTACATTTGAATGTAGCTGCCACACTGGTTAATGACCCTCTCAGACCACTACGTGGAATGCTATCGAATGCTTTGTCCAGATCAACAAACCCAAGAAACAACTTCTTCCTCTTGTCCATGTACTTCTCCTGCAACTGCCTCACAATAAAAAGCGCGTCTGTCGTTCGTCTTCCTGGCATAAATCCAAACTGCATTTCATCAATCTTCACTTTCTTCCTTAAACTCCTCACCAACACCCTTTCCAATACCTTCATTCCATGCTCCAATAACTTTATCGCTCGATACGATCCACAGTCCAGAGGGTCACCTTTCCCCTTGCATAGAGGGACGAAGGTACTCAGATCCCAATCCACTGGAATGCGGCCTTCTTTCACCACCAGATTGCAGATCTCTGTCATTCTCTTCACACCCCAACTTCCTGCTGCCTTCAACATATCTCCCACAACTCCCGTCGGCCCTCCCGCTTTTCTACTCTTCATTGCTTTTATCGCTTCCTCAACTTCCTTCTCGGTTATCTTCTCTGCCGGTCCTAAAACTGGGTTACTCTCTATGTTGTCATCCCATTCATTCTCTGCATTCAACAGTATTTCCATGTATCTCTTCCATCTTCCTTGATTTCCATCTGGGTCCACAACGATTTGTCCCACTTCATCCTTCAAGCAACTCACCCCCATCACATCACACCTCTCTTTCGCTATCTGCTTTGCAATCCTGAATACCGCTCTCTGATCCTCTTCCAAATCCAAGCGTTCTCCGAACATTTTCCTGCATGCCTCCTGCGCCTTTGCTACCTCTTTCTTTGCAGCCTTCTTGGCTGCCTTATAACTTTCCTGCTCTGCCTTTTCTGCCCCCATACCCTTCGCCTTCTGCCACTCCTTGAACTTCTTTCTCTTCTCGTCAATCTTCTTTCCAACTTCATCATCCCACCACCATGTTTCAGAGTGCCTCGGTGGTCCTTTTGTCCATCCACATACCTTACTAATGGCTCCCAACAGACTATCTTTCATTGACATCCAACCACTTTCAAGCTCAACCACATCATCCTCCACCATACTCAGCCTCTCTTTTAATGCCTCCCTCACTGTCACCTCTTTCAACCTCCACACATTCATTCTCGGTTGGTACTTCACCCGCCGAGCTCTTCTCGCACCTTTCACCCTTATGTCGTAGACAACCAAGTGCAGTGGTGCTGTGAAACAGCCTCCTCCCCCGGGATCACCTTTGTGTCCCGGAGGTGCCCCCTATCTCGCCTACGCACCAGCAGGTAGTCAAGGGTTGTCGTCAACCCACCTGACGTGTATGTGACAAGCTTATTATCCTCTTTCTGGAACTGAGTATTACAAATCAACAAATCAGCTCCATCAGCAAACTCCAAAATCCTTTCCCCTTCTCCATTTCTCACACCATATCTGTAACTCCCATGAACTCCCTCAAAACCGTCCATACTCCTTTCCACATGTCCATTTAGGTCTCCTCCTCCCACAACTTCCTCATCTTTCACGTTTTCCATCAGTTTCTCTATTGCACACCAGAACTTGTCCTTCTCTTCATCGCTCTGACCAACCTGCGGAGCATATCCTGAGATGACGTTCAGCAAGAGCTTTCCAATCATCATTTTCACCATCATCCACCTTTCACTCACTCTAGTCACACTCACCACACTGTCTACAAACTCCTCAGAAAAGAGGACACCAACACCATTCACGCCTTCTGGGCACCCTTGCCACACAAACTTGTATTTCTGTCCCTGCCGACCCTTCACCATTCTCACACCACTTCCCTTCCATCTCGTCTCTTGCACACAACATATGTCCACTCTTCTTCTGACCAATACTTCCACCACTTCTCCTGATCTCCCTGTCATTGTCCCTACATTCCATGTCCCAAACCTCAGAAACCGATCTCTACGTCAGGCATCAGACGTTTCGTCGTCATAAATGGAGTGATTTCCACCCTTGCTTCGATCGGGTTCCCCACCTTGAGTTTTGACGAGAGGGAGTGGGGTCCCCCACGGGGTACTTCGGGCTGTACCCTGCCCAGTGCCCATATGTAGTTGTAATTGTCATGGTTCTCTTTTTGAGGCAATGTTTTTATGGCCGGATGCCCTTCCTGACGCCAACCCTTTTAGTCACCTCTTACATATCAGTCGCCTTATACATATCTGTACCAAGTCGCAAGGATACGGTGTACCTATTCTAAACCGGGATACACACCGGCTACCCTGACATCCTACTGAGATCTGAAAAATGAGTACCAGCTTTCTGGGAACCGGGGGTACTGTGTCAGCGGCACTGCTGTGCTTCCGGCAATTATGCACTCAGCAGCCATAGGGTGCATACAAAATAATAAAAATTATTGTTTTGTCACAGAAATGTTTATGGTTTGTAATGTTAAATAAAGAGGAGAGAAATTAGTACAAGATACAGCCGTATGTGATGCAACTCACCATGGAAATCAGCTGCAGTAATTTGAGCAAATCAGTCAATTGAGCAAAGCAGTAATTTGAGCAAATCAGTCAATTGAGCAAAGATTTGCCCATGCAAGTCGAAGCTAGCCTGGGTGATTTGGCGAGGCCGTTGGCAGCTGTGAGTGAGCCTTGACAGACATGGGACATGCCTGGAACACATCCATTAAAGTGCCTGGAGAGAATGAGAAACAGACAAGATGATAGACTTTAGAAGGGGATGAAAAAGCACATCAGAGAGAAAGAGGAAGCACATCAGAGAGAGGAGACAGTCTTCACTAGGATCACATTGTATTTTATGTCGTACTCTCAGTGGATTCACCCATTGAAACGTGGATCCTCTCGGGATGCTCTGCTATTTGGTGCATTATTGGCAGGGTTTGTACAGGTCTTGGAAATACTGGAAAGTCAAGAAATTGTAAAATCTTTTTTCCAAGCCTGGAAAGTTATCAATAAAATATTGCTGTAAATCGAAGGAAGTGAAAAAAAAACTCAAAACAGTTTTAAGCTAGAATTCTGTTCGATGTCACGACGTCGACTGATATGCCTCCGCCCACATTATTACATCATTATACTTGTACCAAGTTTGATTTATATCCATTCAGCTGTTCACAAGTTGTCACATTTTTTCCTGGCATGTCCTCTGACCTTTGGCCTTTGACCTCAGGACCCCAAAATAGAATCAGTTCATCTTTACATCATGATACATATCTGTACCAAGTTTTAATTGGATCCCTTTAGCCGTTCTCAATTTATAGACCTATTACAGACTTTGACCTTTGACCTCTTGTCCCCAAATTCTAATCAGTTAATCTTTATATCATTATACATACCTGTACCAAGTTTGAATTTGATCACTTCAGCCGTTCTCAAGTTATTTCGGGAACGAAAGCCTATCACGGATGGACAACCTGAAAACATAATGACTTCGTCGGCGGAGGCATAAAAACAATAAATCTGCTCTGCCTTTCATCAGGCAATTTTGCTGAAATCTCTTCTGACGATTACGTTTTTGCATCCAAGTGACCAGATTTCATCATAGTTGCATTATATCAATGTCATTTCATTAGCCTGCCACTGGTTCCAAATCTCTGGTTCAGACAGACATTTGTTAACAAAAGTGAATATATGTCACCTGGGAAATGTCAACTTAGCACAGAGGTTAATGTAGATGTATGTGTGGATGCGTGGATGTGTATTGCATACATGTACATTTTGCCATTTGGCAATAAATTGCTTACCTTTTTTTCCCTAGACCACATGTATGATAATCCATCCTGTGTAGACATCCATGCTGTAATTAACGAGGTTTTAAAATTGCATGAAGTTGGCCGACGAAGTCGCTGGAGGCATTATGTTTTTGGGTTCTCCATCCGTCCGTAATAGGTTTTCGTTTCAGCAACAACTTGACAGCGGTTGAAGGGATTTTGAAAAAACTTGGTGCAAGTATATATGATGCAAAGATGAACTGATTATATTTTGGCATTAAAGGTGAGGAGTGAGGTGATTTTGTGATTTTGGTGAAGTTAGAGGTCATGTCAGGTAAAATGTGAGACTTGAGAACAGCTGAATGGATTTAAATCAAACTTGGTCCAAGTATGTATCATGATGTAGTAATGTGGGCAAAGGCATATCGGTTGACGTCATGACGTCGAAGAGTGTCATTCTAATTGTATATCGCATTTAAATTCAGTTTTCCACTGGTGTGAACTTTCTTTTCGAAAGTTCAGCATGTTTTGGATATCGAAGTTGTTGCTATTTCTTGCATTTGGAAAAAGTTGTTTTTGCTTAACCGTTTGTGGTGCTCTCTGCACTTGTCCTCTTGTGCCTTTTACCAGGAGTACATACCGCTACATAAAGCAAGTGTCTTGCTTGAGCACAACTCCGCTGCGCCTGGCAGTTACTGGCTTGGAAGTACAGCTTCCTGCAACTTCCATCCTGCAGCTTTGTTATTCTGCCGCTTTGCAGGATACCCTATCTTGTGGTCTTTCCACTGAAGTATGATTTGCAACGACTGTGCTTTTTGTTTGTAAAACTGTTCTCTGTTTTGTCAATACTTTAATTGTTAGTCTCATTTTTTTTTTTTCTAATGTACACAAGGATCAGAAACAACTTTTCTTTCTCTGTCATCTGTCCTGCCAGTCTTTTATGGAGCAAGTTGATCTCCTGACACAAGAGGGCTCGACATTTTTTTTTTTTTTTTTTTTTGCCCTTCGTCTTCATAGATTTCAGCACTTCTATGACACGTTATCTTTACCATCCACTTTTGTTCTGATCATGTTTATGCTACTTTTGCAATGGCTTTCTTTGCTCATTGAATGTTTGCTAGAAATGGATGAATTGTGTTTAACTATATTTTTGATACGTTGTCCACTGCAGAGCCATATGCTGCTTTGGGACAGAGTGTCGACTTTCGTTTGCCAGAGGCCTGACATCCGTGCCTGGCTTCAAGCAATCCGCTACACTTCTTTTCGAGATTTCATGGTTACCCGGGCTTCAAGTATGAGACCTGTGGATGCTTGTCAATGTTTATGCTAACTCACTTTGATACTCTTCATGATAAAATATTTTGTCCGTCGTGTAAGCAATAATAAACCATGATTCGTACGTAGGCACATAATAAATAGAATCTTTATGATTAAAAGCAATCATCACTGACCTGCTACAAGATTGTTAGAGTTTGGGTTAACAATTTAGGGTTATTTATTTATTTATTTTATCGACACTTTTTCTTTTTTTAATTTATGGACATTAGTGTCATGTTTATTTCACAGTTTACAGTTATAGAAATTACAATTTTAAAATTGTAGATATTGATTGAGGTTTTTGTCCCCCGTCGCACCGCGGAGCGAAAGGGGGACTATGGTTTTCCCCTCCGTCTGTGTGTGCATGCGTGCGTTGAACCTTGTGAGCGGAATATCTTTAAAAATAAACGAACTACTAACTTCGAATCTGGTGTGTGGGTGTATCTACGCATAAGGAAGAACGCTATTGAAAATTGGGTCGCCAAGTCAAAAACCAACATGGCCGCCGCCATGTATGTCTGAACCTTGTGAGCGAAATATCTTGAAAAATAAGCGAAGTACCAACTTCTAATCTGGTGTGTGGGTGTGTCTCCAACCCACTCGCAAATATTATCAACTCTTCCATGTTTCCTGCGTCTTCCACTTTGTCAACTCACATCACTTCACCGACGGGGGACCTTGGCATAACGCTTGTTTGGTTTGTTTTAACATCTGCATTTAGGGTTTTTTTTTTGTTTTGTTTTTTACATAAATTTTCATTTACTAGGGCATGCCCGTACTATATCTATATCTAAAATTATATCCCCCCCTCTATTTACATGAAATGGTTTGGTCCATGAAATGTTTTGGTCCATTCGCAACGCCAAAGCGAACGGCGAACGCTTTACATGAAATGGTTTGGTGCATGAAATGTTTTGGTCCATTCGCAACGCCAAAGCGAACGGCGAACGGCTTGCGAGTACAGTGACAATCCCCCCGGGGTTTTAATTAGTTTTAAAACATCGTTTAACGCCAACATAGCGCCAACATAGTTTGCAAACGTGAAATAAATGAATACGCTCTCAAATGTGCCATCCGAGGCAGAGTGTGTCCGCCACGTTCGGCACACGCGATAGTTCGCTGCTCTCTGATTGGTTGAATCGTTTTTTGGACATAGCTCGGTAAGTAATTGTCCGATTAATATGAAACCTTGAAAAGGCACATCCTCGGGTCCCCAGCAATATACCTGGCAAGTTAAAAGTATATCGGACCCGTGGTTGTCGAGAAACAGCGGTCACAGACAAACGTACAAACGTACAAACAGAGATTACTGGAATTATAGATAGATGGACACTTTGATGGTTCTGTGATTTATTTATTTATTTATTTTTCAAAGATTTTTTTCAAAAACCTCTGGGTTTTTTTTAATCCTTGGTGCACCAGCTTCGAGATCCGTCGGCACGTCAGTCAGTCAGGTAGTTAGTCAGTGGTTAGAAAGAGCTTTATATTACATATATTATTGACCTTATTGTGAATAATGTTCTCTAAAACGAAATGAATGTTGCACAAAGTTGTTGACAGTCCTCTTTGCAGTGAAGTACAGCAATACGTTTGTTCCAAGCACACAGACTACAACTTCATTGTCCTCTTGCATGATAAATGGGCTCCGGCATTAACAAAGGGAATTAAATTATTTAAACATGCATCTTGTAAATGTTTTGGTGTGTTTGTATGTTATTCTTTCACGGCCGAACCGTAGCACCTAGAGGCCCCACATTTTGAATGTAGATACTTCAGAATGTGGGCAAGGTTTTAAGCTACCGCATGTTGGCCTTTGTGTCCACTTTGAGCTTTGAGGCCAGCAAAGGCTGCTATAAAGTGTATATTGGGAGGTGGGTTCAGGCAGTGCTGCCGCAGGCAAAAGGTAATCACCAACAATCCAATAACACTATATTTTCAATGTCCAACACATCCCAAGACTACCACTGGGAAAAGCTTACTCAACTGGTTATCCCTATTATTATATTACATTATTCATCGGTTATCCCTTGCGAGTAATAATCTAACTCAGAATATTAGAATTGTCTTGCAGAAGAATAATAACGTTTAAAAAGAGACCAGGCTACTTCCTTCATCTTTTTGGCCTTAACATTGTCCTGAAGGAGGTCACAGTGGTATTGTGCATTGACGATTGTCCGTCTTCAAGGAATTCAACATCCAGAATCCCTTGTTTTATTCCAAAACACAACGCCCTCTGAATTTTGCCAGCGAAATGCCATTTTTAATTTATTGGGTAGTGGAGATTTTGATGTCTCTGCATACTTGCTATTTGATTCCAGGAAATTTTGTCACAGGTCACAAATTATTTCAAAAACAATTATGTTGTCGTCCATTGAATTGGTTTGAAACAAGCGGTGACTTTTGTATACAAGATCGAGGCTCGTGAAAGAGCTAACATTAATCACACAAAAAGTCAAACCGACACACAAAACACAAAAAAAAATGGGAGCGGCAGACAAGATGGGGAGAGAGGGGGAAGGACACAAACACAATATTTGAGAGCAGGAACATCGGGAGAAATGTGGGAGGGGGGAGAGCTTGGGGGGAAGTGGGAGAGGTATAAAAACATATGAACACTGCAAGGACTTCCAGGAAAGAAGTTGGAATTTCGAAAAAAAATAAATATTGGTTTATTTGTGTTTGATAATCTTAAAATTAAAATGCCTGCTAGTTTATTTGCAGGGATGATTCTTCCTCTTCTTTATCTTTGGCATCTCACATCTTTACTTGGGGTTGCCACAATGATGGTTGTTCACCCTTCTCCATCTCCTTCTGTCAGTCCTCCATTCTTCTTCCAATGCCACAACTTCTAAATCTGTCACTACCGCATCCTCCCATCTGATCTTAGGGCTTCCTCTTCTCCTTTTTCTGGCAGTTCTATCTCCATCACTCGCCTCACCACTCTCTCTCTCTCTCTCATCAGATGACCAAACCACGCTTTTGGCAATATATTGCGCTCTCCTCACAGACAATATGTTGCTCTCACCTCACAGACAGGCTTGTCTCTTCTCGGTTTTCTTCCCCCTCTGCTCAGGACTTACTTCCTGTGTTCTTTCACCTCTTTGACCATTCACAATCACTCCATGGCTCTTGCATTCTTCTGGCAACCTTTTCTTTGTGAATGTCCTCAGATCCAGGTTCATTCTTCACATCTATTCTTTTGTTTCTCTCTCCTTACACTTGTGCAGCGTACTCCCCCAGTCTATTCACTCCCATTCCTCCCTCCTGGGCTTCAAGTTAGCAGTGCACTGCCATTTTAGCCTCAGCTTCATCATACCAACGATATTACCTATCCTCATTAACCAACCCTCACTTCTCCTCATTTATACTTGCAAGTTGCTGTCTCTGCTTCCTTGTCTTTCCTTCTCCTTTGACAATCCCCTTATTTTATCTACGTGTTTTCCCACTGCTCCACTGTCGGTGCGTTGCCTTCTTCCCTCTGTCTTCTCACTTTTCCATGAGCCGAGATTTTTTTTTCTTTTAAATATAAAGTAAAAAATGCTTAATTTCTCACTTCTCTGCATCCAGAACGTGTCAATACTGCCTCTCAGCTCCTGCCCCGTCTGCGGCTGACCGCAGCGAAACTAGCACGCAAGCGTGGAAACATTTCACTGGCAGCACGCCTCCTGAGTCATTGCCGTAATGGAGGTGACATCGACTCTGGCAAAAGCCTTGCTGATATGATGGCTGAATTGTCTGTTACTGGAAGTGGCTCCTTGGGTTTGTCTGACAGCTCGTCAGTTACAGAAATGGAAATACAGCGAGCAAAGCTGCTTTACGTCACTGGTACGTGCTCTTGGCTGTCTTGCTTGCAATAAACACACTTTGCTGAGTTTTCTGGGTTTGGGCCTGTCTTATATGCAGCAACGATACGTTTTTAGTCGCTGTAGCCAAACAATAGTTCTGCTTTCCCGATTCCACCATTGTCATTTGACGTATACTTTATTTGGAAAGCTGCTAATATCTGTTCTCTTGACAAAAGCATTCACCTCTGCTCCACTTGATGCATTATTTTTGGACATTTCAGTGTTTCCTTTGTTGTCACCAATAGGCCAGACCGGACCTGCCATGGAGGTGATCAGCACTCACGCGTTGTCCACATGTCGCGACCAATCGGGCAAAGCTCCTGATGGTGCCTTCTCTCTGCTGACCCTCACCAAATGGCTGCATGCTGAATGGAAGGAAGCTGCAGTCCCACTACGCCAGGTGTACAGAGCTATGGAGCAGAAACCTGGGCCCAGCCTAACTTCACTGGGTCGCAGTCTCCTGGAGCTTACAGAATTGGGTCAGGCATTGCATCCCACCTGCACGGAGGGTTGTGTTCTCCCTCCGATCTCTGTGGAATCCACAGGTAAGGAGTTTTAGTGATTGTGTTTTGTTGGATTTAATGCTGTCATTTGGAATTTAACGCACTCAGGATGCAATGAATCTATTTGTTTTACTCATTATACGAATATGCTGCAGTGTTGTACAAAACTATGAGAACAGTGAGTTTCCATTAAATGGTGTACATCATGGAGTTTAAGTGCTGGGTTTTGTTCATTTATCAATGCTTGTGTGTTTAAGAAGTCATCTGGTGTTGAATCTTTCTTCCCTCTCCTCCACACCGACCCAATCCCCAAATAGTATGTGTGGGCGTTGGTGAAGCTGACCTGGTGCTCGGTAATCTGCACTATCTTGCTGCCCACTGTGCACCTGGTTTGCCCAAAGCATGGGCTGCTCTCGCCAGCTGGTCTTACCGATGGGGCCGCAAAGTGATTGACAACGCCAGGTTAGGCCCATGTTTTGCCAAAATACATTATCACTGTACTTTGCTTTACCAGTGCTTTAATTTGTTTAAAAAAACTTGTATTCCCACCCACAACACTTGTATATGCCTCACGACATAGAATCATCGACAGCAGAATGTCGCTACATAATAAATGATGCATTTGACACATCACCCAAAAGGAAAAGGAATAACACCCCAATGATGATAATTGGAAATGGGTGGGTGGGCCCTGCACTGTAATCCCAAGAAAGAAGCTGGACATTAACCACATACACGTACACGCGCACACAAAAACAAGTACTTGTGATATATATATATATATATATATATATATATATATATATATATATATATATATATATATATATATATATATATATATATATATATATATATTGTTACAGACGCGGTTTTAGATGTTAGTTTACCGAGCGGTTTGGTATTACCGCGTCCGAACAGTTACTCCCCGATTAGAACCCGATCCCGCCCGACGTTGACCAAATCGCGCTATGCTAAATCAATGAAGGAAAGGACACAACGGCTGGGATTAATGAAACGACACAAGGGGGTACAGTTCTCAAGACCTCCGGAGGAGGATATAATTGGTGATGCAGAAAAGGATAGATTACACGGTAAGAGGTAAAGCACAGAAAAGATGGGCACTTAGACACAGTCTTATCTTATCCCCGACAGACCACAGACAAACGGAACAAGACTGACTTACACAGGGATTGATGGCAAGGAAGGACAGGCAGTCGATAGCACAAGGTGCACCTTGGCTCAGGGGCAGAATCAACACGGTCCGGTCCAGAGATGCGGGGAGGTATTTCAGCGCTCGGAGGTGGCGTCTTCTCTCTCCAAGCTGAGGGCGCATCTGACGTCACCTCCCTCTTCCTGCGCATGCTCAGCGGGGAGTGACACGCCCTCGGCTCGTTGTCTCCGCCCCAGATGGAATCGGTCCGCCGCTTCTATTGGGTGCGGGGGGTTACCGGGCTCCGCCCTTGACGAGGAGCTGACAGCGTGCCCCTGCGTGGTAACCCCGTCGGAGCACATGTTCAATGGCGGCTAACCAAGCCGGAGTGAGGACGCACACTCCCCGCGCTGCCGCCGCTGTTGTTGTTGTTGTTGTTGTTGTACCATGAGGAAGAGCTGCGGGGAGGTATTGGGAGGTCCTAAACTTTCTAACGGTGCCATACAATCACATTCTGGTGCAACGAAGAGTCAGAATTAATGGAAACGAGTCCTTAACTGACATAGACTAAGAATAACTAGCAAGATGTCCTATAGTTGTCTACGTGAGATGCGGTGGACCTGGATGCGACATTAAATGGGGGAAATAGGGGAAGGTCGGGTCTACTGAGTGTTGTTTACAGAAAATGGGACTAGGGAATGGGGGATTGGGGATAGTTGGGAAGTATTGGGGAAATAGGGGAATATTTACAAGCGGATATGGATGGAGGCCAATCTCATATCCGCAACAATATATATATATATATATATATATATATATATATATATATATATATATATATATATATATATATATATATATATATATATAAAAATATCATTGTAAATAATAATAGAATGTGTTCTTCCTTTTATTTGACCGTTCCCGTCCCTTCCATTGATTGGCCTCGCATGGTACGACTAGAACCGCTCGAATCGGGCTCCATAAAAGTAACGGCACGAGTCACGTGATGCGCATACCGCTCGGGCGTACTCGATTAAGCGTGGCTTGTGCGAGGTTGGGTCCCCGCTTTCGTGGCAGCGTGGGTTAAATGTACGTGCGACGTTGACCCGATACCCTTTGTCACGCTTGCTCCGGAAGTGGCGATTCGGCCTCGTGGACACGAAGACCCAGGGGGGAAAAAGGGGGTTTAATCCCCCCTTTGTAACGGGAACGGGCGATCCGCAACAATATACCGCGTGTGTGTGTGTGTGTGTGTGTGTGTGTGTGTGTGTGTGTGTGTGTGTGTGTGTGTGTGTGTGTGTGTGTGTGTGTGTGTGTGTGTGTGTGTGCGTGTGCGTGTGCGTGTGTGCGTGCGTGCGTGTGCGTGTGTGCGTGCGTGCGTGTGCGTGCATGTATGCATGCATGTATGCATGCATGCATGCATGCATACCGGAATATATATATACACATACCGGAATATATATATATATATACACATACCGGAATATATATACACACACACACATACGGTATATTGTTGCGGATCGCCCGTTCCCGTTACAAAGGGGGGATTAAACCCCCCTTTTCCCCCCTGGGTCTTCGTGTCCACGAGGCCGAATCGCCACTTCCGG
>NC_136270.1:25061622-25069122 GCF_964187855.1 Myxine glutinosa | reverse complement strand
TCTCCCCTCTCCTGCACCCGATTCTCCCCCTCTCTCCTCATTAACGATATGGACCTCAAACATCCGAGGCCTTCGCTCAAACCTGATTGATCTCTCCATTCAGCTTGCTTCTGACAATCTAGACTTGATCTGCTGAACAGAAACTTTCCTCCTTCAAGATGTCTCTGATTCCTTAATATCTCTTCCTGGTTACTCCCTCCTCCGGTATGATAGACCTGAGCCTCGTCCTGGTGGTGGGGTTGCTATCTTTATCAAAAGCTCTCTTCCTCACTCTCCTTGCACTGCCCTCTCTCCACCCCACCCCCAGGAGTACCTCTGGCTACGGCCTCCTCTCTGCTCCCACCTTTTATTCATATGTGTTCTGTACCGTCCTCCAAACAGTGATGACTCCATTTACATGTCGCTGTCTGACGACATGGACCAACTTCTATCAACTCATCCCAACTCTCTCTTCCTCATATGTGGCGACTTCAACTGTCATCATGCCAGCTGGCTGGGTGTGGGTTCCTCTCTCACCAGCCATGGCACCTCAGCAAAGGACTTCTGTGACTCATTGGGACTGACACAATCTGTCAATTTCCCGACGCGGATCTCAGTCAATGGAGTATCTTCTCTTCTGGACTTGGTTGTGACAAACGTCCCTGCAAATGTCTGCTGCTCTTCTTCTGCTCCAATCGGTTCTTCTGATCATGTGCTTGTTAAAGTGGACATCTCTCTGGCCATTCTCAGAGAGCCTCCTCAGCGTCGACGAGTCTGGCATTTCACTCAGGCCGACTGGCACGGGCTGCAAGCAGCTATCAATCATTTGGACTGGTCTCCCATCTCTACTGCCTCTGACATCAACTCATCCTGGGAATTCTTCCAAAGTAAACTGCTCTCTCTCATGCACAGATTTATCCCATCTCGTCTTCAGTTGTCTTACCCTTCCTCCCGTCCATGGTACACTGAATCTTGTGGTGAGGCAGTTGCCCTGAAACAACTTGCTTTTGCCTCTTGGAAGGCAAATCCAACTGAAGGTAATCTCAGTTCCTTCCACCAAGTTCGGAACAAGTATGTGTCTATCGTCAGGAGTGCCAGAAAGCACAATCTCTCGAAACTCAAGAATGATCTCTCAAACCTGTCTCCTTCCTCCAAATCCTGGTGGCGTCTGGTCAAATCCGTTTCTGGTGTTTGTTCCCCCTCCAACCCCGCCCTCACCTCAAATGGCTACACAGTTGACCGCACGTGACAAAGCCGTATGCCTCAACTCTGCGTTTGCCTCAAAAACTTGTGTCCCAAACCCATCTCTCTCTGTTCCCACCTTAACCAGTCGAACCCAACTGCTCCTGGACTGTTTCCTTCTCTCCTGACAAGGTGGAGAAGTTTTTGTCAAACCTCGACTCTGATTCTGCAACTGGACCAGACGGCATCAGTCCACGGGTCCTAAAATCCTGCTCTGCGGCTCTATCTCACCCTATCTCTGTTCTTTTCACCCTCTGTTTTGCTCAAGGTCATCTGCCAGCATCTTGGAAATCAGCAAACATTACCGCTTTACACAAAAAGGTGCAAAAACAGATCCTTGCAACTACCGACCAATCAGCCTGCTCCCAATTATCAGCAAAGTCATGGAATCCATCATTACTTTGGATTACAAATCCTTCCTCTTCTCCAATGGCTTGATCTCCGATCATCGATTTGGATTCAGACCAGGTCATTCCACTCTGGACATGTTGCTTCTGCTGTCTCAACAATGGATGGAGGTCCTCAATGCCAAACAGGAAATCAGAGCTGTCTCCCTCAACATATCACGTGCCTTCGATACGGTCTGGCACCCAGCTCTCCTCTCCAAACTCTCCTGTGGTATCCATGGAAATCTCCACGCTTGGCTTGCGGACTTCCTCTCTGGTCGTCGTCAACGTGTGGCCCTGAATGGATTTCTCTCATCTCCCCTCCTGTTCTGGCTGGAGTTCCCCAAGGTAGTGTTCTGGGCCCTGTGCTTTTTCTGGTCTTCATCAATGATCTCTCCGACTCTGGAAAATCCTCTCTATCTCTTTGCTGATGACTCCACTCTCTGCCTCTCCTTTCCTCATCCCTCAGATCGGCAGCCTGCAGACCTGGACAAAATCACAGACTGGTCAAACAAGTGGAACTTTCAATCCTGACAAATCTCACACTCTTACTATGTCTCTCCGAAAGGTCCGACTGGAAAACCCTCCCATCTACTTGCTCAACCATTCTCTCCAAGAAGTTCTGTCTCTCAAGCTTTTGGGTCTCACTATCTGCCATGATATTTCCTGGGAAAACCATATTTCCAAGCTGGCCTCCAAAGCCAGTCACCGACTTGCCATCCTCCGTCGTGCGAAGTCCTTCCTTGGCACACCTGAGCTCCTCACCACATACAAGGCTTTCATCCGCAGCTCAATGGAATACTGTTCCCCCCTCTGGGCCGGTGCTCCTGCCTCACACCTAGCTCGTCTTCACGCTGTTGAATCCAAAGCTTTCAGAATCATTGGAATCTCCTGCGATGAAGCTAACTCCGAGGGCCTTTCACTCACTCACCGCAGGCAGGTTGGTGATCTTTGTCTTCTACCGACTCCTCTCCGGCCTTGCTCCCCCATCTCTCTGTGCTCTGTCCCCCAAATATTCCTACAGGTCGCACAAGATCTGCCAGCAACCCTCTTCTGGTTAAACTGCCAAAATCTCGGCTCTCTGCTCACCTTCACTCTTTCATTCCCCTTTTTTCCCGCCTCTGGAACAAACTCCCCCACTTCCTTCAATCCCACTCCTCCCCCAGGTCTTTAAAACAGCTGTTCACCACCATCTCTTATCTTCCCCCATCCAAAACCTTGATCCTTTCTACCCCCGTTAATTCACCCCAGATCCACTTTTTCCAAATTCCACCTTCTTTTCTGGAAGTCCTTGCAGTGTCCATATATTTTATACCTCTCCCACCTCCCCTCAAGCCCTCTCCCTCCCACAGTTCTCTCGATGTCCCTGCTCTCAAATGTTGTGTTTGTGTCCTTCCCCCTCTCTCCCCATCTTGTCGACCGCTCCCCTTATTTTGTGTTTTACGTGTCGGTTTGTGTGTGTGATTAATGTTGACTTTTTTGGGACTTTTTTTGTTAATGTGACTTTTTGTGTGATTAATGTTTGCTCTTTCACGAGCCTCGATCTTGTATACAAAAAATAATAATAATAATAATAATAATAAAAACACAGATACACATCGTTCTTTAGCAGAGAACCCATCTACAATCCCAAACGAAGCGGCTTCCGACGTACTCGGCCAGCTCGAGTACGATAATCGACAGAACTAATCTCAGACTCTACAAGGTTGGGCTCAGCCGGACTAGGGGAATCGGGTCTCGGGGACTCCGTACGGATCGGAACATCATTGGGACCCAGAGAATCCGCAACCGGTGATAACGCAGGTGTGTTAAGCGCATCCAGCCCCGCCCCTTGGCCCTCACTCGTACCAGGACATGAATCATCACCACAAGGAGCTAAGTGCCGAATCGATACGGTCATGGTGCGTCCGTCCGCCATCCGAACCTGAGCGTATTCCGGGTTCGCCTCCAGCACGTGTACCCGATAAACCAGCGGCTCGTATTTACTATGACGGACCGTCCGCTTCAGGAAAGCAGGTCCGGGCTCAGAAAGCCAGCCCGGCAGGGATTGCCCACTAGAGCTACGCCTTTGGTAGCAGAACATCCGGTCGTGTGGCGTTTCATTTTTGGCGGTGTATAGGAGGGTGTGGATGGCGTGCACGGCTTCAGGCAACACGGAACCCCACTGATTAGAGTTCAGGCCTTGAGTTTTCAAAGCCATTTCCACGGCCTTCCAGACTATGCCATTAAATCGTTTGACTGGGCCATTCCCTTGCGGGTGATACGGAGTAGTACTGCTGGCAGCGATGCCTCGCTCCAGGAGAAAGGTCTTCAACTCCTGAGGCATGAGCGCCGCCCCCCTCTCAGAATGCATGAAAGCCGGATGTCCAAACAGTAGAAACAGCTGACGCAAGCAGCGAATGACTGTAGCAGATGACATGTCAGTGCATGGAAACGCAAATGGAAGTCGTGCATATTCGTCTACGAATACCCCTATACCCAAGGATGAGGTTTCTCCTACGTTTCCATGGTCCATGCTACAATTATACAATCCTTCCTTACGGTATCCTTCCCTACGTTTCCTTCCCTACGGTATCCTTTCACCTACCCCTCATGTATATGCATCGGGGGGTTCTACCCTCTCCCTCGCCCCCGGACACCGAACACGGCATTATACACCGCCCAAATAAAGGGATGTGTTTACCGATATTGAACTGAATCTTGGTAGGGGACATTTATTGCTAAGCAACTCTCGCTCTTGTTTATTATAACGCACACTTGCAACACGCACACGTACACGTTCGTCATGTCAGTGGTTAAGACCTTATCTGTTGATTGGTGTTTGTCAGCCAAGGTGAAGGTGTGGATCTCCTTGCCAACGAGAGGGCTCAGGTGGAAAGTCTTCTTCCAAAGGGTGTGCTGGTCGAAGAAGTGGATGCAGTGTGCAAAATTCTGGGCCAGGTTGTCTGCCGACCTGCTGGAATTCAGGTATGCTGGCTTCATATTAATTTTCTTTTTTTCTGTTGTTTATTTGTCTGGAATGGGACTCTTGGTTTGCTCTCCTGTCTCTCCATCCATCTGTCCATCACGGTTATTAGTCCTGGAGGGGATTATAGGTTTGCTCTCCTGTCTCTGTCTGTCTGTCCGTCCCTTCTGTAGTTTTCTGCACATTGTTTTTCCATACCCTTTAACATATTCAACAAAAACTTAGTACATCGCCGTATTATGATAAATTACAGAATGCTTTTGAGTTTTGGGGAGTTTCATGAATTTTTCACGAGAGTGTGCCCTTTTTGCTTTGAAGAAGGGCATTCATTGGGATGGGACTGGTAGGGGACATGTATTTATTGTCCCCCGTCGCACCGCGGAGCGAAAGGGGGACTATGGTTTTCCCCTCCGTCCGTGTGTCCGTCCGTGCGGTCGGGGGTGTGTGCGTGCGTAAGCGAAGGACCGCATTCGAATTTGGTGTGTGGGTGCAACCCACGTCAAAATCCAAGATGGCCGCCGCCATGTATGTCTGATGCCATGTATGTCTGAACCTTGTGAGCTGAATATCTTGAAAAATAAGCGAAGTACCAACTTCTAATCTGGTGTGTGGGTGTACCTAGGCACAAGGAAGAACGCTATTGAAAATTGGGTCGCCACATCAAAATCCAAGATGGCCGCCGCCATATATGTCTGAACCTTGTGAGATGAATATCTTGAAAAATAAGCGAAGTACCAACTTCTTTGGTGTGTGGGTGTATCTCGGCATAAGGAAGAATGCTATTGAAAATTGGGTCGCCACGTCAAAATCCAAGATGGCCGCCACCATATATATGTCTGAACCTTGTGAGCGAAATATCTTGAAAAATAAGCGAAGTACCAACTTCTAATCTGGTATGTGGGTGTATCTAGGCACAAGGAAGAACGCTGTTGAAAATTGGGTCGCCATGTCAAAATCCAAGATGGCCACCGCCATGTATGTCTGAACCTTGTGAGCGGAATATCTTGAAAAATAAGCGAAGTACCAACTTCTAATCTGGTGTGTGGGTGTATCTCGGCATAAGGAAGAACGCTATTGAAAATTGGGTCGCCACGTCAAAATCCAAGATGGCCGCCTTGCGTCTTCCACTTTGTCAACTCGCATCACTTCACCGACGGGGGACCTAGGCGTAACGCTTGTTGCAAAGCAATTCGCCCTCTTGTTTATTTTGCTTTCACAAGATGGTTTATCTATCTATAATTCCAGCAATCTCTCTGTGTGTGTGTGTGTGTGTGTGTGTGTGTGTCTGTGTGTCTGTGTGTGTGTTTGTTTGTTTGTCTGTGACCGCTGTTTCTCGACAACAACGGGTCCGATATACTTGCAACTTGCCAGGTATATTGCTGGGGACCCGAGGATGTGCCTTTTCAAGGTTTGAAATTAATCGGACAAGTAGTTACCGAGCTATGTCCAAAAAACGATTCAACCAATCAGAGAGCAGCGAGCTATCACGTGTGCCGAACGTGGCGAACAGACTCTGCCTCGGACGGCACATTTGAGAGCGTATTCATTTATTTCACAACTATGTTGGCGCTATGTTGGCGTTAAACTATGTTTTAAAACTAATAAAAACTAATTTGCGATTCTTTCGCTTTCCTGCGCGTTTGGGCACGCTATGGCGATTTCTTTACCAAACTCCGCAAGCCGTTCGCTTTGGACCAAACCATTTCATGTAAATAGAGGGGGGGGATTGTCACCGTACTCGCAAGCCGTTCGCTTTGGACCAAACCATTTCATGTAAATAGAGGGGGGGGGATATAATTTTAGATATAGATATAGTACGGGCATGCCCTAGTTTTATAAATTCCAACTGTCCTGATAAGCTGTAAGTTAGCATAAAACTATTAGAATGAAATACACGTCTTTTTTAAGTTTGTGAAAAGATCGTGGAAATAGTAACAGTGATAATTGGAGCAACAGTAATGACAAAGCGGAACCTCACAAAGATCCTACAAACCATCAGTGGGAACATTACCACAAACGAACCTCAGTTGGAGGCTGTCCAGTGCTCTGTAACAATCCTGAAAAGATCCCTTTGAATAAAACTGCGAACAACACAACTTCGCCCATGAATCACGATACTTCACCGAAATGAAGGTGGATACTTGTCCTAGCTTCTGAAACCCAAATTATGGAGATAAAAATCAATGACTCAAACACGTACACAAACATGCAGAGTAACCCGAAGAGATTCCAGCGTGAACTAGGGCAACAAAAGCAGAATATGTCAATTCCACCTCAAAAAGATGAGCTGAAAAAATTCTGCAAAGGAATTTTTGAAGATAGAAAAGAACATAACAAGGAAGAGGAATAGATCCCAAACTTGGAAAAGAAGTAGCAACATCTAGAGGAAATGCCCCCAGTGATTATTGATGAAAAGAAAATTAGAAAACAACTTCAAAAATGTCAAACTTCAAAAGCCCAGGCACAGATGGAATTCCAAATTTCTGGCTAAAACAACTTTATGCTTTCCACAATCGACTAGCAATGAACTGATCCAAGAGGAAAAGGCGTTGGATGAGTGGTACATATAAGGAAACACCTTTCTCGTCCAAAAATCTGAGAAAACCCAAATTCCTCACAAATACCGGCCAATAACATGCCTACATACAAACATCTGACAGGAATCATCACTGAAGTGATGTACCATCACCGAGCACAGCAAAGAGGTTTATAGGCAGAGAACAAAAGGGATGTAAGAGAGGGTGTTATGGAACAATTGACCACTTGATACTGAACAAGGCCAAACATGAAAATTCTAAAATGTGAACTAAATTGTCCACCGCCTGGATAGACTACAAGAAAGCTTTTGACAGTGTCTCACATTTGTGGATGATAAAATGCATGCAAATATACAAAATCAATCCTCAAATAATCAAACTGATTGAGAAA
>NC_136270.1:24992867-25061422 GCF_964187855.1 Myxine glutinosa | reverse complement strand
ATCATTTTTTTTTTTTCTCCACCAGTTTATGCTGACATGCTCAAGAAAATGCATCTTGATTGGATGAAGTTTTGTACTTGTCGAAATATCAAATTATGACGTCATGATGGAGGCCTTGGGCCGAGAGAGTTAAAAATTGGGCACAGTCTATTCCAGGGCAAGACAAATATGTGTGTAAAGTTTGGCGATTCTATGTGCAACGCTGTAGACGTAGTACTGCATACAAACAGACAGACAAATCGACAGACAAACAAACAGACAGAAACCAACCGATCAACATACTTGCCGGAATCTTTTCCGGCAAGTAACAAACCAACCAACCAACATACTTGCCGGAATCTTTTCCGGCAAGTAACAAACAAACGGACTCAAATGCAATACCCTCTCCTCTGGCGAGGGTAACAATAACACGAATCATATTCATAGTACTTCTAGGAACCTCCAGTTTTCCAGTACTTAGACATGTTAAATAGGGGTGATGTAAAAGATTGCTTCAATAGCACTAAACTTCCATATTATTTTTAACAATCTTTAAAATCATTATTGTATTAAAATTTAAGTATTTACTTGAACACTGTGTGGAGTATCGTGTTCTATGAACTCTTAATTACCCTCGACAAAGGAGAGGGTATTGCATTTTGGTCCGTTTGTTTTTAGGTCACCTGGAACGTACAGTAGTTCTGGGGAGCTTATGCAATGGCGCGTTGTCCATCTGTCAGTCCGTAAACACTTGCAACTTCTCCGAAACTGCTGATGTAATTGTGTCCAAATTTTTTTTTTCCATTTTTTGTATACAAGATCGAAGCTCGTGTAAGAGCTAACATTAATCACAAAAAAAAAACTGACATAAAACATATGATAAAGCGAGTGGGAGACAACATGGGGAGAGAGAGGGAAGCACACAAGTACAACATTTGAGAGCAGGGACATTGGGAGGTCTGTGGGAGGGAGAGGGCTTGGGGGGAGGAGGCACAGGAAGAGGGGTGGGATGGGGGGTGATGAGTGAGGTATAAAACACATGGACACTGCTAGGACTTCAAGGAAAGAAGTCGGTGTTTTAAAAATGTGGATCTGGGGTGAATTAACGGGGGTAGAAAATATCAAGGATTTTGTATGGGTAGTGGATCACGTTTGTGAAGTTTCGTGTTTATTGGATAAGGTTCGTTTTTTCTATCCAAGATGGTTGCCAAACCACATGACCTATGACATCATTTTCAAACTATATTTAACAGTTCCGTTTGATATTTATAAAATTTCGCATCAATAGGGTTCGCAGTTTCAGAGATATAATTATTTAATATTTTCCTTCAATCCAAAATGGCTGCCAAACCATGTGACCACGCTGTCATAAATTTAATATTCAATACAAATGAATCGGATTTCAAATGCAATAAATCATGTTTATGCAATTTCAGATTTTTAGGATGAGGAATTCGATTAAAACACTTTTGCCTGGTATACCACTTCACCTCTGATGTCATCATTATCATGCTTTTGTTCCCCATTGGGAGTACTTGACAATGTACCTCTGGATTGATGAAGTGCATCCGGAGATGCTCTAAGTTTCAAATTTTTCGACTCGGCAGTTTCCGGGAAATCTCGGACATATGGTTGCTGAGAAAAACTATGTTTATCCCGGACGGACGGACAACCCGACAACATAATGCCTCAGGCGACTTTATCGGCGGAGGCATAAACATTGGGGTTTTTGTGGTCTACCGAGCTTATTTATACCTGAGGTCTCTGCAGGATGCACACGGTCCAACAGCCAGCCCCTCCTCGTGAAACTCCGTAAATCCAGAACCACAGCTGACCTCCACTCATTTAATCCTCTCTTTTCCTGCCTGTGGAATCCCACCTTCCACACTTGCCAATCTCATTCTTCCCTCCAGGTTCAATCTCATTCTTCTTCCCCCCCCCCCCCCCACCAAAACCATGATCGTTTCTGCCCCTTTAAACCACCCCCCCCCCCCCCCTACCCACCCACCTCTCCCAAAATGTTGCTTATGTGTCTATCTTGTTCACCTTTTGCGTTCTTCCCTACCGCTGATCATTGCTTGCATCCCTTGTTTGTCCGTCTCCGTCTATTTTCTCCCTCTGCCCTGCTTTTGGCATTTCCTCTTTCCCTTGTTGGTCCTTGTATTGTGTCCTGATCTGTTCTGTGATCTAGCTTTTTTCACGAGCCTTGACCATGTGTACAAGAAACCTGAACCGTAGCACAGATGCCCAAAATTTAGGTACTTGGTACTTATTAGGTACTTCCTAATTAGCAAGGTTTTATACATTAGGTACTTCTGAATGGACGTCTGTTTTGAGGCATTCAAAGACCGCAATAAAGTGGATATGGGAATGTGGGGTCAGGCAGTGCTGCTGCCAGTCCACAGGTGGCAAAAGGGATGAGGCCAAAAACTCGATGGCTTTTCAACGACCAATACATCCCAAAAGCACCACCGGGAAAAACTTACCCCACCAAGCAGTGCCGGATGTCCCCTGCTTGTGCGGTCGGAAAAGAAAGTTTGTTTTTCTTGTATTCAATGTTCATTCTACATTGAACTTAACTTTTACAATGTTGTTGCATTTTTATGAAAGGGTTGGTCAAGTAGCGGCATGTCTGAAATCGACTTACTTGTTCAAAAATACCCCTGTAAGTGAGGCAATTTATTTTGTAATTTCCCTCTAAAAATACTTATTTTACTCTTGGGGTGGTGTGGGTGGAGGTATTGGGGTAGACAGGTATACAGTCAAAGTAAGCTTGGGGAGTCGATGGAAGTGAACTTTCAAATTTAATTCTTTCCTCAGTGTGTGAATCCCATGTGGACCTCAACTGGTCTTAGTGTAGTGAATGTACAAATATGTATTGAAATCACCAGATAATTATTTCTGTGTTTGAGACTGATGGTTGCATTTCATGCAGCATACCTGAAAATACTTAACTGGTAAATTTCCATGACCTACACTCTTGCAGAGAGGACAAAATAGAAGAGACACATTCCAATGAAAATACACATTTTCAACAAACACAACACAAAGGAAATTTTTTTTTTTTTTTAAATCCTCTATTTTGTCTCAACAATGGAGACATTCTCCTCTCCATTTTTCATCAATATTCTGATGATTGAACGGCCCGATTTCAAAACCTAACAATTGATCTTTGAGTTTCATTCTTTGACGACTATTATCATGGGCTGGTGTGCATTTTTATGCCTCCGCTGTCAGTCGCCAGGGGCATTATGCTTTTGGGTTGTCCGGCCTTCCGTCCTGCCGGGCTAAACCTCGTTTTTCTCAGCAACTATATGTCTGATTGAGATGAAACTTTCAGGGTGGGACTGACACCCATGAAGAATTTTTTTATGATAATTGTGACATCATAGGTCACGTGGTATGGCAGCCATCTTGGATTAAAAGCAAATATCTGCAAAAATAATATCTGACTCACTATCTGCAAAATATCTATATCAAAATCTGACTCACTATCTGCCATGATCTTTCCTGGGAAAACCACATTTCCAAGCTGGCCTCCAAAGCCAGTCGCCGACTGGGTATCCTCCGTCGTGCGAAGTCCTTCCTTGGCACACCTGAGCTCCTCACCACATACAAGGCTTTCATCCGCAGCTCAATGGAATACTGCTCTCCCCTCTGGGCTGGTGCTCCTGCCTCACACCTAGCTCATCTTCACACTGTTGAAACCAAAGCATTCAGAATCGTTGGAATCTCCCGCGATGACGCTATCTCCGAGGGCCTTTCACTTACTCACCGCAGGCAGGTTGGTGGTCTTTCCGTCTTCTACCGACTCCTCTCCGGCCTTGCTCCCCCAGCTCTCTCTGGGCTCTGTCCCCCAAATATTCCTGCAGGTCGCACAAGATCTGCCTGCAACCCTCTTATGGTTAAACTGCCAAAATCAAGACTCTCTGCTCACCTTCACTCCTTCATTCCTCTTTTCTCCCGCCTCTGGAACAAACTCCCTCACTCTCTTCAATCCCACTCCTCCCTCCAGGTCTTTAAAACGGCTGTTCACCACCATCTCTTTTCTTCCCCAATCCAAAACCTTGATCTTTTCTACCCCCGCTAATTTCACCCCAAATCCACTTTTTTGAGGTGACTTTTGTCTTCTTTCCTGGAAGTCCTTGGTGTCCTTGCGTTTTATACCTATCCTGCCTCCCCCAGGCCCTCTCCCTCCCACACATCTCCCGATGTCCCTGCTCTCAAATGTTGTGTTTGTGTGCTTCCTCCCCTTCTCTCCCCATCTTGTCGACCGCGCCCCTTTTTATATACTGTGTTTGCTTGTTTGTTTGATTTGTTTGTTTGATAAATGTTAGCTCTTTCACGAGCCTCGACTCTGTATACAAAAAATAATAATAATAATAATAATTAAAAGATATTTCTCGGAAACCGCTGAATGGAAAAATTTCAAACTTGGCACATTGTCAAGTACTCCCAATGGGGAACAAAAGCATGACAATGATGACATCATAGGTGAAGTGGTATACTAGCCAAAAATGTTTTCATCAAATTCCTTATCCTAAAAATCTGAAATTGCACTCACATGATCTATGACCCATTTGTATTGAAATATTATATTTATGACATCATAGGTCACATGGTTTGGCAGCCATTTTGGATTGAAGGAAAATATTAAATAATTATCTCTGAAACCGCTCACCCTATCGATGCGAAATTTTACAAATATCATCTAACCGCACTGTTGCATATAGTTTGAAAATGATGATGTCATAGGTCACGTTGTTTGGCAGCCATATTGGATAGAAAAATGAACCATATCCGATCATCAAGAAACTTCACAAACGTGATCCACTACCCATACAAATGCAGAGTGATGGCATGTACCCGCTGTGGGACTTTTCGGAGCCATATTGGCGACACAGTCGCATTGTTCTAGTTTATTTTGAATTGGAATGACTACTTTAATTTCAATTACCTTGTCTTTCAGTACTTAAGATAAGCTGGTCATAATATGACCTGAATTACATATTCCAGAACCGATAGCTTTGCTTATGAGAGCTACCCCTGGTATGCAGGTATAATTCCACAGCTATTTTCACGCCTGAACCACCCTGAGTCGTGTGCAAGGAGCAGCATTTGCAACCTTCTATGTCGTGTTGCCGAGGACTCTCCACACCTGGTTCTCTATCCTGCTGTCGTTGGTTCCCTTTCCTTTGCACCTGGGGCTGGTGAGTGCACATATTATCCTGAACCTGGACAATGTTTTCTACTCCGTTGTTGAATACATACATACATATTGTGTGTGTGTGTGTGTGTGTGTGTGTGTGTGTGTGTGTGTGTGTGTGTGTGTGTGTGTGTGTGTGTGTGTGTGTACACGTGTGTGTATGTATATATATGTGTGTGTGTGTGTGTGGATGTGTGTGTGTGTGTGTGTGTGTGTGTGTGTGTGTGTGTGTGTGTGTGTGTGTGTGTGTGTGTGTGTGTGTGTGTGTGTGTGTGTGTGTACACGTGTGTGTATGTATATATATGTGTGTGTGTGTGTGTGGATGTGTGTATGTGTGTGTGTATTTGAATAAGAGAGAGAGACAGAAATGAAAATACGAGGTGTGTGTGTCGTGTCGTGTGTCGTGAAACTGAATGTGCAGGTGCAGCATCCAACCATGGAAATCTCCACGGAAAAACACATGGAAAAACACACCATGGAAATCTCCACGCATGGCTGGTGGACTTCCTCTCTAGTCGTCGTCAACGTGTGGCCCTGAATGGGTTTCTCTCATCTCCTCTTCCTGTTCAGGCTGGAGTTCCCCAAGGCAGTGTTCTGGGCCCTGTGCTTTTTCTGGTCTTCATCAATGATCTCTCTGACTCTCTTGAAAATCCTCTCTATCTCTTTGCTGATGACTCTACTCTCTGTCGCTCCATTCCTCATCCCTCAGATCGGCAGTCTGCAGCCTCCTCACTCTCTGCAGACCTGGACAAAATCACAGACTGGGCAAACAAGTGGAACATGTCTTTCAATCCTGACAAATCTCACACTCTTACAATGTCTCTCCGAAAAGACCGGCTGGACAACCCTCCCATCCACTTTCTGAATAATCCTCTCCAAGAAATTCTGTCACTCAAGTTTTTCGGCCTCACTATCTGCCATGATCTTTCCTGGGAAAACCACATTTCAAATCTGGCCTCCAAAGCCAGTCGCCGACTGGGCATCCTCCGTCGTGCGAAGTCCTTCCTTGGCACACCTGAGCTCCTCACCACATACAAGGCTTTCATCCGCAGCTCAATGGAATACTGCTCTCCCCTCTGGGCTGGTGCTCCTGCCTCACACCTAGCTCGTCTTCACGCTGTTGAAACCAAAGCATTCAGAATCATTGGAATCTCCCACGATGAAGCTAACTCCAAGGGCCTCTCACTCACTCACCGCAGGCAGGTTGGTGGTCTTTCCGTCTTCTACCGACTCCTCCGGCCTTGCCCCCCCAGCTCTCTGGGCTCTGTCCCCCAAATATTCCTACAGGTCGCATAAGATCTGCCTGCAACCCTCTTTTATGGTTAAACTTCCAAAATCAAGACTCTGCTCACCTTCACTCCTTCATTCCTCTTTTCTCCCGCCTCTGGAACAAACTCCCTCACTCTCTTCAATACCACTCCTCCCTCCAGGTCTTTAAAACAGCTGTTCACCACCATCTCTTATCTTCCCCCATCCAAAACCTTGATCTTTTCTACCCCCGCCAATTTCACCCCAAATCCACTATTTTGGAATACCAACAAGTCTGTCCTGGAAGTACTTGGTGTCCTTGTGTTTTATACTTCTCCCACCCCCCCCCCCCCCATTCCCACGCCTCCTCCCCCCAAGCCCGATCCCTCCCACACATCTCCCGATGTCCCTGCTCTCAAATGTTGTGTTTGTGTGCTTCCCCTTCTCTCCCCATCTTGTCTACCGCTCCCTCTTTTTATATATTTTGTTTGTCTGTTTGATTTGTTTGTGAAATAAATGTCGAGCCTAGATTCTGTATACATAAAAATAAAAAAATAAAAATCCAACCCAACATGTCAGTCACACACATCCATGTCCGTGGGATTCCCACGGGTGACCCCACTAGTGTGTGTGTATGTAACCGCGGCCGAACTGTTCTTCCCCGATTTACCCAAACGTTGGCCGTATCGCGCCACAGCTACTCAATCTGGAAAACTCTAAAGCGACCGAATGCAAAGAGGAAGAAGACGTACAGAAGAGTAACTGGATTTATTACTATTTACACACATAAGCAAAAAGAGCAGTCACGATTATTTACAGGGGACATGAGACGCAGGTGACACAGTGAAAATTACTAGCTTATACAGACTTAGTTACTACCCAGGACAGAACAAACAAAGACGACTCACACGGGGAATTGCAGAGTGGATTGGCTGGAAGGAGGTGTGTGGCTGGAGGGGGAGGACGGCACGGAGCTGGCTGGAGCTTGATCCCGCACGGGACGTCGGGCTGGACCTCGACGGCCGCTGATGCCACCGGTCCTGTCGTGTGCGCGGGATCACGCGTCGGATCACGGTCGGAGCCGACGCGCTGGTGGGGGGTCTGGCGTGACGGGTTCTCTCCTCTCTCTTTCTTTTGTCCAACCACTCTTTCTCCAACGCAACCACTCAACGCAACCACTGACCACCCCTGACGACCAACTCAGCTCTTGTCATGGACCTCTCTTTTCAGACTCATCTCCTTGTCTCAGTAAAAGCGCATCTCCTTTTGGGGGCGTCTCTCATGGGTTATATATAGCCCCACCCTTGAACCTTTGCGAACCTCCCCGATCGCTCTTCCTCCGCGCTCTCAAACCAAACCCCTCGTGCTCGGTTGGTTGTTCGGGGCTGGCTCACTCCTCCCCTCTATGACGAGGTGGAGACACGCCTTTCTTCCCCAACCCTGCCTCGTGGCCAATGGTGGTTGAAGAAAACCGCCCAAAATGCAGTTGGCCATTGAAATGAAATGAAAGGGGATCTACTCTTATTTCACTTGGTGCAATGGAGTATTTAAATTAATGGGAGACACAGCCTTACCCTAAGACACATAATAAGATATAAGCTACTGAACAAGGGTTTTATCGGGTCCTGCAATGTGGTGTTTATGGAATAACTACCGAGACGCCCTTTGACCTTCACACTACGGAGGTATTTACAAGGAATCATTACATTTTACAGAGGGTGATATTTACAACAATTTACTATACAATACAACACAATAAAAAAAACACAATCCTCATATCCGCAACACTGCACCCTCCTCCTCTTAGGCACGGCCTGGGCCTACAACTTAAATTTAGTGTGACACGTAGGTGTAGTTCCCTCTACTTTTAACCTGACCCTGAATGCGACAGTTTTAAAACATAAATAAATGTGTCCCGCTGCTCCATTGCACCCTGCCTAACAGACTCACGCCCACAGTTAACCGAATTGCGGAATGGTCTTCAAACTACACACTGATGGTGGGGAGCATTATTTACAGTTGACACTACTTTTATTTACAAAACTAACCCAGGACCTGTGATTGTTCTTTCTGGGGGGGGGGGGGGGGGACAGTCTGCCCTGCATCGACGCACCATGAAAGCACCTATAACGCACCAACACACCCTCAAGCACCAATCGGTGCAGTCACCATTGTTCATGAATATTCAATGAATAAAAATAACCAAACAACCCCTAACCCTGCAGGTGGTCTCTTGCTCTTCGGCTCCCTCTGCTGGCTATTATTATTTCTTCCAGTTGTCATTTTCCTTTGCTGGCGGCCTATTTGTATTAAAACTTGCACCCAACGTGTCCCTTTTATTTATTTATGGCCCACCAGGCCGACTACTGTGGTTCACCTGTGGGGCATCGGTGCCCTGTGGCCAAGGTCCGCCAGCAAGATTTCGGGCCCTCATGGCCGGTTCCAGCAGAGGGGCCATGCCCCAACCCATGGGGTCCATACGTGGTGCTCGGCCACAGGCATGTGGTCCATAATGTGGTGCATCGATGCAGACAGCTGGTTCTGGGAGTTCCGGGCGCACAATGGTGGACTCGCGCACGCTCCCCTCGGCGCCCAATGGCGCACAGGTCATGTGGGAGACAAAAGGGGGAAGACAAATGAGCGAGGGGTAAGGTCACAAGGGTACACATCAATAAGGCAATGCAAGGCGAAATGCGTACGGAGAGCGAAGTGAGAAAGCTCGTCCCTACCGTACGTCACCCCCCCCCCTGTCACCTACACTGCCCTTACCCCATATGTACAACATCTACACATTACAAATTCGTCGCTACTGTCACGTCTCCCCATATTTCCCTTACACCTAATTCGTCACCACAATCCCTCTAACCATAATTTGCCATCTCCAAATTCATCATCAATCTTCATAAGGAGGAAGAGATGGAACAACAAAGCACAATGTCACACCCACGTCATGATGCGTCTCACATTCCAAACATTTGCACATAAAAATAATAAAAACATGGCATGGTGTGGAGTACCTGTCACCTCAGGTGAGTGGATGCAGATGGTGCGAGGAGACTCCAATCCTAACTATCCTCTAAATGACTTTAACACACGTTACACTACCCGGGGTCTCTCCCTGCCAATCCATTGGCCAACTTACACTATGGGTTCTAAAAACCAATTCCCATTGACCAAACTGTGGTGCTTCTCAATTTGGGGTCTCTCCTCCGATTCATCTCCCGGTGCCCTTGCACAATTTCTGGGCTGTGACGTGTAGCTCTCCCTGCAGGTCTACCCACCTGCACACCTCCACCACTGCAGTTGCCACCCGAGCTTACCTAGCTCCTCACCCTAACCTATCTAATTGGGGAAGGCCCCTCCTGGCTCTGTCACCCCTCGGTGCCCTCTGGCACTGGGCTACCCGGGTCCGTCCTCCGGATCCTCGGGCCCCATCCACAACAACTACTACCGGCTCCCAGAGCCCACCTGCGGCCTCACCTGGCCGACATCCTCACAGTGGTGGAGTGCCCAAACGAACTACACACACTAACAGGCTACACGCTCAGCCATTTCCACAACAGTAATGCACCCATCCAAACATCATTCTTCCACCCGCACCACAGATGCCAATATCCAACCACAATTTACCTGTACCCTCTACCTAACACTTACACTACCCGCCCCGGGTATCCGTGAGGGGGGTCCACTCTTCCCCCATTCCCACCTTCGCAAAATCCACTCCACTCCATAGTTTCCACCATACTCACTCCACGACCATCCATTCCAATCCTCCATATATGCTCCAGACCATTTATTCCATACACCTGTTCTCCATTCACCTGTTGGTGCACACCTGTGCACTCACACCCGGTGCCACCTGCACCCTCCTCCTCTTCCTGGACCATTTGGTCAACCCAACACACATCACCATCACTCCCTCATACACTGCTCCATCCACCTGTTCAGTTGCACACCTGTGCAATCACACCTGTTCAATCACACCTGTTCAATCACACCTGTTCCTCACACACTGCTCAATACACTTGAATACACCTCCAACACTCACACGGCATCATCTCAACTACCTGTTGCCCTGCTAACTTAGTGCTCCCCGTCTTCCCTTTAAACTAAGCACATACCACGTCATTATCATCCACACTAATCTACCTGCGTCCCCACTACAGGTGTCATTGTCACGACCTAATCTTAACGTCACCTAAGGTCATCTCTCTAGATCCCTACACACGATATATCCTAACCCTCCCGGGCTAGTTTTCACTGCCATCAACCCCATAAACTAGTGCTCCTTTGCCCCCCCTTGTGAGGGATGACAGAGTTGCCATCCCACCACATCAGGGAGGTCCCACTACCAATTTTGCTCGTCCAAATCCAACAATCAAAAATTTTCTATCCCAAAATTTCGAATCCAAAAACACTATCAGTATCATCACAGTCTACTTACTAATGCCTCTGTGCGTCATGACATCATTAAACTCGGCTTCATAAAGCCGAGCAATGAATTCGGGTGGTTTGGTCGCCTGCAGGTTGAATCCGTCCGGCTTTCGGTTCAAGGGAGGTGGTTTGGTCGGGCCGAGATTCCACGCACCATCTCGGCGCGGCACCTTGCGGTCCCGGGCCCGATGGCTCAATCTCCCTCGGTCGGAACCCCGTCCCCACGAGGGGGCACCGTGCCGCTTCCTCCCACTCGCCCTTGAACCGGACCGGTCGCCTGGCCCGACAAGGCCCAGACTCGACCGTGCGGGGCGAGGCCAAGACCGAATCGGCAACGACGCTTCGAAGAGAAATGACGCAGCTTCGATCCGCGCCGGGCCTCGCATCCAACAAAGGGCTCCTCGCACCGAGTGCTCGCATCGGCTATCCGTCGCTCTAACCGCTAACCCGGTTACCGTCGATGCTTCACCGGCATGCTCACACGCATACGCAACCCCTTTCACCCTCACAAAACCCGGCGTTCCAACGCCGTCCGGACATTCCACCAACGCTCTCCCTGTTACACACCACACCTCTCGCGCACACTCTTGCGCACACCTCGGTCCACACCTCTCCTCCGTTACGTCCTCCGTAACACTCACCATGGGCGTGCACTCTGGCATCCACCCACTAACGCGCTCACATGGGCTCTCCCACACTCGCGCTACCACCAACTCAGGTGTGCTTCCTCGCACACGTTCCACCACCACCTTACTCTCCGTGTCACACTCCGTACACCCCGACGTGCATTCTCGCTCGCACTCGGTTTCACACTCGCGCTCCGATGTGCCCTCTCGCACCTGCGCCATCACCAACTCACTCTCCGTGTCACACTCCGTACACCCCGACGTGCATTCTTGCTCGCACTCGGTTTCACACTCACGCTCCGATGTGCCCTCTCGCACCTGCGCCATCACCAACTCACTCTCCGTGTCACACTCCGTACACCCCGACGTGCATTCACACTCACGCTCCGATGTGCCCTCTCGCACCTGCGCCATCACCAACTCACTCTCCGTGTCACACTCCGTACACCCCGACGTGCATTCTCGCTCGCACTCGGTTTCACACTCGCGCTCCGATGTGCCCTCTCGCACCTGCACCATCACCAACTCACTCTCCGTGTCACACTCCGTACACCCCGACGTGCATTCTCGCTCGCACTCGGTTTCACACTCGCGCTTCGTAACACGCTCACCCCTTGACGCACACTTTTTATTGCTCTCACTCCCTGTGTCACACTCCGTACACCCCGACGTGCATTCTCGCTCGCACTCGGTATCACACTCGCGCTTCGTAACACGCTCACCCCTTGACGCACACTTTTTTTCCACACGCGTGCCATTTCCACTCACACGGGACCCTTCACCAACGCCCGGATGCTTCCTCGATCCCAAGCGCGCGAAAATTCTTTTGTCGCCAAACATCCATGTCCGTGGGACATCCATGTCCGTTTCTCTTACAAAATCTCCCCGCACAATATACAGCACGACTCACCTGGGGGAGCCTTTTCTCCACGCGCACCTGCAAACTTCCATTCGGGTTAAGCACAGCATCGTGATGTGAGCAGGGACTTTGCACATTTTCCATTTCTCCCTGCAATTCCCGGGCTACCTCCGTCATCTCTTCAATTTTAATTCCCAGCACTGCTTTTTCTTTATTCACCTCGACGACCGCTGGCTTTAATAAAACACCCTCCTCTACCTCAGCAGTCGCCGGCTTTTCCAAACCCCGGGTCGCGATTTCTACCCCTGTCATTGTACCCGTGCTTTTCTCAACTTCGTTCAACCGGCGCTTCTCGACCTGCGTTACCTCCTCGTGCACCCCTGGGACCCTCTCGCCCACCATGCGGTCTCTGTCCCTCTGCTCCCTTTCCTCCCAATCGGCCCACATTCCATCAATTTTTGCATTCATTTGGGCCATGAAGGCTTGCATTTGGGCCACCGTTGGTAGTACAAAGGGTACTGCCACGATTTGTAGCAACAAAAGGTTCGAATCCAACGGCGGCGCTGCTACGGTCGCGGGTGCGGTCCCCGCAGCCATGTGCGAGGCGCCATTTTGCGCGCCCGTAACCTCGTGCGCGAGAGCGCCATTTTGTGCACCTGATACCCCCTCAACCACATTGCCAATGTTCTCCTCATTGCTCCCCTCCATTTGATCCTGGGTTACTCCTAACCCCTCTTCTAGCTCACCCACCTGCATCCGATCGCCTTGACCAGCCATGGCGCGATTTCAAAATTCGGGTTTTGCTTTAAAACACAAATTTTCAGCAGCTCGTAATTTTGAGTGCGTTAAGCGCGCTTCGGGCCTCGTATCTCACTCCCCGACACCAATTTGTTACTGTAATAACACAATTGGTGTCCAAAATTTGGGCTAAATAAATTTAGTCCCAGATTCGAATCCCAACTCCTGACTACCAATTTGTTGCGGTCCGTGGATTAGGATGTTATTTTACCGAGCGGAGGTATAACCGCGGCCGAACTGTTCTTCCCCGATTCACCCGATTTACCCAAACGTTGGCCGTATCGCGCCACAGCTACTCAATCTGGAAAACTCTAAAGCGACCGAATGCAAAGAGGAAGAAGACGTACAGAAGAGTAACTGGATTTATTACTATTTACACACATAAACAAAAAGAGCAGTCACGATTATGTACAGGGACATGAGACGCAGGTGGATCTGCGGTCCGAGACGCCCTTTGACCTTCACACTACGGAGGTATTTACAAGGAATCATTACATTTTACAGAGGGTGATATTTACAACAATTTACTATACAATACAACACAATAAAAAAAACACAATCCTCATATCCGCAACTATATATATATATATATATATATATATATATATATATATATATATATATATATATATATACAGTGGAACCTTGACTTACGAGTTTAATTCGTTCCGTGACCGAGCTCGTAACTCAAATTGCTCGTATCTCAAATCAAATTTCCCCATTGAAATGCTATTAATCCGTTCCAGCCCGCCAAAAACCACACCAATTTTTTTTTAAATATACAGTATATATAAAAAATATCTCGCGCTTTATATTTCACCTGTATGCAGCATACAAGTTGGCAGGATGGCCTGGACTGGAGGTACGCACACTTGACTCTAAAGTCTAAACTGTCCAGCCTGGGTTTGAATCCCGACCCAGCTATAACCTGTCATGGGTGAATCACAGGCAGGGTGATTCATCAATGTGTGTACCGCTAAACTGGGCGCCCCGTTTGCGTCCCATTAGTTGTTGGATGTTAAGGATCTCACCGTGTTTTCCACAAAGAGAAGGCGAGCTATCGCCGGCATTCTGAACAAGTTGTGGCCTGGCATGCTCTTCTCCTCGGCCGTTATATACGTCCTCCTCGACACCTCGCTCATGTTTTTCGACGATTGCGTGTTTTATATCCAAGCACATCATCCTCTTCTTCTTCTCAGCACTGCACTTGCCACTCACTTTCTTAGGCCCCATGGTTAAAACTAAGAAATTTTCCAAAATAACCGAAATGCGTAAACTAAAATGCAGCGCTATACGATAGAGATACTGTACGTGCACGGCCAGATAACCACGTGACCAGAACCCACCTGGCGGCAAAACTCAAAATAACCGAAATGCGAAAACTAAAATGCAGCGCTATACGATAGAGATACTGTACGTGCACGGCCAGATAACCACGTGACCAGAACCCACCTGGCGGCAAAACTCAAAATAACCGAAATGCGAAAACTAAAATGCAGCGCGATACGACAAAGATACTGTACTTGAACGGCAAGATAACCACGTGACCGGGTGGCGAAAGCTCGTAACTCGGATCTCGGCTCGCATCTCAAAGCAATAAACCGCCGGAGCGACGGCTCGTATCTCGAAAAACTCGTAAGTTGGGGCACTCGTAAGTCAAGGTTCCACTGTATATATATATATATATATATATATATATATATATATATATATATATATATATATACATATATATTGTTGCGGATATGAGGACTGTATATTTTTTTTTGATTGTGTTGTATTGTGGTAAATTGGTGTGAATTATTATTATTGTTGTTATTGTTATTCTGTGCCTCCTGCCTCCGGAGCTGTGTGAAGATCAAAAGGGCGTTCCATAATTAGTCCACAAGCATACACGTCAGCCAATCATAGAATATCCATGTTCGATAGTTATATCGTATTCTGTGTTTTAGGATAAGGCTGTGTCTCCCATTAATAGAAATACTCCATTGCACCAGTGAAAGAGATAGATTCCCTTCATTCCCACTCCCAAAACTTCATTCCCACTACCAAAACTTCCATTCCCATTCCCAAAACCTCCCTTCCAATTGCCTTCCGCATTTTGGGCGGTTTTCTTCAACCACCATTGGCCACGAGGTCGGGTTGGGGAAGAAAGGCGTGTCTCCACCTCGTCATAGAGGGGAGGAGTGAGCCAGCCCCACTTGACCAACCAGGAGCCAGGGGTTTGGCTAGAGAGGGCGGAGGAAGAGCGATCGGGGAGGTTCGCAAAGGTTGAGGGGCGGGGGCCTATATAACCCAAGGCAGGGCGTGTCCAGAAAGAGATGCATTTTTACAGAGGAGAGCAGAAGACAGAAAGGCCTGGAGCTGGTCACAAGGAGTTGGTCTGAGTTGGTCTGAGTGCCTGAGGAGGGTCAGTGGTTGCGTTGGTAAGGAGTCGGTGGTCAGTTGGTTGCGGTGAGGAGTCGGTGGTGAGGAGTGAGAGAAACAAGAAAGAGTTGAGGGTTTGGACCAGACGAGTGGGACAAGGCCTGGCAAAGCACGCGACGAAAACAGCACCCAAAACAGCAGCCAAAACAGCAGCCAAAACAGCAGCGTGGGGCCTGGCCTGAACGGCGGCTGCTAAACGCGCCGGTTTTGCTGCGGGACCCCCTTGGACCTCCCTCTCCCTCCAGCCATCCACATCCTGCCATTCCTGCAATTCCCCGCATGAGTCAGTGTCTTTTGTTTGTTCTGTCCTGGGTTAATTAAGTCTGTAGATAAGCTAAAATTTGCACTGTGTCACCTGCGTCTTATGTGTTGTAAATAAAACTTGATTGCTTGCTTTTTGCTTGTGTGTAAATAATAATAAACCCAGTCACTCTTCTGTCCGTCTTCTCGTTTTATTCCTTTTCCTCTTTGCATTCGGTCGTTTTTGTCTTTTCCCTCATTGAGCAGCTGTGGAGCGATACGGCCAAAGTTCGGGTGGAATCGGGTAAGTTTGTTAGGTCGCGGTCACCAACCGCTCGGTCTACAACATCTAACCGCGATCTGTAACAATTGGTGTCTGGGAGTGGGATTCGAGGCCCGACCAAATTTAAAAATAAAAAAAACGAATAGAGGAAAAAGAAAAAAAAAAAAGTTTGGTCAAAATTTGGAGCTGCCGAAATTTGTTTTTTTAAAGAAAAACCCGAATTTTGAAATCGCGCCATGGCTGGTCAAGGCGACGGGATGCCGGTGGGAGAGATAGAGGGTTTAGGAGTAACCCAGGATCAAATGGAGAGGAGCAATGAGGAGGCGTTTGAGGGAGTATCAGGTGCACAAAATGGCGCTCTCGCGCACGTGGTTACAGCGGCACCAAATTTAGCCACGCCCATGGTCGCGGTAGTCGAACCCGAGATGCCAATGGATTTGAACCTGTTTATGAAACAGA
Organism: Myxine glutinosa; assembly: GCF_964187855.1. Classification (NCBI taxonomy): domain Eukaryota; kingdom Metazoa; phylum Chordata; class Myxini; order Myxiniformes; family Myxinidae; genus Myxine; species Myxine glutinosa. The sequence goes on along the minus strand of NC_136270.1, from coordinate 25,044,863 downwards.
TGATGGCCTTTATGGTAAAAACAGACGATAATTTCAAAGGGATGGAAAACAGGATAGGGGGCCAAATGGGGGTAATGGGGAACCGGATGGATGCTCAGGGTGAGCGATTGGAGGGCCAAATGGGGGTAATGAGGGACGAAGCGAGGGGTACCGGTGAGGGATTAGACAAGAAATTTGAGGGGTTAGACAATGGGATAAAAGAGGTAAAGAATGGGTTAACGGGGGTGGAAAATAGAATGGCTGCCCAGGAGAATCAGTTAGAGGTGGTGAAAAATGGGTTAATGGGGTTAGAAAATAGGATGGAGGACAAATTGCGGGAAATAGGGGAGCAATCCGCCCGGGAAATCGAACAGATGGGGAACCAGATGGAGGAGATACGACGAGGTGTAAGTGAGGAGGTCTCTGGGCTACGCGAGGAGGTAAAGCGAGGTGAGAAGCGTATTGAGAAAGAAGTGAGAAATAATACGGCAAAGTTACAAGGGGGAATAGAAGATCTGACGGAGGAGGTGGAACAGCTGACAGAGGGACAAACGAAGTTAGTGGAGCAGGTTCAAAGGAACACTGCAGTACTCGGAGGGTTAAAGGCGACACAAAAAGAAATTAAAAATGACTTGATAGCGACACAGAGGCAATGTCAGATGGTACGTGAGGAACTGACAATGAGGGTGGACGAGGTGACAGAGATAATGGAGACAAAGGACCAGCAGGTGAGGATGCACATAGAGACGGTCACGGTAGCCTTAGAGGACGAACTTGAGGAGACGCACCGAGAAATAAAAGAGGTTAAACAAAAATTAGAGGAAGTGGAAGAAGAGGTGAGTGAAATTAAGAAGGGACGAACAGAAACTAAAAGAGAAATCCAGGAGGAGGTGATGGAATATGTGCAAGGTCGGTGCTCAACTCATAATGTTATGCTCACTAACCAAATAAAGAGTTTGCAGGTGGCAAAGGAGGTGCGGAGACGATGTACGGAGGTGAGTGGCAATGTATATGATGTGAGGAAAGCTTCAGTCGGCTTGGGGATTGGTTTGGATCCGGGTGTTCGTGAGAGGCCGTTGGTGAAGTGTGCGACAGGTCAGGTGTGCGAAAAAAGAGGTGTGCGAGAATGTCCGACCATGGGGTGTGTGAGGAAAAAGTGCACGCCGAGGAGTGAGTGTGCCGTCAGGAGTGAGTCGGTCGTAGCGCGTGTGCGAGGGAGCACAGGGAAGCGCGGTGTGGTGAGTGTTACGGAGGAAGTAACGAAAAAATGCGCGCGAGAGGATGCGCGAGAAAGGTGTGTAACGGACGGGTGCATGGGGAAAGCGCATGCTGTCAAGAGTAAGGGAGAATGCATGCCTGTGGTGAGTGTTACAGAGGGTGTAACGGGACAATGTGCGGAAGAGTGTGCACGAGAAAGGTGTGTAACGGACGGGTGCATGAGGAAAGAGTGTGCTGTCGAGAGTAAGGGTGAGTGCGCGACCGAGAGTGGAGGTGAGAGTAGTGAGAGTGAAACGGAGCGTGAGTTGGTTATGACAGGTGAGCGAGGATGTACACCTGGAATGGAAGGATGCACACCTGGAATGGTAGAGCGTGTGTGGGAAGGCACATTTGAGTTGGTAGTGAGGCACGTGGTTGGGTGTGCGAATGAGAGCACACCTGTGATTGTCACAGAGGAAGTGACCGAGGAGGGGGCGCGAAGAGGTGTGTTGGTGAGGTGTGCGACCAACGAATGTGTGCCAAAGTGTTCGGTGGTCAGGTGTGTGACCAAGGCTGGGAGTGGAATGAGTGTACCGAGGTGTGTAAGGAAAGGTACGAGGAGCATGGAGACGGCTGGATGTGTGAGGAAGGAACGGGCTGCGGGGTGTAAGCATGCAGGTGAAGCATCGACGTTAAACGGAGCAGCGGTTAGGTCGACTTTTAGCCGAATCGGGCCCTCGGTGCGTGCCGGGCCTCGCTTTGAACGGCCGCGTCCGGGCTCCACTAGGCGGAGCGGGCAGCCCGATAGGACGGGTCGTCATGGCGACCACTTTATATTGAGACGTGCCGGCAGGTCGAGATCGGGACATTGGATGGCTCCACGCCGAGGTGGTGCGTGGGATCTCGGCCCGGGTAAGCCCCCGCCCCTGCCCCGAATGCGGGACGCATCCAGCCGCCGGCACAAAAGAATCCGCGTTCATTGCTCGGCTGTACGAAGCCGGGCTGTAGACGTGAATTGGCGCACCGAGAGGATGTAATAAGTAGACGGGTGATGAGGATAGTGTTTTGGCCCCGAAATTAGAAAAAAGCAAAATTTGATGATGGTATGGGTAGAATTGGCAGTAAATGGAAAATTTTTGAATTGGTTGGAATTTGGACGAGCAAAATTTATAGTGAGAGACCCCCGATGTGGGGGGATGGCAAATCCACCATCCCTCACAGAGTGGGGCAAATGCGCAATAGCTTATGGGGTGTATGGCAGTGAACACTAGCCCGGGTGGGTTAGGATATTGATAGGGATCTAGCGAAGATGACCTTAGGTGACGTTAAGGTTTAGTTAGTGACTGATACCTGTAGTGGGGACGCAGGTAGATTAGTGTGGATTATAATGATGTGGGAGCGCAATAGTTTAAAGGGACGACTGGGAAGCGCAAGTTTCAGAGGGGAGTAGTTAGCTGAGATGATGCCGTGTGTGTGAGGATTGAACAGGTGAGAATGGAACAGGTGTGATTGCACAGGTGTGCAACTGAACAGGTGTGTGGAGCAGTGTATGAGGGAGTAGTGGTGATTGCGTGTTGTGTTGACCAAATGGTCCAGGAAGAGGAGGAGGGTGCAGGTGGCACCAGGTAGGATTGCACAGGTGTGCAACGACAGGCGAATGAAAGACAGGTGTATGGAATAAATGGTCTGGAGGATTGGAATGGATGGTCGTGGAGTGAGAATGGTGGAAATTGTGGAGTGGAATGGATGGTGCGAAGGTGTGAATGGGGGAAGAGTGGACCCCCATCACGGATACCCGGGGCGGGTAGTGTAAGTGTTAGGTAGAGGGTATAGGTAAATTGTGGTTGGATATTGGCATCTGTGGTGCGGGTGAAAGAATGGTCTTTGGATGGGTGCATTAGTGTTGTGGAAATGGCTGGGCGTGTAGCCTGTTAGTGTGTGTAGTTGGTTTGGGCACTCCACCACTGTGAGGATGTCGGCCAGGTGAGGCCGCAGGTGGGCTCTGGGAGCCGGTAGTAGTTGTTGTGGATGGGGCCCGAGGATCCGGAGGACGGACCCGGGTAGCCCAGTGCCAGAGGGCACCATGGGGTGACAGAGCCAGGAGGGGCTGTCCCCAGTTAGTTAGGTTAGGGTGAGGAGCTAGGTAAGCTCGGGTGGCAACTACAGTGGTGGACGTGTGCAGGTGGGTAGACCTGCTGGGAGAGTTACACGTCGCAGCCCAGAAATTGTGCGAGGGCACCGGGAGATGAATCGGGGGAGTGAGACCCCAAATTGAGAAGCACCACAGTTTGGTCAATGGGAATTGGTTATTAGAACCCATAGTGTAAGTTGGCCAATGGATTGGCAGGGAGAGACCCCGGGTAGTGTAAAGTGTGTTAATGTCATTTAGAAAATAGTTAGGATGAAGGATCTCCTCGCACCATCTGCATCCACTCACCTGAGGTGACAGGTACTCCGCACCATGCCATGTTTAATTATTTTTTACTGTGCAAATGTTTGGATGGTGAGACGCATCATGACGTGGGTGTGACATTGTGCTTTGATGTTCCATCTCTCCCTCCTTATGAGGATTGATGATGAATTGGGTGATGGCAAATTTTGAAGTAGAGGGATTGTGGAGACGAATTTGGTATAGGGGAAATATGGGGAAGACGTGACAGTAGTGACGAATTTGTAAATGTGTAGATTTTTGTACATATGGGGTAAGGGCAAGGGTAGGGTAGGTGACAGGGGGGGTGACGTACGGTAGGGACGAGCTTTCTCACTTCGCCCTCCGTACGCATTTCGCCTTGCATTGCCTTATTGATGTGTACCCTTGTGACCCTACCCCTCGCTCAATTGTCTTTCCCCTTTTGTCTCCCACATGACCTGTGCGCCATTGGGTGCCGAGGGGAGCGTGCGTGGGTCGGCCATTGTGCGCCCGAAATTCCCAGAACCAGCTGTCTGCATCGATGCACCACATTATGGACCACATGTCTGTGGCCGAGCACCACCTATGGACCCCATGGGTTGGGGCATGGCCCCTCTGCTGGAACCGGCCATGAGGGCCTGAAATCTTGCTGGCGGACCTTGGTCACAGGGCACCGATGCCCCACAGGTGAACCACACATAGTCGGCCCTGTGGGCCATAAATAAAGCAAATAAAAAGGACACATTGGGCACACTTTATTGAAAATAGGCCGCCAGTAAGCAAAGCAAAAGAATGACAACATCTGGAAGACAAATAATAATCACCAGCAGAGGGAGCCGAAGAGCAAGAGACACCTGCAGGGTTTGGGTTTGTTGGCTTTATTTTATTGATGAACAATGGTGACTGCACCGATTGGTGCTTGGGCTTGTATTGGTGCGTTTTTGGGTGCGTTCATGGTGCGTCGATGCAGAGCAGACTGTCTCCCCCCCAGAAAGAACAATCACCGGTCCTGGGTTAGTTTTGTAAATAAAAATAGCGTCATTGTAAATAATGCTTCCCACCGTCAGTGTATAGTTTGAAGACCATTTCGCAATTCGGTTAACTGTGGGCGTAAGTCTGTTAGGCAGGGTGCAATGGAGCAGCGGGACACATTTATTTATGTTTTAAAACTGTCGCACTCAGGGTCAGGTTAAAAGTAGAGGGGACTACACCTACGTGTCACACTAAAAGTAAAAGTTGTAGGCCCGGGACGTGCCTAAGAGGAGGAGGGTGCAGTGTTGCGGATATGAGGACTGTAAATTTTTTTTTGATTGTGTTGTATTGTGGTAAATTGGTGTGAATTATTATTATTGTTGTTATTGTTATTCTGTGCCTCCTGCCTCCGGAGCTGTGTAAAGATCAAAAGGGCGTTCCATAATTAGTCCACAAGCATACACGTCAGCCAATCATAGAATATCCATGTTCGATAGTTATATCTTATTCTGTGTTTTAGGATAAGGCTGTGTCTCCCATTAATAGAAACTAGGGCATGCCCGTACTATATATATAGGACGTGCCCGTAAGTGCGTGATGTTACCGTACAATGAATGTATCGTCCCGACGCCGCAGCTCGGATGGCGCTGCAGTTAATCGGGCCCCCAAATTCCTCATCGACGATAACTAAACAATATATTATATGAATCGCACCGTACATACCTCCTTCTAGATCTTGTTCTTGTCTTGATATACTCACGCAGGCTCACTCTATCACGACTGAGTCCTCCCAGCTCCTCCAAATGGCGCCCGCTAGCCGCTACGTAAGTCCGGAAGTGACGTCCTCATTTGACTGTCCGGAAGGTCGCAAATCGCAGTTACGATGAATCGCAAATTAGTTTTAATTAGTTTTAAAACATAGTTTAACGGCAACATAGTTTGCCGACGGGAAATAAATGAATACGCTCTCAAATGTGCCATCCGAGGCAGAGTCTGTTCGCCACGTTCGGCACACGTGATAGCTCGCTGCTCTCTGATTGGTTGAATCGTTTTTTGGACATAGCTCGGTAACTACTTCTGCGATTAATTTAAAACCTTGAAAAGGCACATCCTCGGGTCCCCAGCAATATACCTGGCAAGTTTCAAGTATATCGGACCGGTAGTTGTCGAGAAACAGCGGTCACAGACATACAAACATACAAACGTACAAACAAACATACACACAGAGATTAGTGGAATTATAGATAGATACTCCATTGCACCAGTGAAAGAGATAGATTCCCTTCATTCCCACTCCCAAAACTTCATTCCCACTCCCAAAACTTCCATTCCCATTCCCAAAACCTCCCTTCCAATTGCCTTCCGCATTTTGGGCGGTTTTCTTCAACCACCATTGGCCACGAGGTAGGGTTGGGGAAGAAAGGCGTGTCTCCACCTCGTCATAGAGGGGAGGAGTGAGCCAGCCCCACTCGACCAACCAGGAGCCAGGGGTTTGGCTAGAGAGGGCGGAGGAAGAGCGATCGGGGAGGTTCGCAAAGGTTGAGGGGCGGGGGCCTATATAACCCAAGGCAGGGCGTGTCCAGAAAGAGATGCGTTTTTACAGAGGAGAGCAGAAGACAGAAAGGCCTGGAGCTGGTCACAAGGAGTTGGTCTGAGTTGGTCTGAGTGCCTGAGGAGGGTCAGTGGTTGCGTTGGTAAGGAGTCGGTGGTCAGTTGGTTGCGGTGAGGAGTCGGTGGTGAGGAGTGAGAGAAACAAGAAAGAGTTGAGGGTTTGGACCAGACGAGTGGGACAAGGCCTGGCAAAGCACGCGACGAAAACAGCAGCCAAAACAGCAGCCAAAACAGCAGCGTGGGGCCTGGCCTGAACGGCGGCTGCTAAACGCGCCGGTTGTGCTGCGGGACCCCCTTGGACCTCCCTCTCCCTCCAGCCATCCACATCCTGCCATTCCTGCAATTCCCCGCGTGAGTCAGTGTCTTTTGTTTGTTCTGTCCTGGGTTAATTAAGTCTGTAGATAAGCTAAAATTTGCACTGTGTCACCTGCGTCTTATGTGTTGTAAATAAAACTTGATTGCTTGCTTTTTGCTTGTGTGTAAATAATAATAAACCCAGTCACTCTTCTGTCCGTCTTCTCGTTTTATTCCTTTTCCTCTTTGCATTCGGTCGTTTTTGTCTTTTCCCTCATTGAGCAGCTGTGGAGCGATACGGCCAAAGTTCGGGTGGAATCGGGTAAGTTTGTTAGGTCGCGGTCACCAACCGCTCGGTCTACAACATCTAACCGCGATCTGTAACAATATACATATATATATATATATATATATATACAGTGGGGAGAACAAGTATTTGATACACTGCCGATTTTGCAGGTTTTCCCACTTACAAAGCACGACAAGGTCTGTAATTTTTATCATAGGTACACTTCAACTGTGGAAGACGGAATCTAAAACAAAAATCCTGAAAATCACATTGTATGATTTTTAAGTAATTAATTTGCATTTTATTGCATGAAATAAGTATTTGATCACCTACCAACCAGTAAGAATTCCGGCTCTCACAGACCTGTTAGATTTTTCTTTAAGAAGCCCTCCCATTCTCCACTCATTACCTGTATTAACTGCACCTGTTTGAACTCGTTATCTGCATAAAAGACGTCTCCAGACCGTCTCCGACCACAAAGACCGCAAAGACCGACCGCAAAGCCGTCTCCAGACCTGTCCACACTCAATCAGACTCCAACCTCTCCACAATGGGCAAGACCAGAGAGCTGTCTAAGGACATCAGGGACAAATTTGTAGACTTGCACAAGGCTGGGATGGGCTACAGGACAATAGGCAAGCAGCTTGGTGAGAAGGCAACAACTGTTGGCGCAATTATTAGAAAATGGAAGAAGTTCAAGATGACAGTCAATCTCCCTCGGTCTGGGGCTCCATGCAAGATCTCACCTCGTGGAGCCTCAATGATCATGAGAAAGGTGAGGGATCAGCCCAGAACTACACGGCAGGACCTGGTCAATGACCTGAAGAGAGCTGGGACCACAGTATCAAAGAAAACCATAAGTAACACACTACGCCGTCATGGATTAAAATCCTGCAGCGCACGCAAGGTCCCTCTGCTCAAGCCAGCGCATGTCCAGGCCCGTCTGAAGTTTGCCAATGACCATCTGGATGATCCAGAGGAGGAATGGGAGAAGGTCATGTGGTCTGATGAGACCAAAATAGAGCTTTTTGGTTTAAACTCCACTCGCCGTGTTTGGAGGAAGAAGAAGGATGAGTACAACCCCAAGAACACCATCCCAACCGTGAAGCATGGAGGTGGAAACATCATTCTTTGGGGATGCTTTTCTGCAAAGGGGACAGGACGACTGCACCGTATTGAGGGGAGGATGGATGGGGCCATGTATCGCGAGATCTTGGCCAACAATCTCCTTCCCTCAATAAGAGCATTGAAGATGGGGCGTGGCTGGGTCTTCCAGCATGACAACGACCCGAAACACACAGCCAGGGCAACTAAGGAGTGGCTCCGTACGAAGCATCTCAAGGTCCTGGAGTGGCCTAGCCAGTCTCCAGACCTGAACCCAATAGAAAATCTTTGGAGGGAGCTGAAAGTCTGTGTTGCGCAGCGACAGCCCCGAAACCTGAAGGATCTGGTGAAGATCTGTATGGAGGAGTGGGCCAAAATCCCTGCTGCAGTGTGTGCAAACCTGGTTAAGAACTACAGGAAACGTCTGATCTCTGTAATTGCAAACAAAGGTTTCTGTACCAAATATTAAGTTCTGTTTTTCTGATGTATCAAATACTTATTTCATGCAATAAAATGCAAATTAATTACTTAAAAATCATACAATGTGATTTTCAGGATTTTTGTTTTAGATTCCGTCTTCCACAGTTGAAGTGTACCTATGATAAAAATTACAGACCTTGTCGTGCTTTGTCAGTGGGAAAACCTGCAAAATCGGCAGTGTATCAAATACTTGTTCTCCCCACTGTATATATGTATATATATATATATATATATATATATATATATATATATATATATATATACACACACACACACACATATACACACTAGTGGGGTCACCCGTGGGAATCCCACGGACATGGATGTGTGTGACTGACATGTTGGGTTGGATTTTTTTTTTTTTTTTGAACTTTGAAAATGTGTTTTGTATATATATATATATATATATATATATATATATATATATATATATATATATATATATATATATATGTATATATATATATTTTTTTTTTTCAAAGTTCAAAACACACCAAGCCACAGCCACGAGTGTGCCGCACTGGCCGGGTTCTCAGTCGAGGTCCTCAGCATCATCCCGTTTCGGCCCTTCAACCTCGATACGGTCAGCTAAGGTGGGCCAGCAGGGGCACATCCACATGCATCAACTACACCTGGATGTGTACATACCCCTACCCCCAGCCAGTGCGAACTACAACAACAAAATCGCCTCCACATCCAGAATCCACAGCACCAAATAAACATGGTGGAACACTCAAACACCCACCTTTATACCCTTCACCACTCGCCAACAAAACACACCAGATCATTCATACACACATCCACACACATCCACACATAACACCAACCAACCACCTACCCTTACAACATACACCACTCAACGTACAAAACACACACACCCATGCAAAAACACACACCCTCACCCACTCACTCACTCACATACACAAAATAAGAAATAATAATAGTAAAAGAAAAAAAAAAAAAATATCACACATAACCAACCCACCTGCCCTTACCAACATGCACCACTCATGCAAACATGCAAAACCATTCATGCAAAACCACACCCACTCATGACCCACTCCTGCAACACACACACACACACACACACCTCCATTTCTATTCCGTAACCTCAACCTACACCGTTCGACGTGACTCCATAAAACCTCCATAAATATATATATTTACCAGCCGAAAGCACCCGGCGTTGCCCGGGTTCTTTTTGATTGAATTTACTACTATAATTTAGCTTTTACTTGTGGCCGTAGAAGATTAACTACTATAATTCAGCTCAGCTTTTAATTGCGAAATGGGCCCAGCCCGGCCGAAGCATCCTCGCCCGGCCTCGCCCGGCTTCACCACCTAGCCTTTAACCTTCCTGGGGCCCGTCCCGACATTTTTTGTTTGAGATTTCCTCTTATCTTTCACCGTTCAGGAGATTAGCGCGTGCAGACAAACAAACAAACAAACAAGAAGACGTCATTCGGAGCATGATACTTGCAAAATCCACCCCCCCCCCCCCCCTCCCCAAAAGTTTTCCATAGATACAGCAAATTGTCCATTTCATCAAGATTAAAATTGACGATCTTGATCAAAGCTTGGGTCAACAAGATGAAAAGTGACAAAATTTCAGATGAAAAATTGATTTTGGAAGGATGATCTTGAGTTGACCTTTGACCTTTTGACCTAAAAGAAATAGTTAATTTCCCTATTTCGTGACACAATCTGCAAATGCTGTTCAATTTTCACGTCAATCGGATGAAAATTTAGGATTTTGGACACTTGGCCTATGTTGACCTTTTGGCCTAAGTTGACCTCAAAAATAGCTGGTGGTTGAATTCAGTGACCATATATGTAAATCCTCTTCAAATATCCGGTCAATCGGCTGAAAATTGAGGATTTTAGAAATTTGGCCTATGTTGACCTTTTGGCCGATGTTCACCTAAAATATAATTTGTTGTTGAATTCACTGACGAGATATTCAAATGCTCTTCAAATTTCCAGTCAATCGGATGAAATTTGAGGATTTTAGAAATTTGGCCTATGTTGACCTTTTGGCCTATGTTGACCTCAAATATACTTGGATGTTGAATTCAGTGACCAGATATGCAAGTCCTCTTCAAATTTCAAATCAATCGGATGAAAATAGAGGATTTTAGAAATTTGGCAAAGTTGGTGACCTTTGGCCTATGTTGACCTTTTGACCCCAAAAACAATAGGATTCTCAATTGGGACGACCTATACAACTTCGTAAAGTTTCATGACAATCGGTTTAGAATTGTGACCTGTAGGCCGGTGACAAACATCAAACAAACAAACAGACAGAGACAGACAGTACCACAAACACAACCAACCAATATACTTGAAAAATCTTCGATTTTGCAAGTAACAAAAACTTTCTTTTTTATATATATATATATATATATAAAAGAAATATATATATATATATATATATATATATATATAATAGCGTAAGGACTCGACTTTGTTATTCCTTTTACGCCGCACCCAGTGACCCGATGCCCACGGCACTAATGGATTTACGATCTACGAACCGCGCTCTTTGTTTATCATGTACAGCCATACTCGAGAAATCTGAATTAGCCGACTTTGGGGCCCAAAAGCATCCGATTAACTGCCGATACGACGCCATCTTACGACGCCATCGTATTGGCGTCTGCTGGGCGAAGGCGAAGCAAGCCGTCCGCTGATTGGACAGGCGAAGGCGACAGCAAGCCGTCCACTGAGTGGACAATCCAGAGCATGCATTTGTGCCTGTGTCGGCGATCATTGTTCATATACGCACTCTTCATTCTCATCTTTCTTCCTAACTCTTACTCGGACAAGCAAATCCCCTATGCCATCCATAATGGTACACTCTATCCATACACCACATCCTCCCTTCCGTGGATGTTCCATGGGTTTCGGCTAGTATATATATATATATATATATATACTCTTTATTACTCTTTGAAAAACGACATTACTTTCCAGTACATCTAAAATATATATATACACAAAGAATTAAGTTAAGCACCCCCCCCGTTTTTTTACAACCTCGCACATTACAAGTTTGTTGTCGTCAAAACAGTGTAATATACCCATGATATTGCTATATTTTCTGGAGAAGTGATATTATGGTCACATAAAAACATAACAATCATGCCGTTTTCAATATTTTATTCTGAATAATTTAAGGTGAAATTTTTTGGGAATTTTAGGCATATTTTCACCTCAATTTAAGTATGGAGCTATAGGTCCATCACGGACAGTGTGGATGACGTTTATGTTTTCTAACGTACAGTCATTGTTCTGAGAAGACCTCTAGCGATCTTTGCGTCAATAACGTGTGTAGGACCCACGTGATCGGATCACTGACTCAACCCTACGTCTCATAGACCCTGTAAGCCGTCGTATGCGTTGCTGTGGCAGGTTGTTCCATTCCCGATGTAATGCACGTTCCAATTCATCCAGATTGGCTATTGGAGGGACCATCTTCGCAATTTGTCGTCCCAACATGTCCCAAACGTGCTCGAGGGGGTTCAGGTCAGGACTGTACGCAGGCCAGGGGATGGTTGTCACAGCACCTTGCTCCAGCAAGGCTCGGACGCGTCTCGCACGGTGAGGCCTGGCGTTGTCATCCATGAAGATGGGTCTGCTGGCGAGGGTGTGGTCATCGAAGTGCGGGATTACGGTGGTATTCAGGATTTCCGGACAACGCCAGGCCTCACCGTGCGAGACGCGTCCGAGCCTTGCTGGAGCAAGGTGCTGTGACAACCATCCCCTGGCCTGCGTACAGTCCTGACCTGAACCCCCTCGAGCACGTTTGGGACATGTTGGGACGACAAATTGCGAAGATGGTCCCTCCAATAGCCAATCTGGATGAATTGGAACGTGCATTACATCGGGAATGGAACAACCTGCCACAGCAACGCATACGACGGCTTACAGGGTCTATGAGACGTAGGGTTGAGTCAGTGATCCGATCACGTGGGTCCTACACACGTTATTGACGCAAAGATCGCTAGAGGTCTTCTCAGAACAATGACTGTACGTTAGAAAACATAAACGTCATCCACACTGTCCGTGATGGACCTATAGCTCCATACTTAAATTGAGGTGAAAATATGCCTAAAATTCCCAAAAAATTTCACCTTAAATTATTCAGAATAAAATATTGAAAACGGCATGATTGTTATGTTTTTATGTGACCATAATATCACTTCTCCAGAAAATATAGCAATATCATGGGTATATTACACTGTTTTGACGACAACAAACTTGTAATGTGCGAGGTTGTAAAGAAACGGGGGGGGTGCTTAACTTAATTCTTTGTGTATATATTATATATATCTTTTTTGGGGGGTGTGTGTGTTTTTGGGGGGATTCCAGTCATATAAATCTTTCAAGGTTTGCAAAAAGTTGTGGTTGCAGTTCTTCCAAGTCATAAAACTTGTTGAATGCAAGTGGTTCGTCTTTCTGATCGTGTTTCGGTCGTACTTTTTCTTGAGCTTATCATTCCCCAAATTGTGCACTATTGCTAATGCGAACACTGTTTTGTCAGTAAAGATGGTGAACTTTGGTGTATTTCTGTAGTGAATTCAGGGCTGTCCATGGCTCTTCTCGGGGGTCTTGGTGAAGGAAGCCTGTCTGTGATGGAAGTCATGCCTGGTAGTGGAAGCTCTCTTGGTGATGATGTGGAACCGAGGACTTACTCCACTGAGCCTTCGCCTGGCCCAGATCAAGTTCACATGCGAGATTCCTACAACAAAATAGTGGACCGTCTGACATCACACAATCCGACCATGGTTACCCAGGTGTGCATGTTTAAAAATACATTCGAAATTCATTTCTTAGTTGTTTGGAAGCTGCAGTTTGGAGGATCAAGGACTGTTCGGCGGTGACAGGAGAGCATGTCATCACCCAACGCAAGCATGTGGTGTTTGTTGTACGTATGCAGAAAAGGATAGGAAGTTAAGGGCAGGGGTTGTAAGATTATCATGTGGGAAGTGAAGGGACAATGCCACCTTAGAGTGCAAGGAATGGATGAGGGCCAATTATGAGGAACTTTGCAAAGAAGCTGATGGTTTGGAGTAGGAGTGGTAGAAGTAGATGGGAATTTAGGGGAATTGCAGAAGTGTTGTGAGGAAGGACATCAGGAAAGGTGCATCCTCTATGAGTAGAAAGCAGGTGTCGTGGACAGAGGAAGTAGCAAAGGTATTTGATGAAAAGGAAGTTTGGAAGAGGATAGAGAAGACCAAGAATAGAGGGGGGGTGACCAGATGCAGGATTGATGCACCTGAGAGCTGTGGAAGAGCCTGAGAGCTCTTCCAGCCTGAGAGCTGAGGCGATGAGCAGTGATGTGGAAGAGGTGTACAACAACTTAGAAGATTATGCTGGTGAGATGATTTGTAAATTGGTCCGTGATGAACAAGGATGCGGATTGCAAGGTCATTTCGTTGGGGGGGAGGAGGGGGAGGGGTGTGTGTGGAGGGGAGTGGGGATGTTGATCGAGGATGGTGACGGGAGTCCAGTGCCAGAGAGAGGGGCAGTGTTGAAGGTATGGAGAAGCTATTTTAAGGAGCTGTTGAACTGGAGAGGAAGACATGGCGAGTTGGAGCTACCGTCTTGTGTAGAGGGAAAAGTGGAATTGATGGAGATCACAGAGGAGGAGGTGCGGACAGCAATAAAGAGAATGGATAAGGGAAGAATGCCAGGCATTGATGAAGTGCATCCAGAGATGATAATTGCAGGGTGAAACGTTTGAGTCAGTTGGATGAAGAGGCTGTAGAGAATATATGTATGAGAGAGAGGGATCAATTCTGGAGGATTGGAGGACAGGGCTAATTGTGCTGATATGGAAAAGGCTGATTTATAGGACCTCGGGAGGTACAGAGGCATTATGCTCTTCGGTCATGTTATGAAGGTACTGGAGAGGATTCTGGATGGGAACATGAGAATTGTGGAGAATGACATCGGCAAAGAACGAGAGAGAGGAACAGGTAGGGGGACGACAGATGTGATGTTCACACTGCGACAGTTGGTGGAGAAGAGATTGGAGGTGAAAGGTGAAATGGCATTATCTTTTGCAGATCCTGAGAAGGCCGATGACACTGTTCCAAGAGAGATGGTGATGGTGACTCTGAGATGGATGAGAGTGCTGGAAGCAGAAGTTAGGTTACTGGAAGCTATCAATGACGGAACAAAGGGAAGAGTTTTGGTTGGTCCTCAAATGTCAGGGGAATTCAGTGTGAGCACCGGGTAGAGTAGGGAAGCTGTTTCACGCCACTCATGTTATCATGGTGATGCAGCTGATAAGCAGGAGTTTAAATATGAAGGGTATTCTGAGGAAGATGCATTCGGACGTTCTGACTGATGTGGTGGAGAGTAAGCGAGAGATGCAGGAAGTATGGGGGGCAGTGGGGGCATTCTGGAAACGTGGGTTGAAGATGAGTATGGATAAGACTGAGGTGATGTGGGTTTGGCAACCGAGGAAATAAATGAATATCAGGTTAGCGAAGGAGATCAGATAGTGACATTGGTTTAAATATCTGAGGGGAACATTGATCAGGGATGATGGTTTGGAGGCAGTGGTGCTGAGGCGGACACAGGTGGGAACAAATGCATGGGGGAGGGCGGAGGGATTGAAGGCAGACAGAAATATATCAAGGAAACCGAAAGGCAACGTTCTTGTGTAATGCCGGACTACATTTACAGTCTGGAGATGGTTTCATGTCTGTGAAAACAGGGTCAGGAAGATTGCGGGAGTGAATGGGGGTGGATAGGAGGATTGATGAACTGAGGTAAGAGATTGGTGTGCAAATCGGCTCGATGGAAATTGGCAAAAAGCTGGCTGAAGTGGGCTGGGCACTTGGTGCAGATGGAGGAAGAGAGAATGGCATAAAAAGCGGATAGGTTGAAGGAGAGAGGTATGAGGAATAAAGGTAGGCTGCGGCTAAGATGTAACGATTGTATGAGGAGGGATATCAATAACGTATGAGTGGTTGGAGAGTCGAGACAGTTGGCTGAAGACAGAGAGAAGTGGAGGAGTATTGTGGTCAAGGCAGGGCAGAAGCTTGCTTCCATTTTGTTTTACCTCCAAAGGGATGAGAGGAAGATGAATAATTGTTGTACATGGCAATGACTGCATCTAGTTCATTATGCACGAATCTCCTACATGCAGTAGTCTTTGCGATTGGAAGTCATGTTTAATCTTCAAAAGATATAATGAGATGGACATGGCTTGTTACCTTCGCAAAAGCGGAAGGTTATGTTTTGATCGCTGTGTATTTATTTGTATGTCTGTGTGTGTGTATGTTAATCGCATAACTCAAAAAGTATTCAACCGAATTGCATGAAATTTGGTGGGATGATTGGTTATTATACGGGACACATTTGATTAGATTTTGGGAAACAGATTTGCTCAAATTCTGACTATTTTTAACTCGATCGTATTTCACTCAAAGTTATGCGCGACTGAAGAAGAAGATGTCCATCCAGGACGTCATCACTATAACGCAATCTCCCGCGATCATTTCAACCTCAAAAAAAATTATAATTGCAGATTTGTCAAGAGATGAGGCATATTAACAAACGAATGAAACAGATTTGCTCAAATTCTGACTATTTTTAACTCGATCGTATTTCACTCAAAGTTATGAGCGACTGAAGAAGAGGATGTCCATCCAAGACGTCATCACTATAACGCGATCTCCCGCAATCATTTCAACCTCAAATGAAATTCAAATTGCAGATTTGTCAATCGGGGAGGCATATTAACAGACGAATGAAACAGATTTGCTCAAATTCTGATTTTTAAAAATCGATCGCATTTCACATAAAGTTTGAGGTACTAAAGAAGAAGAAGATTCGTTTAGCTTCTCAGATAAAATAAATAATTCTGTCTGCAATTTCAGGTTAATTACCTTCGCAAAAGCGGAAGGTTATGTTTTGATCGCTGTGTATTTTTTGTATGTCTGTGTGTGTGTGTGTGTGTGTGTATGTTATTCGCATAACTCAAAAAGTATTCAACCGAATTGCATGAAATTTGGTGGGATGATTGGTTATTATACGGGACACATTTGATTAGATTTTGGGAGCAATCGGGTCAAAGGTCAAGGTCAAGGTTTTTTGTCATAACTCGGTCAATTCTTATCCGATTTGCATGAAATCAGCACCAAACTGTTCACTGTTCTGTTCCCTACACTCCCATGCCAAGTACAGAACAGTAGCTGCGGCGAAGGTATGCGCTCTACCGAGTGCCCGTTCTAGTTTGAGCCTGAGATGCTTCACCATGTTTTGTTAAGAGTTAATTTTGCAATTGTTTGAATTCTGTACTTTTTCCGTTCTCACACAAGAATGTTGGCCAAAGTGCGTCTTTTCCATCTATTCAGGTGCGGGTGCTAGTTGCAGAGCTGCGCCGCATCACGGTGCTTTGGGACGAGCTGTGGTTAGGGGTTTTGAGTCAGCACCAGGCGACTGCGTTGCGTCACGTGCAACAACTTGAAGACGAAGCCCGTCGGGTGCACGGAAATTCAACGCTCCGCAAGTATGTCTTCCATTCGGCGATAAAAAGTTGTCACCTCGTCGTTCTTGCTCAGCTAGTGTGGAAGAGTGGTTATGTAAATTATGTTTCAAAGTAGTTTCATGTCCTCTTGATCTGTCTGGTTACTAGAGATGAGAAAATTGCCATTATGAGGGAGAAGCACTCTGCATTGATGAGGCCTGTATTGGTTGCCCTGGAGCACGCGCACACTGTCACTTCTGCCCCTCCTGAAACCCCACACGAACGCTGGTTTCAGGACTCCTTTGGAACAATCATTGACTCTGGCCTGGCCAAGCTCAGGGATCCACCCTCCCTGTCTAACCCTGGAGCCAGCTGGACACCATTCAGGCAGGTTAGGCTCACATATTTGTATCACTTGCCAAGCTTTTTGATAATTTCCAGTGCACCTTATGGGTGAAACTTTGTGATACTATCATTTTATGAGCTAGCCCGTGGCCACTTGCCCCACTTTTTGTTGTTTTATTTAGTTCTGCTTTTATTTTTTATTTTTTATTCTAACAATGCCTTCCCAGGAACCAAATGCAGTGCAACTTGCTGCACTCAGCCAATTGGTCGCATCTCGTGATCATTGCCAAGCCACCCTACACATAATTCACAGTTGCTTTTCTGGGGATTTGCTGATGTGAATAATAAAGATGTTTTTGTTCAAATCAATATTTTTGACCCTGCCCTACCTGGGTTCTTGGCGAATAAGATCACACAATTTTCAACTTTGTGACCAGTGGAGATGCAAAAATGACACTCACATTAGATGTTATGATTGAGATGCATTGCTGTTGTTGAAATCAAATGTTTAGCTTTACTTGTGGACCTGTTATGGGTTGTTTTTTTTTCTTCAAATTGGGAAGTATTAAATTAAAGTCTATATCTTTTTATACTCCTTGCTTTCCATCTTTACTTTTTACCTCCAACCCCGAAGGTGGACGGAGGTTGTTTTTTCACCCATGTCTGACTGCGTCTGTCTCTGTTTGGTGGTCTGAACAGGATATCTCAAAAAGTTGTGGAATGATTCAGACGAAATTTGGTGGACTTGGTTGGGTGTGTTAAAAGGACAAATTGATTCGATTTTTGTGACGATCGTGATCCGGATACTTGTATTTCTTCAGTGTTTCTTCATCATTGAGAGATGCGGTCAAAAGCGATGTACAGTCACGTGAAAAAGTAAGGACACCCCATGTAAAGTTTTGACTTTTTCAACATATTTCAACATACAGCTATTTGATCTTCATTTAAACAATATTGATAGATAAAGGTGATATAATATAACAAATATCATGAAACATTTACAATTTGTAGTCCATTTATAATTTAAATAAACATAAATGCAAATTTCGCATGTGGCAAAAGTAAGTACACCCTTGCTTCTAATAGGTGGTATTGCCCCTTTTGGCAGAAACAACCTCAAGGAGGCGTTTCTTATAACTGTCTACCAGTCTCTGACATCGACTGGGAGAAATTTTTGCCCACTCCTCCATGCAGAATTCTTTCAGCTGTGCGATGTTTGAGCGGTTTTTTGCATGCACAGCTCGTTTCAAATCCACCCACAACATCTCAAAGGGATTTAGATCCGGGCTTTGACTTGGCCATTCCAGAACCCTCCATTTCTTTCTTTTCAGACATTCCTTGGTGGATTTACTGGTATGTTTAGGGTCATTGTCATGTTGCAAGGTCCACCTTCGGTTGAGCTTCAACTCTCCGACAGATGGCCTCACATTATCCTCAAGCATCCTCTGGTACAATGAAGAATTCATAGTGGATTATATGATGGTGAGCTGCCCAGGCCCTGATGCAGCAAAGCTGCCCCAAACCATAATATTTCCACCACCATGCTTTACAGTTGGTATCAGGTTCTTGTGGTCAAATGCTGTCTTTGGTTTTCGTCGACATGTCTTCTGGTACTGTGGCCAAATAGCTCTAGCTTTGACTCATCTGTCCAGAGCATATTGTTCCAGAAGTGCTGGTCTTTGCCTCGGTGTTCATTGGCAACCTCTAGTCTTGCCCTGATGTTCTTTCTGGACAGCAAAGGATTCCTCCTGGCATACGTCCCATGTCGATCAAATTTGTGCAGCCTCTTTCTAATGGTGGACTGGTGCACTTTGACATCAACAGTGGCAAGAGCTACCTGTAGGTCCCCGTGATGACATTCTGGGGTTCTTGGAGACTTCTTTCAGCATCTTGCGGTCTGCTCTCGGGCTGAACTTGCTGGGGTGGCCTGGCCTGAACAGGTCGGCAGTTGTTTGGAATCTTCTCCACTTGTAGATGATCTTCCGGACAGTCAAATGATTGATTTCAAATTGTTTGGAGATCTTTTTAAATCCCTTCCCAGACTCGTCGGCATCGATAACCTTCTTTCTGAAGGCCTCAGAGAGCTCTTTTGATCGAGGCATGGTGACGCCGCACACTTCAACAACAAAAAAAAAACCACCTTTAGAGGCCATTTTTCCCCGCAAGCGGGGGTTGGCCTTTTTCGGGAACCGTGGTTGTTGTTTTTCGGTCCCCTTTTTGAAGCAATGTTTTACGGCCGGATGCCCTTCCTGACGCCAACCCTTTTTGCCGCCTTTAACGACAAACAGGGAATTACCAGTGAACTGGTCCTCAATTAGCCGACCTCGGAAGGATGACAGGCTGAGTCAACCCCCCTGGCGTTAATTCAGCCATGGACCGGGATTCGAACCCAGGATCCTAGGATCCTAAGCTGACACCCTAGCCGCTAGCCCAACACCAGGGTTATCACTTCAACAACAAAGAGCAAACCAAACTAAATGTCTGAGGTTTAAATAAGACAGGTTCCTCCAAGATCCTCTCTAACGATGTTCTAATCATTTGCACCTGAGCTGGTGCACCTGATTCTAATTTTTGGTATTTGAAGTAGTGATAAATGTAGGGGTGTACTTACTTTTTCCACATGCAAAATTTGCATTTATGTTTATTTAAATTATACAATGGACTACAAAATGTAAATGTTTCATGATATTTGTTATATTATATCACCTTTATCTTTCAATATTGTTGAAATGAAGATCAAATAGCTGTATGTTGAAATATTTTGAAAAAGTCAAAACTTTACATGGTGTGTACTTACTTTTTCACGTGACTGTATCGCATGATGTCTCAAAAAGTTATGAACAGATTCGGACGAAATGTGGTGGACAGGTTGGATGTGCGACGAGAAATAATTTATTCGATTTTGGTGAAGATCTGAATCCGGATCCAAGAAGTTTTAAATTTCTCTCGTGATTTATTCTTCACCGTTGAGATGGGGCCAAAAACGATATACAGTATAGCACAATATCTCAAAAAGTTGTTGACGGGTTATGACAAAACTAGTTGGATGAGTTGGTCAGGTAACAATAACAAGCTGATTAAATTTACTTCAGGTCTGGATCCAGATTGGCTTGGTGGAATACAAAACACAAACCGTTCAGTCTGGTGGAGGTATTGTGTTCTGCCGAGTGCCGTTCTCGATTAAAAAATGTTTTTCTGGACTTGTTTTTTTTGGGGGGTTGGGGGGGGTTAATCCTCTCTCACCTTGCTCCCTCTCCTCTAACCCCCTCTTTACCCAGTTTTTGTTATTCCTTTTGCTTTGTCTTCCATTCGATCTCATGAATATTTATTGCTCCTGCTTATCATGTGCAAATACCTTCCTGTACCCTGCACCAGTTAATGTCCAGCCTACAGCAGTGCATACAGCGTCGTGGTGGCCACCTGCGTCTTGAGGACATCAGTCCTCGTCTTGCCAGCCTCTCTGGCACACAGCTGGTTTTGCCTGGCGAAGGTGAAGAAATCGGTGCGAAGGAGTCATCTGATGCACCATGCCTCCATAGCATTGCAGCCACGGTCATAATCCTTCCAACCAAGACAAAACCCAAGAAGCTATGCCTGCTTGGATCTGATGGAAAGACTTACAACTACCTTTTCAAAGGTAAGGGTTCTTGAAATTATTTGAATATCAAATTTTCAGTTTCGATACCTTTAATTATGCTACCAATTGAACCTTTTGCTCCAAATAATACAATTAATAAATTATGAAGTTAATTTTTGAAAGCAATCTTTGTCATTGTTATCAAGAGGTCTAAAGTAAGAAGCAGTTTACAGACAAGTATTCGATGCAAAATCCTAATTTGTCTGCTCCATGCATGCTGTGGGTAAAATGATCATAATGGAAGTACTGTGGAGGCAGGGCTGATTTTTGTGCTGCATTGTGATGTACTGGACTACTTGGCCATTTGCTGTTGCTTTTGTTTGCACAATTCAATGCCAACACCATGGCAAAATGCTTAACAGGCCTGGAGGACCTTCATCTTGATGAGCGCATCATGCAGTTCCTGTCCATAGTTAACGGCATGCTGAGGAAGGCTGGTAACCGGGCACGGCTTGCTGGCCGTGCAGGAAGCCCTCCATTCCGTGCTCGCCACTATTCTGTGACTCCCCTTGGGCCACGATCCGGGCTCATACGCTGGGTAGATGGGGCTACTCCACTTTTTGGACTTTACAAGCGCTGGCAGCAACGAGAGGCATTGGCACAGGCACAGAAGGTGAATTGTGATGCACATTGCACAGGGCAGGTGTTGTTTTGAAATTAGGACTGATTGAGGTTCTGACTGAGAATATTGTTATTTTACCTCCCGAAAGTAGTGATAAGCCTGTGTTGAGGGTCCATGAACATTGTCTGGGAATAAACGCACATTAATTATGCACATCTTAACTGCAGGACATTGTGTCTGAGGGAATTACTTGTATGTTCTATTCCATTATTCATGCCACTCCCACCCAGACGGGAGTGGAGACTGTTGTAAGTGGTGTGCCACGGCCCAACGAGCTGTTCTACGGGAAGGTGTGGCCAGCACTGCGTGCTGCCGGCTTAAGTGCAGACACACCCCGTCGCGACTGGCCAATGAGCATACTCTGCAGCGTGCTCCAAGCACTCGTGGATGAAACTCCGGCCACGTTGTTGGCGCGTGAGCTGTGGTGTGCCAGCGCTACTCCACAGGAATGGTGGTGCACAATACAAGTACGTCGTGAGCAGCCCGAAAAAGGCACATATCGTCCCTTAAGCCCAATTTCCTCGTACACTTTTCCCTCACTTTTTTATTTATTTGATTTTCCCCCCCTTGCTTCATGTCTCTTTGATATCGTGATAAACTGTACACAGTTGAACATAAAACATTTTATTAGCTCAGGAGGAGTATGTTTGGGTTGTTTTTTTTAACATAATTGCACAGAAGAGCAATAGATTGCCATTTATGGTGATTCTGAGAAAGAATGCTGCATGTTCATTGGTCACACCGACAGACCTTAGTAGTTGCCATGTTTTACATTGCAAATGACACTTGAATAAAATGTGATTGATCATCTGTGATATCTTGGTTATGAGAAAAACAAAAAGGTAATCTACTCTTTAATTAGAATGGCACTCAGTGAAGTACATACCCCTGCTTGGCTGAACAATTTTTTTTTGTTGTTTTTTTTTTTTTTGTATGCAAGATCGGGGCTCGTGAAAGAGCGAACATTAATCACACAAAAGTCAAACAGACACATAAAACATATAATAAGGGGAGCAGTAGACAAGATTGGGGAGAGAGGGGGAAGCACACAAACACAACATTTGAGAGCAGGGACATTGAGAGAAATGTGGGAGGGGGAGGGCTTGGGGGGAGGTGGCGTGTGAAGGGGGGGGGGGGGTGGAAGTATAAAACACTTGGACACTGCAAGGGCTTCCAGGAAAGAAGCTGGTATTTCAAAAAAGTGGATCTGGGGTGAATTAGCGGGGGTAGAAAAGATAAAGGTTTTGGATGTGGGAAGACAAGAGATGGTGTTGTACAGCTGTTTTAAAGACCTGGAGGGAGGAGTGGGATTGAAGAGAGTGAGGGAGTTTGTTCCAGAGGTGGGAAAAAGAGGAAAGAAAGGGTGAAGGTGAGCAGAGAGTCTTGATTTTGCCAGTTTAACCATAAGAGGGTTGCTGGCAGATCTTGTGCGACCTGCAGGAATATTTGGGGGACAGCACAGAGAGAGTTGGGGGGGCAAGGCCAGAGAGGAGTCGGTAGAAGACAGAAAGACCACCAAGCCTGCCTGCGGTGAGTGAGTGAAAGGCCCTCGGAGTTAGCTTCATCACGGGAGATTCCAATGATTCTGAAAGCTTTGGTTTCAACTGCGGGAAGCTGAGCTAAGTGTGATGCAGGAGCACCGGCCCAGAGGGGAGAACAGCATTCCATTAAGCTGCGGATGAAAGCTTTGTATGTGGTGAGGAGCTCAGGTGTGCCAAGGAAGGACTTCGCACGACAGAGGATGCCCAGTCGGCGACTGGCTTTGGAGGCCAGCTTGGAAATGTGGTTTTCCCAGGAAAGATCATGGCAGATAGTGAGACCCAAAAGCTTGAGTGACAGAACTTCTTGGAGAGGATTGTTGAGAAAGTAGATGGGAGGGCTGTCCAGTTGTTCTTTTCAGAGAGACATCGAAAGAGTGTGAGATTTGTCTGTATTGAAAAACATGTTCCACTTGTTTCCCCAGTCTGATATTGTCCAGGTCTGCAGAGAGTGAGGAGGCTGCAGACTGCTGATCTGAGGGATGAGGAATGGAGTGGCAGAGAGTGGAGTCATCAGCCAAAGAGAAAGAGAGGCTTTTCAAGAAAGTCAGAGAGATCATTGATAAAGACCAGAAAAAGCACAGGGCCCAGAACACTGCCTTGGGGAACTCCAGCCTGAACAGGAAGGGGAGATGAGAGAAACCCATTCAGGGCCACACGTTGACTACGACTAGAGAGGAAGTCCGCAAGCCAAGCTTGGAGATTTCCATGGACACCATAGGTGGAGAGTTTGGTGAGCAGAGCGGGGTGCCAGACGGTATCGAAGGTACGTGATATGTCAAGGGAGACGGCTCTAATTTCCTGTTTGGCATTGAGGACCTCCATCCATTCTTGAGACAGCAGAAGCAGCATGTCCATGGTAGAGTGACCTGATGTGAAACCAAATTGATGATCAAAGATCAAGCCATTTGCGAAGAGGAAAGATTTGATATCTGAAGCAATGATGGATTCCATGACTGCTGATAATTGGGAGAAGGCTGATTCGTCTGTAGTTGCAAGGATCTGTTTTTGCACCTTTTTGTGTAAAGCGGTGATGTTGGCTGATTTCCAAGCTGATGGCAGATGACTTTGAGCAAAAGAGAGGGTGAAGAGAACAGAGAGAGGGAAGGAAAGAGCGGCGGAGCAGGATTTTAGGAGGAAAGGACACAGAGTCCAGGAACAGCTGGGAACGACTGGGATTAGTGGGTACAGAGAGGAATCGGTTTGGGACACAATATTTAGAGGCACACACAGAGTTGAGGCATTCAGCTTTTTCACGTGCGGAGTCAGCTGTGTAGCCGTTTGAGGTAAGGGAGGGGGTGGAGGGGGAACAAACAACAACAACATGCATTTTAAGGCCATTTTCCCTGCTAGAGCGTGGGTTAGCCTTGCGGTCCCCATGACAATCTTCTCCATTTTGCCCTATTTTCTGCATCTCTCCTTGTTAATCCCCTTGCCCGCATTTCTTCTTCCACCATCTTTAGCCAAGTCTTTCTCAGTCTTCCCCGTCCTCCACTTCCTTCTACATTCATTTCCATCACTCTTCTCAACCAGTCACTTTCATCCTTCCTCAACACATGACCAAACCATCTCAACCTGTTCCTCTTCACAGCATCAATCACAGGCTCCATTCCCATCATCTTTCGCAATTCATTCATTCATTCATTCTCTCAACGATACTCCGCACATCCACCGAACCATTCGCCTTTCCACCCTTTCCAGCCTTCGTTGCTGCTCTACATTCATGACCCATGTCTCGCTCCCATAAATCATAACACTTCTCACACATGCTGCATACACCTTTCCCTTCAGCTTCAACGACACTCCCCTCCTTGTCATCATGCCACTCAGTTCCCGAAACATCTTCCATGCACATCCCACTCCAGCAACCGTTGCCGAGTCTGATCCACCTTCTCCATTCAGCATGTCTCCGAGGTGGCAAAATGTTTTCACACCTTCCAGCTTCACGCCGTCTCCAAGATCCAACTCAACATTTCCTCCATCTGTAGCTCCCTCTGTGCACACCTTACATTTGAATGTAGCTGCCACACTGGTTAATGACCCTCTCAGACCGCTACATTTTTGATGAACCCACTCAGCGCACATTGTACATTGAATGGAGTTCACTCCGACACCCTTCCTGCACACAGCACATGGCCACTTCCCAGTTCTTCCCACTTTACCACTTGCCATCACCTTCGTCTTTCCTATATTCACCTTCAGACCTTTTGTCTCCATACATTCCTTCCACTTGTTCATCTTTTCCTTCAGTCCATCCATACTTTCCGCAATCAACACCAGATCATCTGCATACAACAACTCCCACGGTAAACCCTCCTTTACGTTCTGAGCCAGCACCTCCATCACAGCTACAAATAGTAGTGGACTTATTACCGACCCCTGATGCACTCCCACCTTCACCTCAAACTCACCACTGTTCCCGTCCTTCGTCCTTACAGCTGTGCGCGCTCTTTTGTACATTGCCATCACTACTCTGATCAACCATTCCTCCACTTCTAACTTCCTCAATGCCCAATGCCCATGTCAATACTTCGCGTGGAACCCTATTGAATGCTTTCTCCAGATCAACAAACCCAAGAAACAACTTCTTCCTCTTCTCCATGTACTTCTCCTGCAACTGCCTTATAATAAAAAGCACGTCTGTCGTTCCTCTTCCTGGCATAAATCCAAACTACATTTTGTCGATCTTCACTTTCTTCCTTATCCTCTTCTCCAACACCCTTTCCAATACCTTCATTCCATGCTCCAATTACTTTATCACTCTATATGAGCCACAGTCCAGAGGGTCACCTTTCCCCTTGTATAGAAGGATGAGGGTACTCAGTTCCCAATCCACTGGAATGCGGCTTTCTTTCACCACCAGATTACAGATCTCTGTCATTCTCTTCACACCCCAACTTCCCGCTGCCTTCAACATATCTCCCACAACTCCCGTCGGCCCTCCCGCTTTTCTACTCTTCATTGCTTTTGTCGCTTGCAATGCTATGTATGAGCAATGATGAAGTCCCTGGTGTTGGGCTAGCGGCTAGGGTGCCGGCTTAGGATCCTAGGATCCTGGGTTCGAATCCCGGTCAATCCCTGAATTAACGCCAGGGGGTTGACTCAGCCTGTCATCCTTCCGAGGTCGGCAAATTGAGTACCAGTTCACTGGTAATTCCCTGCTTGTCGTTAAAAGGCGGCAAAAAGGGTTGGCGTCAGGAAGGGCATCCGGCCGTAAAACATTGCTTCAAAAAGGGGACCGAAACAACAACAACAACCACAGTTACCGAAAAAGGCCAACCCCCGCTTGCGGGGAAAAATGGCCTCTAAAGGTGGTTTTTATTGCTTTTGTCGCTTCCTCAACTTCCTTCTCAGTTATATTCTCTGCCGGTCATAAAACTGGGTTACTCTCTATGTTGCCATCCCATTCATTCTCTGCATTCAACAGCATTTCCATATATCTCTTCCATCTTCCTTTAATTCCATCTGGGTCCACAACGATTTGTCCCACTTCATCTTTCAAGCAACTCACCCCTATCACATTGCACCTCTCTTTCGCTATCTGCTTTGCAATCCTGAATACCGCTCTCTGACCCTCTTCCGAATCCAAGCGTTTTCCCAACATTTTCCAATATGCCTCCTGCACTTTTGCTACCTTTTTCTTTGCAGCCTTCTTGGCTGCCTTATAACTTTCATGCTCTGCTTCTTCTGCCTCCGTACCCTTCGCCATTCTGCCACTCCTTGAACTTCTTCCTCTTCTCGTAAATCCTCTTTCCAACTTCATAATCCCACCACCATGTTTCAGAGTGCCTCGGTGGTCCTTTTGTCTATCCACATACCTTACTAACGGCTCCCAACAGACTATCTTTCATTGACATCCAACCACTTTCAAGCTCAACCACATCAACCTCTACCCTACTCAGCCTCTCTTTTAATGCCTCCCTCACTGTCACCTCTTTCAACCTCCACACCTTCATTCTCGGTTGGTAATTGACCCGCCGAGCTCTCCTCGCACCTTTCTCCCTTATGTCGCAGACAACCAAGTGGTGCTGTGAAACAGCCTCCTCCCCCCGGGATCACCTTTGTGTCCCGGAGGTGCCCCCTATCTCGCCTTCGCACCATCAGGTAGTCAACGGTTGTCGTCGACCCACCTGGCGTGTATGGAACAAGCTTATTATCCCCTTTCTGGAACTGAGTATTACAAATCAGCTCCATCAGCAAACTCCAAAATCCTTTCACCTTCTCCATTTCTCACACCATATCCGTAACCCCCATGAACTCCCTCAAAACCGTCCATACTCCTTCCCCCATGTACATTTAGGTCTCCTACCACAACAACTTCCTCATCTTTCACGTTTTCCATCAGCTTCTCTATTGCACACGAGAACTTGTCCTTTTCATCGCTCCGACCAACCTGCGGAGCATATCCCGAGATGACGTTCACCAAGAGCTTTCCAATCATCATTTTCACCATCATCAACCTATCACTCACTCTAGTCACACTCACCACACTGTCTACAAACTCCTCAGAAAACAGGACACCAACACCATTCACGCCCTCCGGGCACCCTTGCCACACAAACTTGTATTTCTGTCCCTGCCTACCCTTCACCATTCTCGCACCACTTCCCTTCCATCTCGTCTCTTGCACACAACATATGTCCACTCTTCTTCTGACCAATACTTCCACCACTTCTCCTGATCTCCCTGTCATTGTCCCTACATTCCATGTCCCAAACCTCAGAAACCGATCTCCACTTCAGGCTGTACCCTGCCCATATGTAGTTGTAATTGTCATGGTTCTCTTTTTGAGGCAATGTTTTTATGGCCGGATGCCCTTCCTGACGCCTACTGGGTGAAGGGGGAACAAACACTAGAAACGGATTTTACCAGACGCCACCAAGATTTGGAAGAGGGTGACAGGTTTGAGAGTTCGGTCTTGAGAGTGGAGAGATATTGTTTCTTGGCTCTCCTGAGGGTGGACCCACACTTCTTTTGGGCTTTGTGAAAGGAAATGAGATTTCCTTCCATTGGATTTTCTTTCCTGGAGGCGAAGGCAAGTCGTTTCTGGGCAACTGCCTCACCATAAGATTCCATGTACAATGGACAGGAGGAAGGGTATGACAACTGAAGACGAGATGGGATAAATCTGTGCATGAGAGAGCAATTTACTTTGGAAGAATTCCCAGTGTGAGTTGATGTCAGAGGTGGTAGAGATGGGAGACCAGTCCAGATGATTGATGGCTGCTTGAAGACCGTGCCAGTTGGCCGAAGTGAAATCCCAACATTTGTTTTTGCTTTGTTTTAAAATTGGCTTTGTTTGAATTGAAATCTGTTTTGAAAATCCTGATTGTTTAATTTTACACGAAGGGCTAATTTAATTTTGTCTTTGCACAAAGCAAAGTACGAGGTGAGTATTTTCATTCAAATGACATCTTGAAATTGTTCAATGGTTTTTGTTGGTGTGCTTCAATTCTCAGGTGTTAGTGTGATGCTGCATGACAATCCATTTGTGAATTTGGCTTGATTTTATGTTGTATCTAAAATGGAAATTGAATAAATCTTTGCAGTCTGCTTCCATATGTTCATGTGTTATACAAAAATAAGAGGTTTGTTGAATGAGTCAAAATGGATGGGAATGCACGATTATTATTATTATTATTATTATTATTATTATTATTATTACACAGGGGGCCAGACCAAATAAAGTGAGATGCGCCCAGCACAGCCTGCTCTTTTTGGTTTGACCATGTGGGTACTTTGTGTCGGGCCCTAGTACCAAACTAGGCAGGTATAACCCTTACAAATTTTTGCTCAAAGTCCAGCAATGTAAATCCAAGATGGCCACCATTTGATCTATTTGAAAAATCATCATTTTGCTCATGTATCAGTGCACAAGACGCATAAAACCATCAGATAATGTTCGAACCCCACATGTATTCTAACCCCATATCAGTAACATTTTGGTCAAAGATCCATACAAAAGACACAGGAAGCTTTCAAATGAATATGTAACGATACATTTCTTTTACTCACTCGCAATTGTATGAGGTCACCACATCAGTATACAACAACAACAGGCATTTTAAGGCCATTTTCCCTGCTGGAGCGGGGGTTAGCCTTGCGGTGCCCATGACAATCTTCTCCATTTTGTCCTATTTTCTACATCTCCCCTTGTTTAACCCCCTTGCCCGCATTTCTTCTTCCACCATCTTTTGCCAAGTCTTTCTCGGTCTTCCCCGTCCTCTACTTCCTTCTACATTCATTTCCATCACCCTTCTCAACCAGTCACTTTCATCCTTCCTCAACACATGACCAAACCATCTCAAACTGTTTCTCTTCACAGCATCCATCACAGGCTCTATTCCCATCATCCTTCGCAATTCATCATTTGTCTTCCTCTCTCTCAACGACACTCCAAACATCCACCGAACCATTCGCATTTCCACCCTTTCCAGCCTTCGTTGCTGCTCCACATTCATTACCCATGTCTCGCTCCCATAAATCATAACACCTCTCACACATGCAGCATACACCTTTCCCTTCAGCTTCAACGACACTCCCCTCCTTGTCAGCATGCCACTCAGTTCCCGAAACATCTTCCATGCACATCTCACTCCAGCAACCATTGCCGAGTCTGATTAACCTTCTCCATTCAGCATGTCTCCGTGGTAGTTTAAATGATTTCACACCTTCCAGCTTCACGCCGTCTCCAAGATCCAACTCAACATTTCCTCCATCTGCAGCTCCCTCTCTGCACACCTTACATTTGAATGTAGCTGCCACACTGGTTAATGACCCTCTCAGACCACTACATTTTTGATGAACCCACTCAGCGCACATTGTACATTGAATGGAGTTCACTCCGACACCCTTCCTGCACACAGCACATGGCCACTTCCCAGTTCTTCCCACCTCACCACATGCTTTACCACTTGCCATCACCTTCGTCTTTCCTATATTCACCTTCAGACCTTTTGTCTCCATACATTCCTTCCACTTGTTCATCTTCTGCTTCAGTCCATCCATTCTCTCCGCAATCAACACCCGATCATCTGCATACAACAACTCCCACGGTAAACCCTCCTTTACGTTCCGAGCCAGCACCTTCCATCACAGCTGCAAACAGTGGTGTACTTAGTACCGACCCCTGATGCACTCCCACGTTCACCTCAAACTCACCAGTGTTCCCGTCCTTCGTCCTTGCAGCTGTGCGCGCTCTTTTGTACATTGCCATCACTACTCTGATCAACCATTCCTCCACTCCTAACTTCCTCAATGCCCATGTCACTACTTCGCGTGGAACCCTATTGAATGCTTTCTCCAGATCAACAAACCCAAGAAACAACTTCTTCCTCTTCTCCATGTACTTCTCCTGCAACTGCCTTACAATAAAAAGCGCGTCTGTCGTTCCTCTTCCTGGCATAAATCCAAACTGCATTTTGTCGATCTTCACTTTCTTCCTTATCCTCTTCTCCAACGCCCTTTCCAATACCTTCATTCCATGCTCCAATTACTTTATTGCTCTATACAAGCCACAGTCCAGAGGGTCACCTTTCCCCTTGTATAGAGGGATGAGGGTACTCAGTTCCCAATCCACTGGAATGCGGCTTTCTTTCACCACCAGATTACAGATCTCTGTCATTCTCTTCACACCCCAACTTCCCGCTGCCTTCAACATATCTCCCACAACCCCCGTCGGCCCTCCCGATTTTCTACTCTTCATTGCTTTTATCGCTTTTTTTTTTTGTTTTGTTTTTTTGTATACTGAATCGAGGCTCGTGAAAGAGCTGACATTTACTTCACAAACAAATCAACCAGACCAATCAGCCTGCTCCCAATTATCAGCAAAGTCATGGAATCCATCATTGCTTCGGATATGAAATCTTTCCTCTTCTCCAATGGCTTGATCTCTGATCATCAATTTGGTTTCAGACCAGGTCACTCTACTCTGGACATGCTGCTTCTGCTGTCTCAACAATGGATGGAGGTCCTCAATGCCAAACAGGAAATCAGGGCTGTCTCCCTTGACATATCACGTGCCTTCGATACGGTCTGGCACCCAGCTCTGCTCACCAAACTCTCCTCCTATGGTATCCATGGAAATCTCCATGCATGGCTTGCGGACTTCCTCTCTGGTCGTAGTCAACGTGTGGCCCTGAATGGATTTCTCTCATCTCCCCTTCCCGTTCAGGCTGGAGTTCCCCAAGGCAGTGTGCTGGGCCCTGTGCTTTTGCTGGTCTTTATTAATGATCTCTCCGACTCTCTGGAAAATCCTCTGTATCTCTTTGCTGATGACTCCACTCTCTGCCGCTCCATTCCTCTTCCCTCAGATCGGCAGTCTGCAGCCTCCTCACTCTCTGAAGACCTGGACAAAATCACAGACTGGTCAAACATGTGGAACATGTCTTTCAATCCTGACAAATCTCACTCTCTTACTATGTCTCTCCGAAAGGATCGACTGGACAACCCTCCCATCTACTTTCTCAACAATCCTCTCCAAGAAGTTCTGTCGCTCAAGCTTTTGTGTCTCACCATCTGCCATGATCTTTCTTGGGAAAACCACATTTCCAAGCTGGCCTCCAAAGCCAGTCGCCGACTGGGCATCCTCCGTCGTGCGAAGTCCTTCCTAGGCACACCTGAGCTCCTCACCACATACAAGGCTTTCATCCGCAGCTCAATGGAATACTGTTCTCCCCTATGGGCTGGTGCTCCTGCCTCACACCTGGCTCGGCTTCACGCTGTTGAATCCAAAGCTTTCAGAATCATTGGAATCTCCCGCGATGAAGCTATCTCTGAGGGCCTTTCACTCACTCACCGCAGGCAGGTAGGTGGTCTTTCTATCTTCTACCGATTCCTCTCCGGCCTTGCTCCCCCAGCTCTCTCTGTGCTCTGTCCCCCAAATATTCCTACAGGTCGCACAAGATCTGCCAGCCACCCTCTGATGGTTAAACTGCCGAAATCTCGGCTCTCTGCTCACCTTCACTCTTTCATTCCTCTTTTCTCCCGCCTCTGGAACAAACTCCCACACTCACTTCAATCACACTCCTCCCTCCAGGTCTTCAAAACAGCTGTTCACCACCATCTCTTATCTTCCCCCATCCAAAACCTTGATCTTTTCTACCCCCACTAATTCACCCCAGATCCACCTTGTTTGAAATTCCAACGTCTTTCCTGGAAGTCTTGGCAGTGTCCATATGTTTTATACCTCTCCCACCCCCCCCCCCCCCCCCTTCCCATGCCTCCCCCCCCAAAGCCCTCTCCCTCCCACAGTTCTCTCGATGTCTCCATGTCTCTCGGTCCCTGCTCTCAAATGTTGTTTGTGTCCTTCCCCCTCTCTCCCCATCTTGTCTACTGCTCCCGATGTTATTTGTTTTGTGTGTCTGTTTGTCTTTCTATGTGATTAATGTTCGCTCTTTCACGAGCCTCGATCTTGTATACAAAAAAAACAAAAAAAAAAAAAAAAAAGACAAACAAAATATATAAAAAAGGGAGCGGAAGACAAGAGAATGGGAAGCACACAAACACTTGAGAGCACACAACATTTGAGAGCAGGGAGATGTGTGGGAGGGAGAGGGCTCGGGGGGAGGAGGCGTGGGAAGGGGTGGGGGGGTGGGGGGCGGGAAAAGTATAAAACACAAGGACACCAAGGACTTCCAGGTCAGAAGTTGGTATTTCAAAAAGTGGAATTGGGGTGGAATTATCGGGGAAAGAAAAGATCAAGGTTTTGGATGGGGGAAGATAAGAGATGGTGGTGAACAGCTGTTTTAAAGACCTGGAGGGTGGAGTGGGATTGAAGAGAGTGAGGGAGTTTGTTCCAGAGGCGGGAGAAAAGAGGAATGAAGGAGCGAAGGTGAGCAGAGTCTTGATTTTGGCAGTTTAACCATAAGAGGGTTGCAGGCAGATCTTGTGCGACCTGTAGGAATATTTGCGGGACAGAGCCCAGAGAGAGCTGGGGGGGCAAGGCCAGAGAGGAGTCGGTAGAAGACGGAAAGACCACCAACCTGCCTGCGGTGAGTGAGTGAAAGGCCCTTGGAGTTAGCTTCATCGCGGGAGATTCCAATGATTCTGAATGCTTTGCTTTCAACAGCGTGAAGACGAGCTAGGTGTGAGGCAGGAGCACCAGCCCAGAGGGGAGAGCAGTATTCCATTGAGCTGCGGATGAAAGCTTTGTACGTGGTGAGGAGCTCATGTGTGCCAAGGAAGGACTTCGCACGACGGAGGATGCCCAGTCGGCGACTGGCTTTATAACCACCTTTAGAGGCCATTTTTCCCCGCAAAGCGGGGGTTGGCCTTTTTCGGGAACCGTGGTTGTTGTTGTTTTTCGGTCCCCTATTTGAAGCAATGTTTTACGGCCGGATGCCCTTCCTGACGCTTTGGAGGCCAGATTTGAAATGTGGTTTTCCCAGGAAAGATCATGGCAGATAGTGAGACCCAAAAGTTTGAGTGACAGAACTTCTTGGAGAGGATTATTCAGAAAGTAGATGGGAGGGTTGTCCAGTCGGTCTTTTCGGAGAGACATTGTAAGAGTGTGAGATTTGTCAGGATTGAAAGACATGTTCCACTTGTTTGCCCAGTCTATGATTTTGTCCAGGTCTGCAGAGAGTGAGGAGGCTGCAGACTGTCGATCTGAGGGATGAAGAATGGAGCGACAGAGAGTAGAGTTATCAGCAAAGAGATAGAGAGGATTTTCAAGAGAGTCGGGGAGATCATTGATGAAGACCAGAAAAAGCACAGGGCCCAGAACACTGCCTTGGGGAACTCCAGCCTGAACAGGAAGAGGAGATGAGAGAAACCCATTCAGCGCCACACGTTGACTATGACTAGAGAGGAAGTCCGCCAGCCATGCGTTGAGATTTCCATGGATACCAACAGAGGAGAGTTTGGTGAGCAGGGCGGGGTGCCAGACCGTATCGAAGGCACGTGATATGTCAAGGGAGACAGCTCGAATTTCCTGTTTGGCATTGAGGACCTCCATCCATTGCTGAGAAAGCAGAAGCAGCATGTCCCTAGTAGAGTGACCAGGTCTGAAACCAAATTGATGATCAGAGATCAAGCCATTGGAGAAGAGGAAAGATTTCATATCTGAAGCAATGATGGATTCCATGACTTTACTGATAATTGAGAGAAGGCTGATTGGTCCGTTGTTGCTAGGATCTGTTTTTGCACCTTTTTTGTGCAAAGCGGTGATGTTGGCAGATTTCCAAGCAGATGGCAGATGACCTTGAGCAAAAGAGAGTGTGAAGAGAACAGAGAGAGGGAGTGAAAGAGCGGAAGAACAAGATTTTAGGACCCGTGGGCTGATGCCGTCAGGTCCAGTTGCAGAATCAGAGTCGAGGGTTGACAGGAACTTTTCCACCTTGTCAGGAGGAAAGGACACAGAGTCCAGGAGCAGCTGGGTACGACTGGGTACGGTGGGTACAGAGAGGGATGGGTTTGGTACACAAGATTTAGAGGCAAACACAGAGTTGAGGCATTCAGCTTTTTCATGTGTGGAGTCAGCCGTGTGGCCGTTTGAGGTGAGGGAGGGGATGGAGGGGGAACAAACACCAGAAACAGATTTGACCAGACGCCACCATGACTTGGAAGAGGGAGACAGATAAGAGAGTTCTGTCCTGAGAACGGATAGATATTGTTTCCTGGCTCTCCTGAGGGTGGACACACACTTGTTTCGGGCTTTGTGAAAGGAAATGAGATTTCCTTCTGTTGGATTTGCTTTCCAGGAGACGAAAGCAAGTTGTTTCTGGGCAATAGCCTCACCACAAGATTCCGTGTACCATGGACGGGAGGAAGGGTATGACAACTGAAGACGAGATGGGATAAATCTGTGCATGAGAGAGAGCAGTTTACTTTGGAAGAATTCCCAGGATG
Source organism: Myxine glutinosa (assembly GCF_964187855.1). Taxonomy (NCBI): domain Eukaryota; kingdom Metazoa; phylum Chordata; class Myxini; order Myxiniformes; family Myxinidae; genus Myxine; species Myxine glutinosa. The sequence goes on along the minus strand of NC_136270.1, from coordinate 25,010,050 downwards.
AGTTGATGTCAGAGGCGGTAGAGATGGGAGACCAGTCCAGATGATTGATGGCTGCTTGAAGACCATGCCAGTTGGCCTGAGTGAAATGCCAGACTCGTCGACGCTGAGGAGGCTCTCTGAGAATGGTCAGAGAGATGTCCACTTTAACAAGCACATGATCAGATGAGCCGATTGGAGCAGAAGAAGAGCAGCAGACATTTTCAGGGAAGTTAGTCATAACCAAGTCCAGAAGAGAAGATGCTCCATTGATTGAGATCCGGGTCGGGAAATTGACAGATTGTGTCAGTCCCAGTGAGTCACAGAAGTCCTTTGCTGAAGAGCCATGGCTGGTGAGAGAGGTACCCACACCCAGCCAACTGGCATGGTGACAATTGAAATCACCGCATATGAGGAAGAGAGAGTTGGGATGGGTAGATAGAAGTTGGTCCATGTTATCAGACAGCGAGATGTAGATGGAGTCATCACTGTTTGGTGGACGGTACAACACACATATGAACAAAAGGTGGGAGCGAAGGGGAAGCCGTAGCCAAAGGTATTCCTGGGGGTGAGGTGGAGAGAGGGCAGTGCAGGGCGAGTGAGGAAGAGAGTTTTTTATAAAGATAGCAACCCCCCCCCCCCTCCAGGACGAGGCTCAGGTCTATCATACCGGAGGAGGGAGTAACCTGGGAGAGATACCAACGAATCAGAGACATCATGAAGGAGGAAAGTTTCTGTTAAGCAGATCACGTCTGGTTTGTCAGAAGCAACCTGTATGGAGAGATCAGTCAAGTTTGAGCGAAGGCCCCGGATGTTTGAGGTCCATGCTGTTAAAGAAGAGGAAGGGGGAGCATCGGATACAGAACAGGGGGGGGAGCGGTACGGTATGATGTGGAAGCGGAGGAAGAGGTAGGGAGAGCTGTTGAAGGTGCGTCAGAGATTTCAGAACAGCTTGGAGAAAGGAAAGTATGGGGCGGACAAAAGGTTTGATGGTGATTGGGTGAGACGCAGTGAGGTGTTGTTTGAGGAGGGGGAAGAGTGAGGCAGAAGGTTGAGGGAGCTGAAGGTGAGAGTTGGAAGGGGGAAGAAGCGGGGAGGACGCTTTGAGGAGGAGGGGTGAGAGGGGAGTCTAGGAGGGGAGGAGTGAGGGAGGGTCTCAGAGGGGAGGGGTGTGGGGGGAGTTTAGGAGGGAAGGGGCAAGGGGGGAGATCTGAAAGGGATGGGTGATGGGGAAGATTTGGAGGGGAGGGGCAAGGGGGAAGATTTGAAAGGGATGGGTGATGGGGAAGATTTGGAGGGGAGGGGTGAGATTGGATTTTGAAAAATGTACGATTAATGGGAAACGAACATTTCTTGCAAAATGAGATTCTTGCGACCTTCGAGTCAAAAATACGTTTGAGGATGCTGAAGGATGGGTGGAATTCTGGAGAGTTTAGGGAATGAATGAAAGATGCACTATAAGAGATGGAATTTTTTTTTGGAATGAATAGATTTGGTGAGCAAGTCGAAAGCATCCTTTTATAGAAGAAGAAGAAAAAGGTGTTATGGAATATGACAGAATACCATTCTTCAGGGGACAGATGGAACATTTTTTAACGACGTGAACAAAGAACGAACGAACAAATAAGAACGAAACGGATAAGAACAGAGAAGGGAATATATATATCTTTTTTTTTTTCTTTTTTTTTTGAGTTGGGATGAAAACAAAGACAGAGACCGAACGTGGAACGTGAAAAATAGAGACCGAAAGGAATTGCGAGCGCCGAAAGGAAACCGACGATTCTGTACACAGGTATGAAAAACCAACACCAAGAATACTATTAGAGACACACCAATAGTTACATACACACCGAAAGAAAGATAAAGTTTCGACCTGTGGTAAAGCCGGTATTACGACAAAAACACATTGTGAACAGTTACTTATTAACTTCGAAAGCGTGCACGCATGCACAGCTTTGAAGAGACGTGACGTCACGTGACTTCCCGAGACGAGAAGAGACTTTGAAGAGATTTAAAACGTTAGACAAGTGGTCGATGTTCGGGGAAGTTAGGGGGAGAAGAGAAAATCTAAGAAATAAGCAATACAGCGAAGGAAAGAACTTAAATTCACAGAACACCTATGGGGGTAGGGAAGCCGAGAGAAACCAGGCCGCGCACCAGCTTCCTCAACTTCCTTCTCAGTTATCTTCTCTGCCGGTCATAAAACTGGGTTACTCTCTATGTTGCCGTCCCATTCATTCTCTGCATTCAACAGCATTTCCATACATCTCTTCCATCTTCCTTTAATTCCATCTGGGTCCACAACGATTTGTCCCACTTCATCTTTCAAGCAACTCACCCCTGTCACATTGCACCTCTCTTTCGCTATCTGCTTTGCAATCCTGAATACCGCTCTCTGACCCTCTTCCAAATCCAAGCGTTTTCCCAACATTTTCCAATATGCCTCCTGCACTTTTGCTGCCTTTTTCTTTGCAGCCTTCTTGGCTGCCTTATAACTTTCATGCTCTGCATCTTCTGCCCCCGTACCCTTCGCCATTCTGCTACTCCTTGAACTCCTTCCTCTTCTCGTAAATCCTCTTTCCAACTTCATCATCCCACCACCATGTTTCAGAGTGCCTCGGTGGTCCTTTTGTCCATCCACATACCTTACTAACGGCTCCCAACAGACTATCTTTCATTGACATCCAACCACTTTCAAACTCAACCACATAATCCTCCACCATACTTAGCCTCTCTTAATGCCTCCTTCACTTTCACCTCTTTCAACCTCCACACCTTCATTCTCGGTTGGTAATTCACCTGCCGAGCTCTCCTTGCACCTTTCACCCTTATGTCGCAGACAACCAAGTGGTGCTTCAAACAGCCTCCTCCCCCGGGATCACCTTTGTGTCCCGGAGGTGCCCCCATGTTGCCTACGCACCATGAGGTAGTCAACGGTTGTCGTCGACCCACCTGACGTGTATGTAACATTGTAACAAGCTTATTATCCACTTTCTGGAACTGAGTATTACAAGTCAACAAACCAGCTCAATCAGCAAACTCCAAAATCCTTTCACCTTCTCCATTCCTCGCACCATATCCGTAACCCCCATGAACTCCCTCAAAACCGTCTATACTCCTTCCCACATGTCCATTTAGGTATCCTCCTCCCACAACAACTTCCTCGTCTTTCACGTTTTCCATCTGCTTCTCTATTGTACACCAGAACTTGTCCTTCTCACCATCGCACCGACCGACCCGTGGACCATATCTCGATATGACGTTCACCAAGAGCTTTACAATCATCATTTTCACAATCATCAACCTTTCACTCAATCTAGTCGCACTCACCACACTGTCTACAAACTCCTCAGAAAACATGACACCAACACCATGCACGCCTTCCGGGCACCCTTGCCACACAAACTTGTATTTCTGTCCCTGCCTACCCTTCACCATTCTCACACCATTTCCCTTCCATTTCATCTCCTGCACACAACATATGTCCACTCTTCTTCTGACCAATACCTCCACCACTTCTCCTGATCTCCCTGTCATTGTCCCTACATTCCATGTCCCAAACCTCAGAAACCGATCTCCACGTCGGGCATCAGACGTTTCGTCATGAATGGAGTGATTTCCACCCTTGCTTCGATCGGGTTCCCCACCTTGATTTTTGACGAGAGGGGGTGAGGACCCCCACGGGGTACTTCGTCGGGCTGTACCCTGCCCATATGTAATTATAATTGTCATGGTTCCCTTTTCACCGCATCAGTATAATATTCGCAAAATAGAACTGTGCATAGATTGAATTATCGTATAACTAGTCATTCAAAATCTTAGTCTACATTTATGTCTTGCCATCGGGTGTATTTCTCAGTTGTTCCGGTGCATCGGCAACTGATGCAGCAGGAAACTTCTCCGAGAACATGAACAGTTCCTGCTGGTGCAACCTGTTTTGCAGTTGCAGGACAGTGATTTTGACGTCCGTTCGGGCCAGTGGTCAGTTGGTGAAGAGATTGGATCGTTGATTTTACTGTATCTTTTCCAGCCGAACCAAAGTTCTGGTATGGTGGCAATGTTGGCTGTGCCAAAGGAGCATGGCTGTCGATGATTGTAGCAAGAGCACAGCACTTTACAGGTTGCTTATACTAATGCCCTGTAGGTGGGAGTGGCTTCAGTAGCAAAAAAGATTTCTGGTTGAGGAATTTTTTTGCTCGCAGCCTTGCAATGTCATCAAAGTTATCATCTTTCTTGCTGTACACATGGATGCATGGCAGTATTGCCTCATGGACTACCTCCTGAGTCAGTTTATTGTCATGTTCACCAAATGTCTCAATGGCAGGTGTCTGAACAGACTACACTCCTTCAAACCATGCCTTCTTTTCTGTGTAGTAGGGTAACTGGTTTTTCCTTTCCACTGAGACTGTGGAGGAATGGAAGTCGATGACACAGTGGCGGTCCAAGTGTTGCTATTATCTCGTGAATTGGCAGACAACTGTTGTGTTTCCATGCAAATCCATAGCTCTGGCAGCAGACCTGCTCGTTTGTCTGTGCTTGCATTGTACAGACTTGGCATTTAATATGGAATATTTTTTTTTCTTGACTTGGGTTTACTTTCTTAACTCAGTATATCAATCTGGTGAGTTTCTTTTACACTTTGGTGATTTATTTGTTGAAAGAACCATGTCACTGATTGTCTGTCGCAGCAAGAAGTCAACAACAGGATTATATCACAGGTGGCGTGGCAAAATGTACGGACAGGTGCATTTGATGATTGGCTTCACAATCAGGTATATAAGGGTTGTTGCGTTCTGTATTAGTGGAAAACAACTGCTGCACGTCTACAAAAGTTATTGCCGCTTCCTCTGGAGATGATCCGTCAACTTGACAATTCTGTTTGTCATGGAGTGGTGGCTTGACGAAATTCTGGCATGAAACAGCGTGCTATTGCTCGGCAGTATGGCATCACTCAAGGTCAGGTGTCAAAGATCCTGAAACGAAATGCTCAGAGGGGTGTCCCTACTACAATACCGAGGCCAGGACGTCCACGCAGAACCACAAGGAGAGATGATCGCCAGCTGCACTGGTTAGTCTGCAATGGCCATACCAAGTCAGCTAATCGGCTTAGTGCTGAGTGGCATCAACTGACAAATGTGCCTGTATCCAGAAGGCTAGTCAACCAACGACTGGTTCAAGCAGGCTTTCCTGCCAGGCGTCCCCTGAGAAAGCCACGTCTGACCAGACAACACAGCCAGCACCGATTGCAGTGGGCCAGAGAGCACCGTCAATGGCAGCCAGGACACTGGAATCACGTGACCTTCAGTGACGAGTCTAGATTTTTGGTCTATCGTCAAGATGGCCGTGTCCGAGTGCACAGACAAGTGCATGAAGCCCACAACGAAGATTGTATAGTGCCAAGAGTCCAAGCTGGAGGTGGAGGGGTGACCGTTTGGGCTGCTTTTCATGCAGGGGGCAAAACTGACCTGGTTGGTCTGAATGGAAACCTGAACCAGTTCAAGTACAGGGTCATTCTGGAAGAAACATTGCTTCCATTTGCTCGTGCAGCCTTTCGAGGAAACTTTGTCTTCCAAGATGACAATGCACAGCCTCATCGTGCTCGCATGATCCAACACTTTCTTGCTGACCGTGGTGTAGAGCATATGGAGTGGCCTGCCATGTCCCCGGATATGAATCCGATAGAGAACTTGTGGGCAGAATTAACGCGTGAAATCGACAACTTGGACCAGCAGCCTACCTCTGTGCGTGAATTGCAGCAGGCTATTGTAACTGCATGGCAAGCGATTCCTGTCCAAACCTTGGCAAATCTCGTGAACAGCATGCCTCGACGTGTACGTGCTCTCCTGAATGCTCGTGGGGGTTACACGAAGTACGGAACTGTAATTTTACTGTCCGTAATCCCAGTCATAATTTCGCTTTTGTTTTTGTTGAAAATTTTTTTGGCTAATGTGCAAAATAAAGAGATACTTCTGGAAAACGTACAGAAGTTTAACACAGTACTGTCCGTGAATTTAGTTCGATATCAGTGTACATCACTTTCAAGGATCAATTTATTTGCTTCGAAATGTCAAATGTGGTTTTTGTTTCTTTTAAAGGTCACATTAACAAAATCTAGAATAATTTCAACATAATTCCAATGAACTTTTGGTTCTAAGTCATCTTGAAAAGTAAGTTCACCCCCACAAAAAAATATTCCATATTAAATGCCAAGTCTGTATATGTACATGACAATGACGTTGGTGTCATTCGCATGTATGAACCACAGGTTGCGACTCATTTTGTGTTGCATGGATAGTATGCAGAATAAGCCGAGTGTCAACTTCTTCTTGTGTTAACTCAAGTTCCGGAACAGGTGATACCAGTTGATTGGTAACCAATAGCGTTTTGGTCTCTTCTTTGAATCATGTTTGAGAGATACACTCCCACATCATAGATCATCATACACACTGTCCATCTTAAATCTGCAAAACAAGCAAAAAGTATTTTAGAAAGACCAAGATTGCTGATGACTCCACTCTCTGCCGCTCCATTCCTCTTCCCTCAGATCGGCAGTCTGCAGCCTCCTCACTCTCTGAAGACTTGGACAAAATCACAGACTGGTCAAACAAGTGGAACATGTCTTTCAATCCTGACAAATCTCACACTCTTACTATGTCTCTCCGAAAAGATCGACTGGACAACCCTCCCATCGACTTTCTCAACAATCCTCTCCAAGAAGTTCTGTCGCTCAAGCTTTTGGGTCTCACTATCTGCCATGATCTTTCTTGGGAAAACCACATTTCCAAGCTGGCCTCCAAAGCCAGTCGCCGACTGGGCATCCTCCGTCGTGCGAAGTCCTTCCTCGGCACACCTGAGCTCCTCACCACATACAAGGCTTTCATCCGCAGCTCAATGGAATGTTGTTCTCCCCTATGGGCCGGTGCTCCTACCTCACACCTAGCTCGGCTTCACGCTGTTGAAACCAAAGCTTTCAGAATTATTGGAATCTCCCGCGATGAAGCTATCTCTGAGGGCCTTTCACTCACCGCAGGCAGGTAGGTTGTCTTTCTGTCTTCTTCCGTCTCCTCTCCGGCCTTGCACCCCCAGCTCTCTCTGTGCTCTGTCCCCCAAATATTCCTACAGGTCGCACAAGATCTGCCAGCAACCCTCTGATGGTTAAACTGCCGAAATCTCGGCTCTCTGCTCACCTTCACTCTTTCATTCCTCTTTTCTCCCGCCTCTGGAACAAACTCCCTCACTCCCTTCAATCCCACTCCTCCCTCCAGGTCTTTAAAACAGCTGTTCACCACCATCTCTTATCTTCCCCCATCCAAAACCTTGATCTTTTCTACCCCCACTAATTCACCCCAGATCCACCTTGTTTGAAATTCCAACTTCTTTCCTGGAAGTCCTGGCAGTGTCCATATGTTTTATACCTCTCCCACCCCCCCCCCCCCCTTCCCATGCCCTCCCCCGAAAGCCCTCTCCCTCTCACAGATCTCTCGATGTCTCCATGTCTCTCGGTCCCTGCTCTCAAATGTTGTGTTTGTGTCCTTCCCCCTCTCTCCCCATCTTGTCTACCGCTCCCGATGTTATATGTTTTATGTGTCGGTTTGTCTTTCTGTGTGATTAATGGTCGCTCTTTCACGAGGCTCGATCTTGTATACAAAAAAAATAAAAATAAAAATTGTGGTTTTCAGGCAAATGGGATGGTGGCCATCTTTGATTTGTAGATTTTTCTTGCGATAACTATAATGATGTGTTGACCTGAGTATGATCTACAATAAATGTAAGGTTAGAAATTTATCTGATGTTTTTTTTGTCTGATCTGCTGTTATACGAGCAAAATGGTGGTTTTCTGATAAATATAATAGCGGCCCTATTGGATTTAGATTTCTGGGCTTTGAGCAAAAAATTGCAAGGGTTATACTCGCCTCATTTGTTATTATGGTCCAAGAGAAGGTACCCACATGGTCGAAGCAAAAATAGCACACCATGCCGGGTGCACCTATGTTACCCCCCTGGGTCTATACTGTTTTTTGTTTAAACCGTTTTGTTTGTTTTAAATAAAAAAAACTTCTTTTTTTTATTTTATTTTTTTTATTGAAGAAGTTGGATCTTATTTGTAAAATAATTTTGCATTTTGCCCAAAATTTGTCTAGACATATTGCCGTTCGACTGCGGTGATGTCTGTTATCGGCTACGTCATCGGGCTTGGAGACCGGCATTTGGACAATGTCCTTATTGACTCGAGCACGGGTGAAGTTATTCACATCGACTACAATGTGTGCTTTGAAAAAGGTATTGTGCAATGTGGTGTTCCTGATTGGTTTTACAGCTTTTATTATGGCTTCTATTTTTTTATTCTGAGGACCTCGCATTTTTTTTTTTTTTTGGTATACAGTGTCGATTTATGGAAGAGCTAGAATGCAGAACTGAACGGATCAGGATGTAAGAGAACGAAAAGAACAGTAAGAAGAAGGGGGAAGCACACCGACAGTAAGGATAAGGTACAAAATAGAGGGAGACTTGGAGAAATAAGGGATGTGGGAAGAAAGAGGGGCCAGAGAAGGACATTGAAAAAGGAAAAAGAAAGAGGGGCCACATGGATCGGACAAGATGTATCTCAGGAAGGAAAATCTGGAAATTTTTGAAAGTTGGCTTTGAGAAGGTTACCAGGGATTGAAAAGATTATGGTTTTGGATTGGAGATGATCTGAGATGGTAGTGAACAGCTGTCTTAAAGACGTGGAGGGAAGAATGAGATTGAAGAGGATGGAGAGGTTGAACCACAGGTGGCAGGAGAGCATGGAAAGAGCAGAGGGTGCAAGATAAGAAAGTAGGCTGAAGAAAACAGAGGCCATCAACTTGTTTGTGTTCCTACCTTGGCCTGATAGTGTTCCTATCTGAACCCATGGCTCATGATTCATGCAATCCGGACTGGTATCCCATGTACCACTTGCAGTGGTGTCACTTCATTTATTATTATTATTGCTATTATTATGCCTCCGCCATCAAAGCTGCCAGATTCATTGTTTTTGGGTTGTCCGTGTGTCCATCCGTCCGTGATAGGTTTTCGTTACTGCGATAATTTAAGAACGGCTGAAGGGATCCAAGTCAAACTTCGTGAAAGTACTCTCAGACCTCGACATTTGCGGATGCGGTTGATAAAATTTGACCTGCTTCTACATTCACGGCCCTTCTACATTTATCCCTGGTGTTGGGCTAGCGGCTAGGGTGCCAGCTTAGGATTCTAGGATCCTGGGTTCGAATCCCGGTCGATCGCTGAATTAACACCAGGGGGGTTGACTCAGCCTGTCATCCTTCGAGGTCGGCAAATTGAGTACCAGTTCACTGGTAATTCCCTGTTTGTCGTAAAAAGGCGACAAAAAGGGTTGGCGGCAGGAAGGGCATCCGGCCGTAAAACATTGCTTCAAAAAGGGGACCAAAAAACAACAACAACCACGGTCCCCGAAAAAGGCCAACCCCCGCTTGCGGGGGAAAATGGCCTCTAAAGGTGGGTTTTTTTTTTTGTTTGTTTTTTTTCTACATTCACGGCCCTGTGCTTCGCGTATTCATCGTTTTTCGTTGCGCAGATAAAAAAAAAAACGTCTCCCACCAGCCACACACATGACACGTCTATAAGCATCTTCCGTGTGTCACGCATAAAGCAGCTGGACGTGTGCATAAACCATCGCCTACCACGCGATTCGACATTGTTTCCGTGGGCGTGTTCGCCATTTTTCTGACCTCCTGCATTTGCGGCCCTGTGCTTTTGTGTATTCGTAGTTTTATCATGGGCGTATTCGTAGTTTTTCGTGGGATTTTTTCATTTTCTCTTATGAATCATGAATCGCCAGGAACCTACCTATCCCCCCCCCCCCCCCCCCCACCCCCCTTTTCCCATTGAAACAATGCCCCCACATTCGCAGATCCGACATTCGTGGCATTTTCCAGGAGCGTGTCCCCCTTGGATGTCAGGGTCCGACAGTTTATATAATGATGCGAAGATTAACTGATTAGATTATGGTGTCGGGAGATCAAAGGTCCAGAGGTCCTGTTAGTTAAAAATTCTTTTACTGAGCTAACTTCTGAACCAGTGATGGGATTTTGACCAAACTTGGTAAAGTGTATATTATGATGCAAAGATGAACTGATTAGATTTTGGCGTCAAGAGATCAAAGGTCAGAAGTCACATCAGGTTAAAAACGTGTTACTTGAAAACAGCTCAAGGGATTTAATTCAAACTTTGTACAAGTATTTTGGTGTTGGAATAATGTTGGCAGAATTATAACAGTTGGCGTCGCGACGTCTTATTGTCTAGTTTTACTTGATCTCTGATGTTCATTGGGATATCTTCCGAAACTGCTCTTAAAATAACTCTGATTTCCATGACATGCTGCACTGTAGCCATTTGAAGGCACACACTTGTGTATATTATCCAAGGTGCATATGTTGTCATCAGCCCTGAACAGTATTGGAGTACTCAGAACTTTTTTTTTTCAGGAAAAAGTCTTCGAGTTCCTGAGAGGGTCCCATTTCGCATGACACAAAACCTGGAGATGGCCCTCGGCGTGACTGGTGTGGAAGGAATTTTCCGTGTCTCATGTGAACAGGTCATGTCTTCACATTCTTCTCAAGTTGTTCTTTAAAACTAGTGCTTGAATGCAATCCAATGAGGTTTTGTTGTTGATGTTGTATGTTTATTTTCTTCTTCTTTTATCTTTACAGGTTTTGCAAGCTATGCGTCGTAGCCGTGAAACACTACTCACCCTCCTGGAGGCATTTGTTTATGACCCACTAGTAGACTGGACTTCTGGTGGTGAAGCAGGTGTGGCAGGAGCCGTGTACGGTGGAGGAGCTGGTGTGCCGGAAGCTCGGCAGAGCAGGAGGCTCATGGAGCGAGATATCACCCAAAGTCTATTTTCTTCACGTGTTGCAGAAATTAAGGTATCCATCCATTGTGGCACTTTCTGAGTTGTACTCGAGCTTTGTTTGCATGTGGGATATTGTTTTTGGATCTGGATCAGGATGGTAATTGTGATTAAGGTGGTGCTCAGCATTTCCTGTTTTGCATTATATTTCCACAGGTGTCATGGTTTGCCAATCGAGATGAGGTTCTCCTTTTGTTGAGCCATTTGGAGGATGCAATGGCAGAGAGTCAGCAGTTTTTCAATGAGCAAGACAGGTTGGCAACAGAAGAGCAGAGCCTTCAGGAGGAAAAGGCATATCTTGAGGAGACAGAAACTACCACTAATAACTCTGTGAACACACTGCTTCCCAGGTTAGGTTCATATTCGTGGTTGTTTGCTGCTTACTTTTTAATTTTCTTCACAGCACTTGAGTAAAAATAAAAATGATGTATACTTTAGCTCCTTTACTGACTTGTCATTTTGTCTTAGCACTATGGTGGGTTTTGTCAAGCAACAAACAAATGTGGGTGTGGTCCAGCAGCTGTCTGACCAAAGGGTGCACATTTCAAACGTCGACACACAAGAATAACCCCAACGACGGCAACGCAAAGCTCTTGCAGACCTGTGACATGTCTTTATACCATTATATACATTATAATTACTATTTGCATGTAAACCTCAATATAATTGAGCTTTACATTCGAGATACTACTATGAGATGGGAAACTTATGTCAGCAGGTCTGATGAAGGAATTCAGAAAAGGTGAAACTTCATGAACTCAAAACCATATATTTCGATTGTCCTTACTTAAATCTATTTATTTAAAAGGTTGACTGTTTTTGACATTCTCCAGGTATGAGGAGCACCGACACTTGGAGGAGTTGCACCAAAAATTTCAGGAATCTCTGAATGCTCAGCTGACTGAGTGCCAGCGGTGGGTGAGTCAGTATGAAGCTGCTTTTGGTGGGCTGCAGGCTACAGAGATTGCTCGCCAACTCCAAGAGTCCTCAGGGCATCTTGCTCTCGGTGCGTTCTCTGATCGTATATCCGTTTTTTAACAGTGCCCTTTCAGAGGCATTAGCATGTCTTTGTTGTTATTTATTTTGTCCTGTATTCTTCAGGTCCACCAAGCTATACTCCAGCAACCACATTCTTACAGTCGGCAGGCCAGTCAACTGTTATTGCCCAGTGTGAGAACATCGAGTCGGACCTCACTGCAGCACTGCGGCGGCGCCATGCTGCTTTCATGTCTTGTCTCGATGCCCTACACAGCTATGCCACGATAGCCCTCTCATACCCGAAGACAGCTTGTGGCCCAGGACACAGAGCTGCTTGTTGGTTTGCATGGCTGAGCCACCTGCAAGTTGACGCTTCACGAGTGACCTGTCAGGAGATTTATGACAGGTCCGAATGAAGATAATGTGCAATCGCTCATTCATTCATCTGAAATTACTTTTTGAAGTTGTAATATTGATTATTTTTTTCCTCCACACCCTTTCCCCTTCCCCCCTAACCCTTCACATCAAAGCTACGAGATAGCCTTTGGGAGTTCAAGAGGTGCACTGCGGACCTCGTCTGCTTTGGCAGTTGAGACCGCCCTGCAGACTGAGGTCATGGAGCTCGACTCGAAATATACATGCCAGTTGAAGCGCATGGAGTTGCCTATCACTGATGAGTCGGACAGTAATGCAGAGTTGAGCCTGCATGCATTTGTAAATACGGACAGGGAGGATGTTGGAACTGCTGTTGCCTGCATGCTCCTTGCTGCACTCGCCACTCTCGCCAGGTAAGTGCAATGGCAGTAATTGGCCTTCAAGGTCAGTTGAGGGATATGGTCAGCCAAGGTCAGGTTGGAGCTTCTGGTGAGACTGATGAGCACCAGATATTGTATCTCGGCTGGTAGCTGATTACAGAAAAGTATTAGTGATTAGTGGGAGCGTTGATTGGGTATGGGGGTTGCCGCTCCAAAAGCACTGATGTATATGCAGCCTGCCTCGCACAAAACAATAATCGACAAAGCAATGCCGGTTTTCCAGTGAATTGGAGAAGTAGACTAAGAAGGTGGCTTTGTGGAGCATTCATCTCCAAAAGTAGTAAGCGAACAAATGACACACACCATTATGTCGCTGGCTTGCATGGAAGGAACCTGCCATCAATTCAAGAGTAGATCTTCGATGCTGTTAAGGTTGTAAATGGCTCTGTATACAAGGCTGTGGGGGCCAGAAAGTGTGCACGATTTTAAGATGTTATATGAAAATTCCATGACCTATTGTTTGCTGAGAAAACTGGGGAATGTTAATGGTGGAATGGTCTGGACAGAAGTGAAAGTGGTGATCAGAGATCAAATAATAGGAGAAGAAATAGGGCATGGTCCTCGATAATCATGCTTAACATGGGAATAAGCCTGAGTGGCATGAATTTCAGGGGATCTTTCTTAGGACCCTTCCATGTGGATATTGGTGATGTTTATTTCATTTTCTGCTCTGGTGGATGGTCAGTATACAGTATACAACAAACAACAACATGCATTTTAAGGCCATTTTCCCTGCAAGAGCGGGGGTTAGCCTTGCGGTCCCCATGACAATCTTCTCCATTTTGCCATATTTTCTGCATCTCTCCTTGTTAACCCCCTTGCCCGCATTTCTTCTTCCACCATCTTTCGCCAAGTCTTTCTCGGTCTTCCCCGTCCTCCACTTCCTTCTACATTCATTTCCATCACTCTTCTCAACCAGTCACTTTCATCCTTCCTCAACACATGACCAAACCATCTCAACCTGTTCCTCTTCACAGCATCAATCTCAGGCTCTATTCCCATCATCTTTCGCAAGTATACAGTATATAAAATATATAAATTAAAACCAATGATGGAGGAGCAGACTATTCATATGTATAGAGGTAGAGGTCTGAGGATTGATTCACTACTGCCATCCAGACTGCTTGATAAAGATTGGTTCACTTTGCTACCTTTGCTTACTTGGTCCTTTGAACAGTTTGTAGGGAATGCATAACGAAGGAAGGATTTTGTGACATGTGCCTTTTTTGGCCAAGATGAAGTTCAGGTGCTTGTGATTTTTGTCCACCTTGACGTCATCCTTCAGATGTAAAGGCAGATGATAAGCATCTGCTGGAGGCTCTGACATGCAATAATTAAAACAGTCAGCCAGTCATGCTCTGTAGCAGTGGTTCTTAACCGTTTTCTCAATGGGCACTGGCAAAGGTGGTAGATAAACCAACCCAGTAGATAAATGACCACGGTCTGCCAATTGGGAACCCCATCATTAATGGTATTTGCTGTCTATATCTCAGCACGTCATACATCTTAATAACTTTTTACAGTAATATTTTGTTTTTTTTATCATTGCCTCGTTTCGGAAATTGCTGAGTTTAGCTGCTTTTGGAAATTGCCTATTTTGGTGCCTCTAATGTCACCCACCTTTGAGTACACATGAAGTAAATTACAAAAGGTTTGTTGAGTAAGTGGTGTCACTTTAAGTTGACAAAGCTACAGCTTCAATCTCAATCACGTCAAAATTAATAATGAAAAGACAAATAAAATACATTTTACAATAGAAACAAAGGTTCCCTCGCCCCTCCCAACATGTAGCCAATGTGGCCAGCTGATGTTCAGAATGTACCTGAGGGCATCTAAAATCCCAAAGCTTACGGGCCCCTTGAGTGGGCCCTGGACCCCACGCCTTGATGACTTCGTGGTTACAGCATCGAGGCGTCCTGCCTTCATTTCTGGATCCCCCACCCCATTTTCAAAAAATCCTGGATCTGCACTTGGAGTATATGACCTGCACCATATATACACATGCTCCATTACATATAGATTTGTCAGACTGCTAGTGGGTGAGTGGCAGTAAAATTAAGAAGAAAAAAAAAAAAGAAGATATATACAGTCATGTGAAAAAGTAAGTACACCCCATGTAAAGTTTTGACTTTTTCAACATATTTCAACATACAGCTATTTGATCTTCATTTCAACAATATTGATAGATAAAGGTGATATAATATAACAAATATCATGAAACATTTACATTTTGTAGTCCATTGTATAATTTAAATAAACATAAATGCAAATTTAACATGTGGAAAAAGTAAGTACACCCCTACATTTATCACTACTTCAAATACCTAAAATTAGAATCAGGTGCACCAGCTCAGATGCAAATGATTAGAACATCGTTAGAGAGGATCTTGGAGGAACCTGTCTTATTTAAACCTCAGACATTTAGTTTGGTTTGCTCTTTGTTGTTGAAGTGTGCGGCGTCACCATGCCTAGATCAAAAGAGCTCTCTGAGGCCTCCAGAAAGAAGGCTGATAGATGCCTACGAGTCTGGGAAGGTATTTTAAAAGATCTCCAAACAATTTGAAATCAATCATTCGACTGTCCGGAAGATCATCTACAAGTGGAGAAGATTCCAAACAATTGCCAACTTGTTCAGGCCAGGCCGCCCCAGCAAGTTCAGCCCGAGAGCAGACCACAAGATGTTGAAATAAGTCTCTAAGAACCCCAGAATGTCATCACGGGACCTACAGGTAGTTCTTGCCACAGTTGATGTCAAAGTGCACGAGTCTACCATTAGAAAGAGGCTGCACAAATTTGATCGACATGGGAGGTGTGCCAGGAGGAAACCTTTGCTGTCCAGAAAGAACATCAGGGCAAGACTAAAGTTTGCCAATGAACACCTTGGCAAAGACCAGCACTCCTGGAACAATGTGCTCTGGACAGATGAGTCAAAGGTAGAGCTATTTGGCCACAGTACCAGAAGACATGTTTTGGCGAAAACCAAAGACAGCATTTGACCACAAGAACCTGATACCAACTGTAAAGCATGGTGGTGGAAATATTATGGTTTGGGGCAGCTATGCTGCATCAGGGCCTGGGCAGCCCTCCATCATAGAATCCACTATGAATTCTTCATTGTACCAGAGGGTGCTTGAGGATAATGTGAGGCCATCTGTCGGAAAGTTGAAGCTCAACCGAAGGTGGACCTTGCAACATGACAATGACCCTAAACATACCAGTAAATCCACCAAGGAATGGCTGAAAAGAAAGAAATGAAGGGTTCTGGAATGGCCAAGTCAAAGCCCGGATCTAAATCTCATTGAAATGTTGTGGGGGGATTTGAAACGAGGTGTGCATGCAAGAAACCACACAAACATCACACAGCTGAAAGAAATCTGCATGAAGGAGTGGGCAAAAATTTCTCCCAGTCGATGTCAGAGACGGGTAGAGTGGTCGACAGTTATAAGAAACGCCTACTTGAGGTTGTTTCTGCCAAGGGGGCAATACCACCTATTAGAGCCAAGGGTGTACTTACTTTTTCCACATGCGAAATTTGCATTTATGTTTATTTAAATTATACAATGGACTACAAAATGTAAATGTTTCATGATATTTGTTATATTATATCACCTTTATCTATCAATATTGTTGAAATGAAGATCAAATAGCTGTATGTTGAAATATGTTGAAATAGTCAAAACTTTACATGGGGTGTACTTACTTTTTCACGTGACTCTATATATATATATATATATATATATATTTTTTTTTTTTTTTTTTTTTTCACGTGACTCTTCTTGAACATAGGATATATATATATATATATATATATATATATATATATATATATATATATATATATTTATATATATATATATATATATATATATATATATATATATTATATTATATTATATTATATTATATTATATTATATATATATATATATATATATTTATATATATATATATATATATATACAGTGAACCCTCGTTTATCGCGGGGGTTACGTTCCAGAACCCCCCGCGATAAACGAAAATCTGCGAAGTAGCGACCATTTTTTTTTATTTTTTATATATATATTTTAAAGCATTATGAACTCCCCACACTCTTATTAACCTTTCCCATACTCTTATAAACACTTCCTATACTCTTAAACACTATTTACACTCTTAAACATACGTAATTTTAACAACATATAAAATTCTAATGGGTACTCACCATTGAAGATACTGTAGCTACCCATGGGTTCCCCAAGCAAGACCAGCATCAGAATCTCCTTGCTCCAGCCGGTGACGTCACCGGCGGGGATTCCCGGCGCGAGAGTGGCTGGTCACGTGACCGCTAAAGCGTGCCGCGCTTTGCGGGTATAATCAGCTACACCTGTTGATCACGTGACCACCGATTCACCGAAGCACGCCACGCTTGAGAGGCGTGGCTTTCGGTTTCTGGTTGTGCTTTATAATGCAGCCCGATAAATGGGCTTTTCAGTGTTCCCGAGTTGGTTTTGAGAATAAATATCT